>NC_133619.1:130421971-131021971 GCF_048593235.1 Sminthopsis crassicaudata | reverse complement strand
CTCTGAATATCCTGGAATATACTCTCCCAGAACTCAGTACTCAAGAAATAAAATTGGGAGAATATGGGCATTCTCCTTCTTTGAACATGTCTAGATTTGAATGAGACTTTGAAATTAGGAGCACAAAATGCTATAGCTGGAGATAACTTTTATGAAACTGGATACTTGAAACTACTAGCAAATCATTTAAACTCTCTGGGTTTTAGTTTCCATATCATTAAAGTGAGAAAATTGGTCTATAGGCCCCCTAAATGTTCTTCTATGTTCCCCGCTATTATTCAGTGATCCAATCAGTTTTATCTCTTTCACATTCTAGCTTTATTTGAAATTGATGTGTGACCATAAGCAAAGTATTATGGGTCTTTGTTTCCATATTTGTTAAATGAAAAGGTTGCAATAGATTATCTTTATAGTTAAAGGAAAGTTCTCATATGTAGGAATGGAATACTTTCAATTTGAGAAGAGACAAATAGAATATGTAGAGAACATGGAAGACAAATCAAAAAATTATGACAATTATGTAGTAAAAATAGTGGAAAGATTGAAAATGTTCAGAAATTAGCTAGATTGGAGAGATAATATAAACTATACAAATATTGATTACAAAGGAAGAAAGGAAGAAAGAGAGACAGAAAGAGAGGGAGGGAGAGAGAAAGAAAGAGAAAGAAAGAAAAAAGGAAGGAAGGTAGGAAGGAAGGAAGAAGAAAGAAAGAAAGAAAGAAAGAAAGAAAGAAAGAAAGAAAGAAAGAAAAGAAGAAAGAAAGAAAGAAAGAAAGAAAGAAAGAAAGAAGAGGAAGGAAGGAAGGAAGGAAGGAAGGAAGGAAGGAAGGAAGGAAGGAAGGAAGGAAGGAAGGAAGGAAGGAAGGAAGGAAGGAAGGAAGGAAGGAAGGAAGGAAGAAGGAGGAAGGAAGGAAGGAAGGAAGGAAGGAAGGAAGGAAGAAGGAAGAAGAAAGAAAGGAAGGAAGGAAGGAAGGAAGGAAGGAAGGAGAAGAAAGAAAGAAAGAAAGAAAGAAAGAAAGAAAGAAAGAAAGAAAGAAAGAAGAAAGAAAGAAAGAAAGAAAGAAAGAAAGAAAGAAAGAAAGAAAGAAAGAAAGAAAGGGAGGGAGGGAGGGAGGGAGGGAGGAAGGAAAGAAAGAAAGAGAGAGAGGGAGGGAGGGAGGGAGGGAGGAAGGAAAGAAAGAAAGAGAGGAAGGGAAGAAGGAAAGAAAGAAAGAGAGGAAGGGAAGAAGGGAGGGAGGAGGTAAAACACATTGAGAGAAAAAAAGAAACAAAGAAGAGGTAAGACATGTGCTTCTGGTGGATAGAATAGTTGTAAGGAACAAGAGAAAAATAGTAGAACTGCTCCTTTCTTTTTTGTTTTTGTTTTTGTTTTCTCTGCCTAGGAAAATGGCCATTATATTAAAATGATAGAATAAAAATAATTAATAGGAAAGAATAGGATCAGAGAACACATAACTACCATCTATGAATTCAAAATACCTAGACCAGAAGAATTATGTCTTCAGGACTCACACATGTTATTATTGAGTCTATCAGTGACATCTGAAAGATCAGAGAAAATAAGAAAGTTTCCACGATATTGGATGGAATATGTAAAAATTTTCAAAAACATAAAGGGGGCTATAACCTATAAAATAAATGCTAGTGATCTTGATATTGATTTGCAGAAAATTCTAGGATGGATTGTTAATCATATTATGTGCAAAGATCTAGGAGAGAATGACTATATAGAGACAACATAGATCTATCATGAATAGGTCATATTAGATTTACCTCTTTTCATTTTTTGACTGGATTACTAAAATAGTAGATAGGCAAATTCTTTTACCCAGATGCTAGTAAAGCTTTTGATAATGTATCTTTATGCTATAATTTTAGAGAAGGTAAAGAAATAAGACAATAATAGGATCAGAGGAATTTAACTCTGGCTGGATTGTTAGACTAAATAAGACTAATTATTAGTAGTTAAATTTGTCAATGAGTTAGGACATCTCCTTTTGTATACCTAAGATATTTCTTCTTAGTCTGGTGCTTTCTACTAATATTTGGATAAAGACATATATAGTATGATCCTCATATTTGCAGATGACAGAAAGTTGGTAGGGATAGCTAACACTTGGAAAGAGGCAGTTTCTAAAATGTTTTCCACAGAATACAACATTGGGCTTAATCAAAAAAGATGAAATTCAGGAGGGCTAAATATGCAATGTTGTATTTATGTACAAAAATGAATTTCACAAGCATAAATATGGGGGAAAAGAAATTATGCAGCATTTGTTATGTTTTGATTCTGAGGAAAATATAGTAGACTGCAAGTTCACTGTGGGATGGTTCTGGAGGAAAAACTGAGGGTGGTGACTTTACATGTTGCATATATATGTGTGTATACACACACACACAAATATATATGTGAGTGTGTGTATGTACTAGATAAAAGAGACCATTATTTGCCTTTCTTACCTTGGCTTAATCACAGATTGAGCATTGGCTCAGTCAAATTGAGATTATTAAAAAACTTTATCTTAAAAAGGCTAAGTTTCTCATTGTATTCAGAACCATCTTCAGTTGTTCTGATCTATATCTGGCCACTGGACTATGGAATGGAAAATGAGACAGGTGATCTCGCACAGTCCTCCCTCTCTTAAATCTCGTTCACTTGTAAGTGATAAAATAGCCTCTCCTGATATCATGGTCCTCTTAAAAAACAAAGTTCAAACAACAACAACAACAAGAAAAAAGAAAAAAGAAAAAAAAAACTTCATGATTTAGCAGTATAATGTCACAACCAAAAAAGATAATGTGATTATTGGCTTCATTTAGGGAAAATACACATATATCTTCCAAGAATAAGAAGATGAAAATTTCACTATGCTTTTCCCTTGATAGACTTCATCTAATTCATTGTATTTAGTTTCTCACTCTAAAAAGAATTTTGATAAATTGAAAAGAGTTTAAAGGAGAGCACTTTGAATCCTTTTTGAATAAAGATAATTTTAATGGATTGGACATGTTTAGCCTGGAACAAGGGAGGCTCTTACTGGTTATCTATAAATATTTGAAGAGCTGTTTTGTGAAGAAAGGGATTAGCTTCTTTGTCCACAGAAGGGAGTAATAATTGAAAAGTTGAAAAGAGCCAGATTTAGTTTTGAAAGGATGTGGACTAGAATCTTTTACTTTTATTTTTTAAACACCCCCTCCCTCAATTACATATAGAAACAATTTTAACATTTAGACTTCAGTTCTTTCTCTGGAAATGAATAAAATTATTCATTCTAAGTCTTTTGAAATTTTCTTAGATCATTGTATTGCTGAGAATAGTTAAGTAATTTACAATTCAACATTTTATAATATTGCTGATCGATAGTGATCTCATTTCACTTTGCATCAGTTCATGTAAGTCTTATCTGATTCTTCTGTAAATATCCTGTTCATTATTTCTTATGGTATTATAGTAGTGCATCACAATCATAATGCCACAATTATTTCAGCCATTTCCCAGTTGATAGGCAGTCTCTCAATGTGCAATTCATTTGCCACAACAAAGAGAGTTGCTATAAATATTCTTCTACATATTGTTTTAATGTCTTTTGTTTTACAGACTTATTTGCTAGGTCAAATCATATGCACAATTTTATAATCCTTTGGGCATAGTCTCAGATTCCTTTTGAAAATGGTTAGGTTGATTCACAATTACGAACAGTGAATTAGTATTTCAGTTTTCCAATATCTACTCCAACATTTGATTTTTGTCTTTTTTTGTCAAATTAGCCAATCTAATAGATACGTTGTGAGAGTTATATTAATTTTATTCTTCTAATCAATAGAGATTTAGAAAATTTTTCATATGACTACACATAGCTTTAATTTATTCAAATGAAAACTTCCTATTCATATACTCTGACCCTTTATCAGTTGGCAAAGTACTTATAAATTTGACTCAGTTTTCTACATATTGGAGAAATAAACGCTTTATTAAAGAAACTCAATATAAAATAGTTCCCCAATTTTTGCTTTCCTTTTAATATTGCACTGATTTTATTTGTTTAAAAATGTTGGTTTTTCTTTTGATTTGATGTAATAAAAATTATCCATTTTATTTCCCCAAATACTCCGTCTTTTGCTTGGTCATAAATTATTCTCTTATTCATAAAGCTGATAGGTAAACCATTTCATGTTCTCCTAATTCGCTTATGGTATCATCATTTATGTTTAAACCATTTTAATCTTATCTTGTGAAATATTGGCCCATACCTAGTTTCTGACAAACCATTTTTTTTTTTTCCCCAACAATTTTTGTCAAACAGTGAGTTCTTGTCCCAAAAGCTTCTATCTTTTGATTTTTCAAACACTAGATCGATCTGGTTATTTACTACTAATAAATGAAGTATTGTGTACCTTATCTGTTTCACTGATCCACCACTCTATTTCTAAGCCAGTGCCAGATTGTTTTGTTGACCATCTCTCTGTAATACACTTTAAGATTTCATATGGATAGACTACCTTCCTTCACAGAAACTTTACTTACAATTAAATATTTCTATAAGGTAAATGGACTGCCTCAAGATATTTTTTTCTCTCTAGAGATATTTAGAAAGAGGATGCACAATCACTTTCCAGGTATATTATAATAGGAAACTAGGAAATTAGAAAGAAGTAATGGAGGGAGGGAAGAAACAAGCATTTATTAATTTCCTATTACATCTAAGCACTTTACAAATATCTCATTTGACCCATTCAAAATCCTGCAAGGTAGGTACTATTTTTATTCTCATTTTACACTAGAAGAATATAAGGTAAATGAGGTTAAATGATGTGTTCATGTCACACAGGAAGTAAGTATCTGAGATTGCATTTGAATTCAGGTCTTTTTTATTCAAATCTAGCTCTATGCTTATAGATCCAGCCTCAGGATACATGCCTGACTGAAGAATTGCATCCCATTTAGACATCTTAACTCAACATTTACTACACAATACTACACTACAATATTTGATATATTAAAAATAGGTTCTATCAACATGTTCTTTCTTTGTGATTAGCTGATTCCTTGCAGTATTGCCGTTTTAAGGGACATCCACAGTCCAGCTATGTTAACATTTCTCTCCAGAATCTGCTCAATTCCTGACTGTCTGGACTTTTTCTATCATTCGCCTTGTGCAATGGTATCTTCATCTATTCTTCATTTCCCTTTCAGGCTTCTTTTATGATATTTTTCCTCATGAGAATGTAAGCTACTTAAGGGAAAGGAGTTTTTTTCTTACTGTCTAGATTTGTATTCCCAACACTTAGTACAGCTTCTGGCACAGAATATGTGTCAGTCTGAAAGAATGCTTCTTGACTTGATTTGATTTGTTGACAAGGAAGCAGCAAGTCATCAAATCTGACTGGAAGGAAAAGTGAATTAATTTGGGAAGAGTGGATTAAGGCTAGAATTTTTTATTGGAGACAAACTGTGTAAAGATTGAGTGCTAGGTTAAAGGCATATCCAAGGACTCAAGCACTCAATTTCCTTACTTTTCAAATGACAAAAATGGAAGCAATTTCTAAAATCCCTCCTAATCTTGACATTCATAATGCTATGAATTTAAGTAAACTGACTTCAAAGTGACCCCCAAATTGTTTCATTTTAATTTAATTAATGACAGTAATGAAAATGAAAATTGAATGCTATCATTAAGTAGTCCTTCAAGCTGATTGGAGGGGGGTTAATTTATTCTTCTTTGGCTGCTGCTAACTGTTTTCCAGAATTTTCAGACCCCTAGAGATAAAGCCCTACTTTGTCAAAATAGCTTAAAATAAATCAGCATTCTAATGATAATCTTTCAGGCAGTGACGATCAAGGGGAGGGGAGTAAATATACAATAAAATTTTAGTGATTTTTCTTCTTTGAAAAAAAGGAAAAGATGCTATAGAATAAAAATATAAATGAGACATTATATCATGTGTAAGATATTCAGTTTGGGGCATTAGCAGCAATAAAAAGGTCCCCCAAAACAGGATTCATTTTAATTGGTCTGTGTCCAAGTGAATACCATGTAAGTTATCATAGTTTGAAGACTGCTTTTTCTTTAATGACTCCAAATCAAAATCTTTGATTTCATAGACATCAATAAAGAAAAAAAGAAAAGTAGGAATATTCACCAAACATATAGACACAGATCAATTAAAAAATAATGAAAAACCATCATCACCATAAACATAAAATGAATAATTTTTTTAAAAAATCATTACAATTATGTTTGGCTTTTTTTTTTTTTTTTGCTTTTAATATATATTGGAAGTTGTGTAAAAACCAAAAGCATCATTTTTATTGTCCTGACTACAGAAATCCTGAATTGGGTTATACTTTAATATAACTGATGAACTTGACCTTCTGTCTGTAGGTATTTCTATGCTATTTTAAATTTTCTTCCAGGTTTATTTCATAAACATATGTATTTGTTTTCCACATAAATATTGTAGCTACTGAGATCTTAGAAAATTAGCGACTCCAAGAAAATTTAAATGTTGAAGTTTTTTAAATAGTTGAAAATACAAAGAGAAAGTCAGAACTTTAGTCTTTCAACTAATCTACTGAAAACTCATTTAAATTCTCTGAACTGATTTTCTTTTCTTTGCTTTCATTGTTTATATATGTCACAAATTTTAAAAATACAGCTAAACATATTTGTGCATATTTAATAGATATTTATATATGTGTATATGTAGATGTTTATTTGCATATACAAATATTTATATCTAGATATAGATATCTATATCTATTTATCTATCTAGATAGTTATAGTATTATATGAAGAGAGAGAAAAGAGAAAGAGAAAAATGTGTTTAGGAGTAACCTGAAAAAAATTCACTTTAAATGATATGGATATCTCTACTGAAGTAATTGAAAATAAGGATGAGGTTATGAAGACATAATCATAAAGAACTTATGGTTATCTCACAGATATCTATTGATGATTCATTATTGAACCATGATGTTAAGAACTTGGAAATTATATTGTTAGTGCTGTCCTAATGGAGTTGAGCCTATAACAGAAGTTTGAAAAAAAAAAAAAAAAAAGAGTTCCCAGAGCCAGATCAAAATACAACCATACTTACACACAGAGTTAGTTAGCTGAGGGCCCTGGAGGATATAACATTTTCATCTATGCATTCTTTCATCCCATACCTAGAAATTTTTCAGGCCCAGAAATTATAACCTCTCAGCTCCAGGGATGGAAGCTATGGAGGGATAATAAAAGAATTGTTGCGCAGTTCTTGGAATGGGAAACCACATGATGCCATGAGATTTGAAGTGGCCTGAATCAGTGGTAGAGTGGCAAAAGTGCCTGATTATAATCATCTGTAGAAGGAGGTAGAATGAAAAGTATAATTTCTGATCAATGTTGAGAGTCTTTAAGTAATAAAGAGGTGATATTCCTATGTCCTCTATCTAGATAATATCATAAATATTATGTTCAGTTGTAAGTGATAAATCACTAAAGTATCTTTGCCAAGAAAATATCAAATGGGGTCACAAAGATGAGGACACAACTTAAGTTACTGAACAACAACAATAAATAGGTATCCGAGGTTAGAAAATATGTTGATAGATTGGATAGCATCCAAAGAAGATTATCTAAGATTGTGAAGGTCACTGAGCTCATGTTATGTGAGATCTGTTTGAAGAGACTGTGGATTTTTAGTTTAATGGACTTACATTCCACCTTGAAGAAATAGTATTAAAATTGTTCTTTTTTTTTCCTACTCAGCCAATAAGTCTTTATTAAGCACTTAGTGTATACAAGGCCAAGGATACAAGAAAAGTAAAAACATAGGTCTTACTTTCAGTGCGCTCATATCCTAATATAGCAGGTAAAAGAAAAAGAAAAAAAAAAACTCAGGCAAATACTTATGTACATACAAAGGTATAAACAATGTAAATAAAAGATATTCTTAGACTGAAGGGACTAATGAGATGAACAGGAAAGCATTACTGCCAAAGATAGAATTTGAACTTTCTATAGAATTACTCCAGAAATCTAGGAGTCAAAAATAGGGAAGGAATGTATCTCTAGGATGGGGGAGAGCAAGTTTAAATGCCCGGGGTCAGAAAATATAAAGCGTATGAAAGGTACCAGATTTAGGCCAGTATAAGTGCATTAGTGAGTACATGGAGAGGAGTACCAGAAAATTTCAAAGAAAAAAGGTTGTTTTATTGTCAAAGGATTGCATATTTTATCCTGGACATAATAAACTAATGATTATTGAGTAGTGATATGACTTGTTCAGATACTTTCTCTGAAGATCACTTTGTCATCTATGAAAAAGAAAGATTTATATCAGGGAAGACAACAAAAGTCTATTTTAATGATCTAAAGAAGAGATGATGAGAGCCATGTCTATAGGAGTGGAGAAAAGGGGAAATATACAAATACCAAATACCAAATGACCAAAATTAGAACATATTACATACGCATGCTTAGTGTATGGAAAGAATCAAAGGTGACATCAAGTTTCTGGGGCTTGATGACCAGGACAATGGTGTCACCTGTAACGTGCTCTCCTGGCAGTTACAATTACTAGTCTGTCCTGGACCCACCAGAGTACCTTTGACCACTGTCCTTTGCAGTGTGAGCTCTACCCGGCTCGCCTCCTCTGAGGCCTTCTAAGGTCTCTGGCCACAATCTCTTGAATCTATAGCTTAGTAACCGGTAGCGCACTCAAGAACAACCACATGTAATCTTAAAAGCCTTTATTATACCTACTCACATAATGCCCTAACTGATGCCCTGACTTGTTGGTTCCCTGGTGAACACCTGGTCAGAAGACCCATGTGTTCACTACCAAAACCCTTACCTCTTTTGGCTACCCATCATGGCTTGGCCACCCAGCTGGGGAGCCAGGGTGAACAGCAGGAGATTAAAGAGGGCGGTTGCTGCCTGCAGTGGGCTTATATAGGGCCTGTGAGGTCACACACACAGCCAATCAGCGAGAGAGTCACCCATTACGAAGCTATCTCAATATGGCCAGGATCCCGCCCAAGGGCAGTCCTAATACTTCTGGGCCTCAATCTCCCGATGCACTGTGTCCGCCCATTTAAAGGGCCCTTACAATTCCCTTTCTCTTGTTTTGCGGGAACCGCACATCTCATCAAGCTAAACTTTTAGCACCAGCTATAGTTCACTTGGTCCATGAGATGACAGAGTGTTATGCCCAAGGAGGTACAAAGCAGCAAATCAGTAAACAGAAGTATGACAATGAGAACCAGGCTCAACAGTGGCCCAAATGTTCAACCCATTCATCAAAGTCATACTCGAGATAATATGCCAAAGAGGTAGGATGTCAACACTGAGGTGGGAAGTCAACAAGGTAAAACATCACAATTCTAGTTAACAAATATTAGTAGGTAGGTTGTCACAATTCTAGTTACATTTATCACAGTTCTAGACCAATTCTAGTTTCTTACAATTTTCTGTTGCACTTTTCATACTCCTAGAACAATTCTAGCTTATCATAATTCTCAATTGCACTTGTCACAATCCTAGAACAATTCTAGTTTATCACAATTCTCAATTGCACTTTTCACAATTCTAGAGCAATTCTAGCTTATCACAATTCTCAATTGCACTTTTCACAATCCTAGAGCAATTCTAGCTTATCACAATTCTCTATTGCACTTTTCACAATTCTAGAACAATTCTAGTTTCACAGGTGCACATAAGCAGTCATGTCCAGTAACATTGTCTCAATAACAATGGCAGGTGGGTGTGTTGGTTTTTCACCCACTAATTTAAAAGCATAGTCCTTCAATAGAAAGCATAGGGCAAAGCCTCTCCCCAGGCCACCATATGGCAAGTGGCCACGGGAGAAGCAAGCAGGCCCATTGTCCATTTACAGTCTTTATATTGCGTATCACCCAAAACAGTCCATTTCAGCTGCAACACTGGAACCGTGTCTGGTGTCTCTGGTGTCATGGTCAGGAGGGACATTGCTGCCATCAGCGTCTGAAGGGCTGCTGACATCTGGCTGGTCTCTCTGGCTGGTTGTCTGGTCCTTCTCTTGGATCCCCAGGTTACAAATGTCTCTGGTGGGGATGAACTCTGCTGCTGGATCTGCACCTAGGAAGGAATGTCCCCGGGGCCCAACTTGGGCCTTTCCAAATGCCATCCAGGCCTTTCCACATCACAGTGGAAACAAAGTTGTTGTCAAAAAGATTAACAAGTCAGACAAAAGTCAGTCTGTCACTCAGCTGCACTTTCTGTGTATGCCCGAAGTGCATTGCTAAGGTAAAATGCAAAGAATTTAAAAATGTAAAACCAAAATAATTTAAAAGTGTAAAACCGAAATAGATTAAAAATATAAAACCAAAATAACTTTAAAATGTAAAATCAAAATACTTTGAAGATGTAAAATCAAAAGTGTTTAAAAATGTAAAATCAAAATTTAAAATTGTAAGCAATCACATATCCCAAAATTCCCTTCTCTTGTTTAGAAGAGAAGATCTTGGGGATAGTCTGTGCAGTAATGACTTTACTAGAACACTCGGCTATATCCCTGAATTCTTTTGCCTAAAAATCAAAGTTTGAGTTTCTGATACCGAATTGTACTTCAGGAGTGCGAATCAATAAATCTGATATTTTCCTCCTGGGTCAAAGATCACACACTGTCTATTTATTCTAGTGATTAAAACAGCAATTTTCCAACCCATTCTAGACATAAACACTGTTTTATAAGTACCCGTAGGGGGTTGGGAAATCAAGCTCACCTGTGGAAGTGGAAAATCCACGAGGTAAGAAAAGAGGAGTTTCAACTCTCCAAAGACTATCCTAGCAGTTTTACAAGTATAAAATTCCACTCTCTCTAACTGCAAGATCTTATCCCTGTAAGGTTTCTTAGAAATTAACTGAACTGTATTTTTAAAACTTTTCTGATTATACTCAATACCCCACAATTCCTTTTTGCCTTGGGGCATAAAGCCTACTCCTGTCCTTTGAAATGAAGACTCAGGAGTTTTGAATGGATTAATGGGCAGTGCTGATAGTATTATCGCCCTTCCTTTTCCTCCTCCCCCTTCTCCCTTGGCCCAAGAAGGTGAGGCAGAGGGAAGAAGAATTGGAAAATTCCCCAAAGGCTGATTTAAAATCAAACCTGAGCTTTGCACATAAAAAGAACTAAACTTCTTCTCAATGAAAGAGTAATCAATAAATTCCTTAAAACAACAATGCACAAGGTAAACCAACAAAACGCTAAGAAGAATTTCTACAACTGAAGTCCATGTGATTCGTTTATTTCCTTCCTTAGTTTCAGCCACTGGTTTGAACTCTTCCTGTTCTATCTGTAGTAACCTAGCTTTTTCTTCTTTCTCTATCTCCATCTGTAGTTTAACCTGCAATTCCAGCAACTCTTGCTGTGGCATTTTATACTCTCTACTGTCATACAATCGCATTAGCTCTAGGTTGCTCCCACTCCTAGCTCTATTTACTGGGTGTGGGGATAGCCTTTGTGGAGCTTGATTACAAGCTTCCTGCTGTTCTTCAGTGGTGATCTTTGTTAAAAGATCTTCCATCTGGCTCTTTAACCTCTTTATATAATAAGCATTATGTTCAGCTGTGTCCTTGAGCCTGATCCCAGATTTACCTGGGTCCATATTGCTTCTCTGTCTTCCCTCTTAAGTGGCGTTTCTACCGGATCTTTCAGAATCTTAATTCTGAATATTAAATATTTTCAAAACCTGATAATTCCTTATGTGTCCACCACGTTGGGCGCCATTTGTAACGTGCTCTCCTGGCAGTTACAATTACTAGTCTGTCCTGGACCCACCAGAGTACCTTTGACCACTGTCCTTTGCAGTGTGAGCTCTACCCGGCTCGCCTCCTCTGAGGCCTTCTAAGGTCTCTGGCCACAATCTCTTGAATCTATAGCTTAGTAACCGGTAGCGCACTCAAGAACAACCACATGTAATCTTAAAAGCCTTTATTATACCTACTCACATAATGCCCTAACTGATGCCCTGACTTGTTGGTTCCCTGGTGAACACCTGGTCAGAAGACCCATGTGTTCACTACCAAAACCCTTACCTCTTTTGGCTACCCATCATGGCTTGGCCACCCAGCTGGGGAGCCAGGGTGAACAGCAGGAGATTAAAGAGGGCGGTTGCTGCCTGCAGTGGGCTTATATAGGGCCTGTGAGGTCACACACACAGCCAATCAGCGAGAGAGTCACCCATTACGAAGCTATCTCAATATGGCCAGGATCCCGCCCAAGGGCAGTCCTAATACTTCTGGGCCTCAATCTCCCGATGCACTGTGTCCGCCCATTTAAAGGGCCCTTACAGTCACCACTTGAAATAATATGAAAGTTGGCAAGAAGGGAAAAGTTGGGAGAAGATATATTACATAATGTGGTTTAGACAAGTAGAATATAACATAGTTATGCAACACCCAATTTAAGTTGTCTGAGTATCAGATAATGGAAGATAAGCTCAGGAGAGAGATTTAGGCTTCTTATATAGATCTGGGAATCACCTTCATAAAGATGAATAAAATCCCTTGAAACTGATGATCACCAAATTCAAGAGTATAGGGGAAAAGAAGAAGAGAATCAATGATAGATCCTTGGGGAACAATTGTGGTTACTTTGTGTGCCCTACATGAAGATCTCATATGGGATACTATCAAGGAATGGTCAGATTGACAGGAAAAAAAGCAAAAGTGATTTGTGTCAGGAAAACCTAAATAGGGGAAATTATCTAATGGAATCAGTTGAATGACAGTGCCAAAGGCTGCAAAGAGCTCAGCAAGGATAAGAATTGGCAAAAACAAACAAATAAACAAACAAAAAACAAAAAACAAAGAACTAAACATCCACTAGACTTGGCAATTTATAGATGACAAAATAAGGAAAAATGGATATCAATTTCCTCAAAGCAAAATTAAAGTTTGATGTAAACAAAAACTTTCTAATGTTTAGCATTCTCCAAATGCAACTCTAAAAAGCACATACAGAGCTATCACAATGGACAGCCTCTGAAGAGTTATTAGTAGTTGTAAGTAAGACAAGATTGTATTACTCTTGTGATAGTGAGTCTTCCTTTTGGGGTATGGTGACAGACATTCTTTGAGACTTTGAAATTTCGTCATTCTGAAATTTGTATAGCTTTAGATTAATTTTATTAGAAAATGGAAATTAATCCCCAATCTCATTTACATATGAGGAAATGAAGGTTTAGAAAAGTTAAGTCTACAGTTGCATAGATAGTAAATAGAGGTGTTTTTTTTTTTTTTTTCAGAATTCAGTTCTTCTAACTCCATATTTATTTCTTTTTCTACCATATAACTATAAATGGAAAGAAACAAAGAAATGTGGTAGTTTCTTCACATAGTTGAATTTGTTCTGAATTCACATATTTGCCCAAAATAGTTTGATAATAAGTAAACATGACAAAATTTCTATTTAGAAATGGTGATGCAACAGATTCAAAATGATAAAGTGTGATGGAAGTCATCTGTCATATTTCACACAATGAGAAAATGATTTTATTCCATTTTTTTCAGAGAATGACCAAGATAAATTTTGTTATAGTGAATTTTGAAAACTTGTCTAGATATTTATTATTCTTTGTAATGAAATTTTATGGCATTGAAAGTTTTTAGGTAAGATGACTAAGAAACTTTCTTGTTATATAGAATTTTTACTGATAAGCAGGGAATCTTGATTTTCACTTTCCAACATAGAAATATGAGTGTCTTCTTTTCTGTTTTGCATCTACATGTATCACCTTTCAAAGACATTATATCTCCCTCTGTCCCAGTTCTGTGCTAACAGGACTAAGATTGTTCCCTTCTCCATCTGCTGACTCAAAATTAACTGCTTATTGTAACAAATATCAAACGAAATAGGAGGTATTGCAAAAAATGAGAAGAGAGAAAACACATCCAAGGAATTAAAATAATTTAAATTTGAAATTAATCAGTTATTTCTAGTGATGTTTCATGAATTGTGGCAAAGAGCAAGGGTGTCAAAGGATTAGGATTGAACCAGTCAGTAAACCAATAAACATCTTCTAAGCTCCCATATGTTCAAGGCATGATACAATTTTTTAAAAGTTAAACAATTCTTATTGTTATGGACCTCAAAATGTACTAGAATTCAAAAAATGTGACTATTTAAGTACACATTAAATAAACATATTTAGAATTAATGCAAGAAAATTAGTGAAGGAGGGTAATATGAGTTGGGAGAAATCAGGATGGTATGCTTTGTACAAGTGTTCCCTGAGTTATGTCTTGAAGTAATTGAAGGGTTGTATGAGGTTGACATAAGGAACTGATTTAAAAAAAAAAAAGAGGAACAAGGTAACACCTGCAATCTATAAATAAGTTAATCCTTGACAAAATTCTAAAAAAAATTATAAAAAAGATGGTTTAAAGTGAACATGGAAGAAAGTTTTCCATAAAAATATGAAACTTTGAAGGCCGTTGTTCTTTTTTACTCCAAGTCCAAGATCATCAACTGTGTCATCTAACCATGCATCAATAATAAATAAAGGCATCAATAAGATAAATAACATTTGTTGAATTAAAAATCTTAAAGAAAAATAATTTATTGTAATACATATCTTGTATTGTAATACTGAGATTTGTTGAAAAATGTCAATTAGAATATAATATGATATAAACATTAATGCCTAAGAAAGAAATTACCAGTTGTTTGGGAGAAAGAGTTATACTGTGAACATCAAGATAGAAATGGGCCAATCCTTGTCCCTTCCAGGTTATTAAAGTAAAGATTTAATGGAATATCTATACCTAATTGAGGTAAGATTAAGCCATATTTGAAGTATTTTCCCACTAAGCTTTAGTTAAGTCAGTTTTACCTAAGGATTCACTTCAATTGAGGATATTATATATCCCAATGGGGGTTGGTAATTCAATGGAGGTTTCTGGTCCCCATCTTGAAAGGTATATTAGATTGTATTACCTACATTCCATATTCTGTCTACTCCCTAGACAGATGAATAAAATATTACTTTCCATATTTGCAATGTCCTCCATCACTAAAAAAATTTCCTTACATTCCAAAGAGTTATTGAAACATTCCATCTCCTTTACAAACAAGTTGCTGATAAACTCCATATAAAGTGATGATTTCTCAACTTTATTGAATTGTATAAAATTTTTCATTTCAGTTGGAGAGTTCAAAATATATTTACTCTTTTGTTTACTTCAGTACTCTTTTGCCAATAATTGTACTCTTTAACTAGTCCTGAATTTTCAAAAGTTGTACTACTGAAGCATCATCTCTAGCAGTACCAACAAAGCTGGAATTTCCATGCATATATTCTTAGAGTAAACTGTGTCTCCTATTTAAGTACTAACCTCATTAAGAATTTAGTAGATCAACCACTACCTGGGGTTGCTATAACACCTGAATTCATTCTATATATGTAGTATTGCTAATGGCTTGTTTTGTTTTTTTCAAGTTTTCTCTCTATATATGTAGTTTTTCTATATTTGATAACCATTTATTCTTAGAATGTACCTTCCTTGAAGAGTAAAGTTAGTTTTGACCTTGTGTTTTATACAGAAATGCTTCCTTTTTATTGTTAACTAAAATCTATTATCTCTTCTTTTGACTTACTCCAGCTACTTAAAAAACAGAAATCTAAACATAAAACCTTTATAATAAATATGCATAAGCAAGAAAAACAATTATTTCATCAACCATGTCCTTAAATATATAT
The DNA here is from genome assembly GCF_048593235.1 of Sminthopsis crassicaudata. Classification (NCBI taxonomy): domain Eukaryota; kingdom Metazoa; phylum Chordata; class Mammalia; order Dasyuromorphia; family Dasyuridae; genus Sminthopsis; species Sminthopsis crassicaudata. The sequence continues at coordinate 131,006,247 of NC_133619.1, read as the reverse complement.
TATTCTGGATCTTGAATTTATTATCTGTTTCTAGAGGTGATAACATTCTTCATCACTAATCCTCCAGAATTATAGTTGTGGTCATTACAATAATCAGAGTTTTTAAATATATAAGGGTATTTTACACATATTTAAACTTAATTCCTCCACTGACATTAAAGCACAGGGTCTCTCAATGTGTGACATTTATCTGCTTTCCTGGAAGGTGGTGATACCAGTGCTGAAGATCTTACAGGAAAACATTATGAACCCCCCTATGTTATTTATTTGAAGACCAGCCTTTCAAAGCTGGGAGGGTTCATCTCCAGCTTTGCTGAAAGATGGAAGAAACTTGTTAGTGGGCCTTCAAACAATCTTCTACTAATTGATTCTGTACTAACAATAATCAAAAGGAGTATCAACGTTGATGAATTAAATTCACTTAAAAGATTAAAGTAAGTAGACTTAATGCTTCAGTGATGAATGTGTTGTATCCCTTTCATTTCTTTATATTTCTAGTACGAGGCTACTATTTATAAAAGTTCTATTAATAAATAATTAAATAGAAAATTATAATATCCAATGAATGAATTGAACTGTTGTTGAATAATTAAGATTTTTAAAAATATGTGATATTTATATTTCATCATTTATTTTTTGAAAAAAAAATATTGCCCATGTTTTATTGCAAATATATTTGTAGATTTGTTTTTAACTATTACAAATTTTAACTACTGTGGATAAATTATGTATAAATAATGGATCATTTTATTTTTTTATAAGTGACTCATTTTCTTTCTTGTGGTTTTTAAAAAACCTGTTTTCAATGAATGTATTCTTCCTTATAAGCAATCATGCAAAAGGACCAATTGATGTCTTTATACTCATGTTTTCCTAACTTTTCTTTTGCTTGCCTTTAACAATCAATCATATTAAATACTTCATTATATTAAGTTTAGTATTATAAAGAGTACACTGGGCAACAGGATGGGAGATTCAAGATGGATTACCAGGCTCATTGGAGGATGACTTTGGAAGTAGCAGGATCAAAGAAACCCCCATTCTGATATCAGAACTTCTGAAGTAATGAGCAACCTGAGCGAATTTCTGTCCTGCCTTGACCAAGGAGAAAGGTTGTGTGGCCTACTGTTTTGGGCTATGACCCAGTTTCTTATTTGTTCTTCCCTTTCCACTACCCCATCAATCAATTATTTCTACTTGGCCCTAAGAACGATATTGATGCTGTCCTTATCACAATATTGGATCATACCACTATAGCTTGTTTTGTGTGTGTGAAGATTGTTTTTTACTTGGAGATTTCATTTTTCAGAAAAGAGATTATTATCAATTATGTTCTGTTTATATGTTTAAATGAAAAAACACTTTTAAAATATTAAAATTTTTGTTAATTAGAAACACAAGTGATATAACAGACACTATCAATCCTACAGCAGTTAAGTTTCTTTTTATTTATTTTGTTTATACCACATTCATTGTTTCAGATATCAAATGATGTTTTTTTCCCAGAATGCTTTGCTATGCCACAAAATTTTTTCTATAAGGAAGAAATTCAAGTATCTCACTATGCTTTTAGAAACTCCTGTTATCTATCAACCAACAGCAAAAAATAAAAAAAAAAACAAAACAACAACAAAACAAACACATAGAAATATGAATGCATATATTATTTCTTTTCCTGACTTTTCACATCATGATAATCCTTGCTGTGACTGGGGCCTATAAGAATGTATAGCTAATGTATTAATTTACTTCATAAATACTAGCAATAAAGGACATTTAGGTTTTGTCTTGGATAAAATACTGGACGTGGAGTCAGGAAGATTTGAATTTAAATCAAGCCTCAGAAGCATTAGCTGTGTGACCATGGGCAAGACATTCACTCCTGTTTAACTTGGTTCTTCTTGTATAAATTGAGCTGAAGAAGTAAATGACAAACTACACCAACACCAATATCTTTGTCAGAAAACCCAAATTGGGGTTACAAAGAGTTAGACCCAATTGAAAAATACCTGAATAATCACAAAAAATATAAGCAAAGTAGAACTGGTATAGATGGTGTATTCACATGCTTTTTTAGGATGGGTTACAACAGGTAAATTTTAAATTGCCTTCTTTCTCATCTATATTTCTTACATCTTGGTAAATTACAAAATTGTATAGTACAGTGCTGGAGAAGAAAGAGCTACATTTTTAAAAGATGCTATAGAAAATACAGAATAATAATATATGTATTTCAATAATACATATATAAACACATGCCTACTAGGGAAATAGATCAATCTTAAAAAAATAGAGAAAGGAAGAAAAGGTTTTTTGATTTCACTCCAACGTCTACATATAACTACAGGCCCTTAAGTGCATAGAGTGTTCTATGTCTCTTGCAAATGTATCACAAACTGCCATTCTTGCCTAATAACAGAAAGAACAACATCACTGTGCTTTTGGACACTAGAGGGATGTTAGAAATCTTCATACCAGCTAAAGATACTGTACAGTATGTTCAACAAAGACAAGCTAAGAAAATGTGAGGTCTGAAAACTATGGCTGTGTGCCAGCCAAGCTCATCAACAAGTAGCTCATTTTAGCAGGCTGGACAAAACACTTCTTTCATGGAAGAACAGTATGTCACTATCCCCTCCCCCTTCTGTCCCTTAAAAATCCTATACACGTCATTTGCACTGACTTCATCAGCTTCACGATGAAACTGTGATGAATGCTGGCAAGCATTTTGTATTATTTCTATGAATAGCCAGGACAAGAGACTAATTAGTGTACTGCCAGTGTTTTAGCCACTAAGTTGCAAAGTGTCATTCTTCCTCACAAAAACCTCAACTTCCAAACTGTCAACTCTGTCATGGATGTCAGTGATTTGGGTATTAATCTGAAATGAAACTGCAAAGTCTATGTAGTCATGCTTTCATTTTCTCTGTACTCAGGCCAATTTAAAATTTGAACATGGAGATTTGACTATGTAGCTGAAGCATAAGGGCACTCTCCATTTTGGTTTTCATGTACCTCACCAATATCCAGCTAATATAGTGCTTTTAATGAACAATGCTTTGCTATTCAGCAAAAGCAAAAGGGGTAAGTGAAACATGACAGCCTAACATGACATTTCAAATCTCTGTTAGAAATGGAAAGAATAAAATGCAAGGCTTTCACTTCTGATTTTCTACAACAAGGGAAAACTAGGAGATTAAAGAACCCAAGAGACCATCTCAACTAACATTTTTGTTTTTATAGATATGCAAATGGAGTTCTCAGAAAATGAATTATTTTGTCTAAAGTTCCAAAACAGGGTTGGGTCCAAAATCTGTGTCTCAAATTCTAGTTTAGAACCTTTTGCACAAATGCCTTAATTATTCATTTTGTTGCTGTGATAAATTTGATTGTGATAAATATCTGTCATGGTGTCATACATTTGATTAATCTGTAATAAACATTTATTGAAGATAATGAATTGTCAACACAATACACAAAAACAAGAAGACATCTGCATATGCTAAAATAATTATTGCTAATAAACTTGGGATTGTTTGAATTTATATTATCTGATAATTATAAAAGAGTTTGTGATTAAAAGGTTATTCTGGAATACCATTTACATGTAAAGTTATTTTCAATCATGTTTTTCTCTTGTCTTGCAAACTACTGAACATTACTTTGCAGAAAGTATTTTCATGAAAATATAGACCATGAAGTAATTCTACATATCATTCAAACCATATGCCTGCTGCTAAGGATAACGAAGATATTCTAAAGAGGTGAGTATCACTTTTTATTTTTTTTTTTTCAATAAAGAGGCTTTTATAAAAACTGCTTCCAATTTCATTCAATGTTTATAGGCCTTCAGAAATTTGAGTTTTACAACTAATAAATCTTCCCTGTCAGAAGTTAGATCCATTTTCTTTTATATGTCTTCAGTAAAGGTAGAGAAAAATATTTATGAAAAGATGCTTTGGGCAAATAATTTGAATAGTGTTATGACATTTTGGTGCGATTTGATCTGCAGTAGTTTTTAGTATTATTTAAGATGCTAGCTTCTAAAAATAATAACATTTATTAATTAATTAAATGGCCACTGCAACCTGATTCTTTAAATATCAATGATATAAAAAGATTATGTATATAAGTCAAAAATAACAAATCATTTTTTGAGCCTACATTCTTACTTAAACAACATTAGTTAGCACTTCCTTCCCAGAACAGTTAATAATATTTTTAAAAATCTCAAAGGCTATGGTTCAGTAAGTAATAGTTAGTAAAATTGAGATTTCACTATCTACTAATAAGACTGTTTTTTTTTCCATCTTTCTTTCAGTGGGTGATAGGAGCTGAAAAGGAGAAAATAAATATTTGAGAATTAAAAAAGAAAATAAATAAAATTATAAATATAAAGGGACAACATTTAGCTGCCAAGGGAGATTCTACTTGGGAATCTCTAGCTGACACACCATTACATCATTTCAGATCATCTCCAATGCATTGCAGTTAAATATGGCCTTTAGAAGAAAACTTCCATTCTGTCTGTGTAGAAAATAGATTGCAAAGGAACACATTTTTCCATAGGCTTCATCACACAAATATCAGTCAAACTTGAATTCAGAGTGATAATGATGCCAAGTTAAAAATTTATAACTGCTGTTACTTTTCATTATATATAGCTAAGAAAATCTGTTTTATAGAGTTAAAATATAATTTTTTGCTCACTTTTACCTCAAAAAAATCACTGAAGTCATTTGGTTTATTTAACTGCAGGCCTATGTCACCATAATTACATTTAGGTTGTTATTTTTGCACAGAAATAAGCATACAAATACATATATGTACAATGCATGTGTCAGATGTAATCACGAATGGGTTTCTCTGTATATTATGTGTTTGCGGGTTATATATTAATATTTTTCATGGCTTTTTATGCAATAGTTTGTTTTTCAGGTTCTTTGGAAAATCATCTGCAGTATTTTCTTTCCACTGATTATAGTTATGTTCTCTGAATCAGCACCCAGAAGAAACGGATTCCTTCTTCAAAATGACAGCTGTTCAAGAGTATGAAGACATCCATATTTTCCTCATTATATCAAATCAACAACAAATTATAAAACACATTAATTTTAATGTCAGTATATACATTGCATAAGCTTGTATATATGCATACATATGCATATAAGCATATATCATTATATATATATGCATATTACATATATGTGTATATATACACATACATGTGTGTATAGTTTTGATAACTATCAATAGATATAGATATAAAGCACAAATACATGGGTGATGCTTTCAATTAAATTATAATTTTAGATTACAATGAATCTAGTTAATCTCAACATAATTACACAAATGCATATTGGGTCCATTTATTATGAGTGATACACAAAATTCAAAGTTTTAAAAGAATTCTCAAGGTGCTTATATTCTAATAGCAGGTAAATAACCTATGCCCTGATTAAAAAAAAAAAAAAGAGCTTATGGTAGAATGAGGTGTAGCAAAGGAGAGGTCTAGGCAATTGTTTTTTTTTTAAAAAAACAATATGAATAGGTAAAAACCACTTTAAATTTGATAGCAAATTAGGGTAAGAGGAATCAGGGGAAACTACAAAGAGGAGGTGACTTAGAGAGAGAAATTTTGACTATTCATTTCAATACAGCAAATATTTAACACCTACTCTGAACAACAGCAGTGTGTTATATACTTATAATAAAAGACAAAGATCTAAATACTCTTTCCCTTCAAGGATTTTTTTTTCATTCTATTGACAGAATCTAACAAAGTTAATGATTAATACAGAGAAGGGAACTTGGGAGTAAGTGAGCACAGAACCTGGAAAAATGGGAAAGTTTTTTGAAGGATCTGGTATAAGAATGTAAGTTGTAGAGGGTTAGCAGTTATGTCTTTCATCTCTTTTATTCTTCCTCCCTCATCTTTTCTTTCCTTTTTTCTACTGGCTTCTTTCCTACAGTATTAAAAATATTTCTCTTTCACCCCCCCCAAATTAACAAAAAATAATTCGCTTGCCATCCCTTGTCCTACTATTATCCCCTTATGCTATATAATTTTCTGTTTGTATTTCTTTTCACTCTGAAAATGCTTAGTAGGAAGAGTTTGCTCTTAAGTCAATACTTCATCAAAACTCATTCATTAAACAATTCTGCTTTCAAATTTATCATTCAGCTGAGGCTGATATATTACAAAGTTTTTTAGTTGATAAATCTGATAGTGTCTTCTTACTATAGATTTTCCTATACCCACAACTTTCAGTATTGTTATTTTCTTTTCTTCCTTCTGAAATGCACACTTTGGTAGGTTTTATTAACACTGCTTTGCATTATCTTTATTTCCTCCTTTGGAAAAGAGTGGGCTCTTTGAGAGGAGACACTGTCACTTTTTCTATATGTAACTAATTATATTAGCTATATCATTTCAATGCTTGACACCGTACTACTTAATATAGCTTATTCATTGATTCCTTCATTCATCTACCTACCTAAGTGATGGATTAATTCCATTTTCTTTCCAGTTGATACCCATCCTCTGAGCATGAATATCTTGCAAGTTTCAGTTCTGGATAGCATTTTTCCCCCTACATTCTTTTCTGTGGTGATAATCTTGCCTATAGTATGAATTATTATTATTATTTTTATATCAAGTAAATCTCAGATTCAGATCTAATCTGTTTTAAAGCCTTTTGCAACCTTGTCACATTTATATGCCTCTATTTGAAATAACATTTTAAAATAAAATAAAATGCACAAGACAACTAAAGAAGTTTACTATATTGAAATAAAAATGTTTTTAATCATCCAAATTCATATAGAATCCCTGAAATTTATCTATAAAACCCTAGGGAATACACGATCGTTGTTAAAAATCTCTGTTCAAAAAAATATATCACTTCCCTTTCTACCCCACCACACATAAAAGTCTTCTCCTGCTCCTCCACACTTTCCTATTTATGGGGCCAAGATATAGACATCCTATCATATTTTTTGTTTTCATGGCACCTTACAGCTTTGGTCATTATATGAAATGTTTCTCATTTCAACCTTCAAATTACTTTTTATTAGCATTTGTGCAACAAAATCACCATCTAGACTATGAATAACACTGAAAGTTCATCAATAACTTGGACTCAGCAATCCTGTGTTCTGATCCTAGACCTGTTAATTACTACTTTTGTCATCTTAGGCAATTCATATAATCATTCTTGATCTAATAATTTTTGTGTATAAAATGAAAAGACTGAATAATAGTCATAGGTCTTGTGATCCTATAATTTCCCTTGATATGAAGAATATACTTTCACTAGTACATGTGCCACAAATCGACCTATATTAAATTTTTGATCAGTTAAGGCCTTCAGCTGTTTTTCATATAAACTTTTATCAAACCAGTTCATTTTTTATAGACATTTCATACTGATTACAAACCTTTACATTTATATACATCACACTTTGTCTTGTTCCTTTTAAATGATTATTCTAGCTTATTAATATATTTTAATTCAAATTTCTTTGGGAAAGTGTGTGTAATTATCATGATGAATTACAGTGACTATTTTGTTGGAATTAAAAATCAAAATGACAATATTTGATCTGCATATAGACTCGTGGACTCTTTGAAATAATTCTGTATTCTGTGAACCAAAGATTAGAAGTCAGTAGTCTATGTTATTCTCCAGACTTATTAAAAGTTACATATAATAAATCCAAAAAATAAGAAATATTTATTGAGGGCCTCTTATGTAAAAATCACTATTTCAGATTTGGTGGGAAATATAAATGAATGCCATGTTCTTTAGATTTAAAAAATAAATAAAATTGTGGAGATACAGCAATAATATAAAAATACAATTAATTATATTGAGAGGCAACTAGGTGACTTATTGGATAAAGTATCAGAATTGGTATGAAGATGTGAGAAAGATTCAACTTTCAATCTTTTCTCTGAGATTTTAATTTTATGACATTGCATAAATCATCTAACCTCTTTCAGACTCATTTTCCTTTTTTGTATAATGGTATTAATTTCTATCTCACAGAGTAGTTGTAAAAATAAAGCATCATATGGAATGTACTTTTAAAATATAAAATACTATATAAATGCTAGTTATTATTGATAAAAATTAGTATTACAATAGTACCTGACTCACAAATTTATTACGGGAATCAAATGAGATGATATATGTAAAGTGCTTTGCAAAGCTTAAAGTGCTATATATGTATTAAATTAGTAGTTCCATAAAAGGAACTTAGATTTTCCAATCCACAAAGAAGCTGATAATATACGCCAAGTGAATTGTGCCCATGTCAAATGCTAAAAGAAGCTAAAGAATTGTACCTTTAATTCTCCTTGTAGGTTTAGTGATTCAAGACAGCTTTAAAAAAGGAAGTTAAATGTTTCATCTATCTTGAAAGATGACTAGGTTTTAGAGAGGCAGAAGAAGAGTTCTTCAGGTAAATGTAATGGCATGTGAAAAGCTCTATAAAATCATTTAGAGATGGAAGGGGCTTCATGTCAACCTAGTAAAATTCTCACATTTTGTAAATGAAAAAACCTAGGGCACAGAAAAATTAAGTACTTTTCCATACAGGGAGTAAATACAAAGGGTAAAACATGAACCCAGATCCTATAACTCCAAATTCATACTGGTTTGACTATATCACACTAATTATATTTATATATCAAACATGAGATCGATGAACCATAATACTCATGTATGGCCTGAACAAAATTAAAATGTAATTCAGAAATATTTAACAGAACAAATGAAAATATAACAAACCTGGATGTATTTTAAAGTTGAATCAATATGTGACTCAATGAAACCTTCATGTATATTGAACTATACATTGAACTAACTATAGGTTAGTGGCTCCTGTTTTATTTGTGTTTGACACTACTAGTGTACAATATGTCTTCAAAGGAAAATGAATAGACACATTTGACTGGAGCAAAAGGCTCATCTGTAAAACAGAAGAGTTGTATTGAAACATCTTTTTTAACTAGGCTAGGAGATTTAGACTTTCCCTTACAAGTAACAGATGTATTGAAAAATTTGAACAGAAATGACATGATGGCTAGACTACAGAATGGCTGGAGCTGAAGACTATAAAGAAAATATGAGCATTTAAGGGACTTTCAATAAGCAAGGTATAAATAAGCTTTTAAGCATAAGTATTAACAGTAATAAATAGATGCATCTGAAAAATATTATAAAGGAGAATCCAATAGAATTATAACAGTGGGGTCTTCAGAAAGGAAATTTTAGGATTTATGAATCAATCTAAGGTCTTAAACTATGATTACAAATAGAATAATATTACAGTTGACAAAAGTATAAAGAATCGGAAGGATGTTAGGTATAAAACACAGCATGTGTAAAGGAACTGTAGGATATACAAGTAATTATGTGCATTGTTAGTTGTTTGTATTGGACTAAAGCTTGACTTTTAAAACCCATCATGAACTGGCCCCGTTCCTTCCTTTATATCTTCTTATGCCTCTAACAGGCATTCATCTGCAGACTCTGCCTTTTTACTATCCCTCCCATTTATGGGACTCCCTTGTTCTTCATCTTGGTCTTCTATCTACCCTAGCTTATTTTCAAGTCCCACTTCCTGTTTAGAAATCTTTTTCCCATATTCCTTAAAGCTAAGGCCTTTTCTCAAGGATTATATTTAATTTATCTTTTACACAATATATTTGTACAATTATTCTCATGTATTCTTCCACATTTGACTGTTAGCTCTTTGAGAGCAAGGTCTAATTTTTTAATAGCTTTTGATTGACAAAACATATGCATGGGTAAGTTTTCAACATTGACCCTTGTCAGTGTTGAAAACTTCTGTTCCAACTTTTCCCTCCTACCCTCTACCCCCTTCCCCAGATGGCAGATAGTCCCATACATGTTAACTATGTTAAAGTATATGTTAAATAAAATACATGTATACATATTTATACGTGTATTGATGCACAAGAAAAAATCAGATTTAGAAAAAAGGTAAAAATAATCTGGGAAGAAAAACAAAAATGCAAGCAAATAGTAACAGAAAGAGTGGAAATGTTATATTATAGTCCATAATCATTTCCCAGTGTTCTTTCTTTGCTTGTAGCTGGTTCTGTTCATCATTGATCAATCGGAACTGAGTTGGATCTTCTCATTGCCGAAGATATCCACTTCTATCAGAATACATCCTCAGAAAGTATTGTTGTTGAAGTCTAAAATGATCTCCTGGTTCTGCTCATTTTACTTAGCCACTTCATGTAAGTCTCTCTAAGACATTCTGTATTAATCCTGCTGGTCATTTATTACAGAACAATAATATGCTATAACATTCATATACCACAATTTACCCAGCCATTCTCCAATTGATGGGCATCTATTCAATTTCCAATTTCTAGCCAATACAAAAAGGGTTGCCACAATTTTTTTTTGCACATACGTATAGTCCCTTTCCCTCTTTAATATATCTTTGGGATATATGTCCAATAGTAACACTGTTGGATCAAAGGGTATGCATAGTTAGATAACTTTTTGAGCATAGTTCCAAATTGCTCTCCCGAATTGGAGGATCTATTCACAACTCCACCAACAATTGATCCATGTCCCAATTTTCCTGTATCCCTTCCAACATTCATCATTATTTTTTCTTGTTATCTTAGGCAATATGAGAGGTGTGTAGTGATATCTCAAAGTTGTCTTAATTTGCATATTTTATATTCTCACCTTGTCACTGTCCAGACAACCTGAGTTCTCACCTAGTAATCCTAACAAATAGTGATTTGGAACACCCTTTCATATAAGTACAAACTGGTTTAATTTCATCATCTGAAAACTGTTCATATCCTTTGACCATTTATAAATTGAAGGATGGCTTGATTTCTTATAAGTTGGAGTCAATTCTCTATATATTTTGGAAATAAGGCCTTTATCAGAATGTTTAACTATGAAAATGTTTTCCTAGTATCGCTTCCCTTCTAATCTTCTAATCTGCATTTTGTCATCAATAATGATATCCAGTTATTCTTTTGTCACAAATTCCTTCCTCCTCCAAAGATCTGACAGGTAAACTATCCTATATTCTTTTAATTTATTTATAATCCCATTCTTTATGCCGAAATCATGAACCCATTTTGATCTTATCTTGGTGTACATTATTAACTGTGGGAGAATGCCTAGTTTCTGCCATACTAATTTCCAATTTTTCCCAGCAGTTTTTGTTAAATAATGAATTCTTACTTGTACTCTCAGAATTCGATAAATCAAACAACAAACAAATAAGAAAGAAATTAAAGAGGTAAATAGAATATGAGAAAAAATTAGGTATGGTAGATCTTTAGAGAAACTGAGTAGTGACAAAAAGGAGTATACTTTCTTCTCAACAGTTCATGGAGGCTATACAAAAAATGACCATGTATATTAGAACATAAAGATCTCAAAATTAAATGCAGGAAGGCAGAAATAGTAAATTATTTCTTTTCAGATCACAATGCAATAAAAAGTACATTCAACAAAAAGTTAGGGGTAAATAGATCAAAAAGTAATTGGCAACTAAATAGTCTCCTCTTAACGAATGATTGGATGAAACAGCAAATTATAGACACAATTAATAATTTCATCCAAGTTAATGACAACGATGAGACATCATTCCAATATCTATGGGATGCAGCCAAAGTGGTAATAAGGGGAAATTTTATATCTATAGAGGCTTACTTGAATAAAATAGAGAAAGAGAATATCAATGAATTGAGGTTGCAACTTAAAAATCTAGAAAAAAAGATCAAATTTAAAAAGTCCCAATCAAATACTAATCTTAAAATTCTAAAATTAAAAAATAAATTAATAATATTGAAAATAAAAAAAAACTAATTAATAAATAAAACTAATAGTTGGTTTTATGAACAAAAACAATAAAATAGATAAACCTTTGGTATATATGATTAGAAAAAAGGAAAGAGGAAAATCAAATGGTTAGTCTTAAAAATGAAAAGGGAGAACTTTCCACCAAATGAAGAGGAAATTAGAGCAATAATAAGGTGTTATTTTGCCCAACTTAATGCCAATAAATTTGATAAACTAAGTGAAATGGATGACTGCCTCCAAAAATATAGGCTTCCCAGATTAACAGTGGAGGAAATAAATTGCTTAAAGAGTCCCATTTCAGAAAAATAAATAGAACAAGTTATTAATCATCTCCCTAAGAAAAAATCTCCAGGACCAGATAGATTTACATGTGAATTCTACCAAACATTTAAAGAATAATTAGCACCAATGCTATATAAACTATTTGAAAAAATAGGGAATGAAGGAGTCCTACCAAATTCCTTTAATGATGCAGAAATGGTACCTAAACTAGGTTGAAAATAGAGAAAGAAAATTACAGACCAATGAGTCTATAATGAGTATTGATGCTAAAATATTAAATAAGATATTAGCAAAATGACTACAGAGAATCATGCCAAGGGTAATACACCATTACCAAGAAGGATTTATACTAGGAATGCTGGTTCAATATTAGGAAAATATTAGTATACTTAACCATATCAATAACTAAATTATCAAAAAACATATGATCATCTAAATAAATGCAAACAATCCAGTTGATAAAATCCAACATCCATTCCTATTAAAAAACACTTGACAGTATAGGAATAAATGGATTTGTCCTTAAAATAATCAGTAGCATCTATTCAAAACCATCAGTAAGCATCATAGGTAATAGGGATAAACTAGAATCATTCCCAATAAGATCAGGAGAGAAACAAGGTTGCCCTCTATCACCATTACTATTCAATATTGTATTAGAAATACTAGTTTGACAATAAGAGTGGAGAAAGAGATTAAAGGACTTAGGGTTGGTAGTGAGGAAACCAAATTATCACTCTTTACTGATGATTTAATGGTATATTTAGAGAACCCCCAAAATTCTACCAAGCTAGAAATAATCCACACCTTTAGCAAAGTTGCAGGATACAAAATAAATATACCCACATAAGTCATCAGCTTTCTTGTATATCACTAACAAAATCCAATAGTTAGAGTTACAAAGAGTAATTCCATTTAAAGTAACTATCGATAATATAAAATATTTAGGAATCTATTTATCAAAGTAAAATCAAGAACTAAATGAGCAAAACTACAAAACACTTTCCACACAAATTAAGTCAGATCTAACCAATTGGAAAAATATGAAATGCTCTTGGATAGGGTGAGCAAATATAATAAAATGATAATACTACCTAAACTAATCTATTTATTTAGTGCTATACCAATCCGACTCCCAAAAAACTATTTTAATGACCTAGAAAAAATAACATCAAAGTTCTTATGGAAAAACAAAAGGTCAAGAATTTCAAGGGAACTAATAAAAAAAAAATTAAATGAAGTTGGCCTAGCTGTACCAGATCTAAAATTAGATTATAAAGTAGAGGTTACCAAAACCATTTGATATTGGCTAAGGAATAGATTAGTTAATCAGTGGAATAGGGTAGTTTCAAAGGACATAATTGTCAATAACTCGAATAATCTAGTGTTTGACAAACCCAAAGAGCCCAGATTTTGGGATAAGAACTCAGTGCTTAACAAAAACTGCTGGGAAAATTGGAAAATAGTATGGCAGAAACTAGGCATTTACCCACCCTTAACACCATAAACCAAGATAAGGTCAAAATGGGTTCATGACCTAGGCATAAATAAAGAGATTATAAATAAATTAGAAGAACATAGCATAGTTTACCTCTCAGACCTGTTGAAGGGGAAGGAATATATTGATCATTACTGATCACAAAATAGAAAATTCTGATTGAAAAGTTTTTGTACAAACAAAACTAGTGTAGATAATATCAGAAGGGAAGGAATAAACCGGGAAAACATTTTTACAGTCAAAGGTTCTGATAAAGACCTCATTTCCAAAATATATAGAAAATTAACTCTAATTTATAAGAAACCAAGCCATTCTTCAATTGAGAAATGGTCAAAGGATATGAACAGACAATTCTCAGACAAAAAAAAATTGCAACTATGTCTAGCCCCAAGAAAAGATACTCCAAGTCATTATTAATCAGAGAAATGCAAATTAAGACAACTCTGAGATAGCACTGCACATCTGTCAGATTGGATAGAATGACAGGGAAAGATAATGTGGAATGTTGCAGGGGATTTTGGAAAATGGTCACACTGATACATTGTTGGTGGAATTGTGAATACATCCAGCCATTCTAGAGAGTGATTTGGAACTATGCTCAAAATGTTATCAAATTGTGCATACCCTTTGATCCAGCAATGTTACTACTGGGCTTTTATCCCAAAGAGATCTTGAAGAAGGGAAAGGGACCTGTATGTGCAAGAATGTTTGTGGCAGCCCTCTTTATAGTGGCCAGAAAATGGAAACTGAGTGGATGCCCATCAATTGGAGAATGGCTGAATAAATTGTGGTTTATTAATATTATGGAATAATATTGTTCTGTAAAAATGACCAGCAGAATGATTTCAGAAAGGCCTGGAGAGACTTACATGAACTGATGCTACGTAAAATGAGCAGGACCAGAAAATCATTATATACTTCAACAATAGTACTATATGATGATCAATTCTGATGGACGTGGCCATCTTCAACAATGAGATGAACCAAATCAATTCCAATAGAGGAGTAATGAACTGAATCAGCTACACCCAGAGAAAGAACTCTGGGAAATTAGTATGAACCAGTGCATAGAATTCCCAATCCCTCTGTTATTGCCTGCCTGAATTTTTGCTTTCCTTCACAGGTTAGTTGTACACTATTTCAAAATCTGATTCTTTTTGTACAGAAAAATAACTGTATGGGCATGTATACATACATTGTATTTAACTTATACTTTAACATATTTAACATGTATTGGTCAACCTGTCATCTGGGGTGGGGGAGGGAAAAATTTAGAACAAAAGGTTTGATAATTGTCAATGTTGTAAAATTACCCATGCATATATCTTGTACATAAAAAGCTATTATTAAAAAAAAAAGAAAGTATGGTAGATCAGAAAAAAATAATGAATTCTTATCCCAAAAGTTGGAGTTTTTGGCTTTGTCAAACACTAGATTGCTACAGTTTACTATTTTGTCCTGTGAACCTAACTTATTCCACTGATCAACTAGTCTATTTCTTAACCAATACCAAATGGTTTTGGTGATCACTGCTTTATAATATAGTTTTAGATCAGGTACAGCTAGGCCACCTTCATTTGATTTTTTTTTCCATTAGTTCTCTTGAAATTCTTAACCTTTTGTTCTTCCAGATGAATTTTGTTGTAATTTTTTCCTAGGTCATTAAAATAGTTTCTTGGAAGTCTGAATGGTATAGCACTAAATAAATAGATTAGTTGATGTAGTATTGTCATGTTTGCTCAAGCTATCTAGGAGCACTTCATATTTTTCCAATTGTTTAGATCTAGCAGGACCTATTTCTCCTCTTTCTTTTACTTCCCAATGCTTAGCCTGGGCTATAGTAGGCATTTAAATGCTTCTTGGCTTCATGTGACTTGAGACATGAAGCCTAGAAATGCTATTTGAAAGATAATCATCTTGTCTTACAGGGCAGAATAAGTACAGAGAGCAATATAGAAATATGAAATGAATTTTCTGGCTCATCTTCATGTAAAAGGCAAGAGAAGGAAGAAAAAACAATTCCAAAGAGAAAAAAAAGGAACAACCACGATGATAGAATAAACATGATAATGTACAATTTGACAACCCCTCCGCCCTTAATACTATCCTTTCGAATCTTCTTTCTCCTATTCTGTCTTTCTCTCTATGTGTATCTTTCTCTATCTTTTATCTCTGATTCCTTCTCTTTTCTTATCCCTAAGCTCCCTTACTTTTCTTTCCCTTTCCAATTACTCATTCTTTTTCCAATTCTTAAACACCAGTTCAGATTTGTCATGTATTATAAGAAAAAGGACAGCTTTCTCTCCTCCTCCTTCT
Source organism: Sminthopsis crassicaudata (assembly GCF_048593235.1). NCBI lineage: Eukaryota > Metazoa > Chordata > Mammalia > Dasyuromorphia > Dasyuridae > Sminthopsis > Sminthopsis crassicaudata. Next base: position 130,990,275 of record NC_133619.1, on the reverse strand, counting down.
CCTCTTTCTCCTCCTCTCTGTCTCTCTGTCTTTCTCTCTCTCTGTCTCTTCTCTTTTTGTCTCTGTCTCTGTCTTTGTCTCTGTCTCTCTCTTTGTCTCTGTCTCTGTCTCTGTCTCTGTCTCTGTCTCTGTCTCTGTCTCTCTCTCTCTCTCTCTCTCTCTCTCTCTCTCTCTCTCTCTCTCTCTCTCTCTCTCTCTCTCTCTCTCTCTCTCTCTCTCTCTCTCTCTCTCTTTCTCTCCCTCTCTCTTTCCCCCTCCCTCTTTTCTGTCTCTAGCTTTCTCTCTTACACACACACACACACACACACACACACACACACACACACACACACACACACTACCCACTATTCCAAGAAAGTCATTGACTGAAACTATTATGCTTTATTTCCTTTCTGCTTCCCTACTTAGCTTCTAGAAAGGGTATCACTTAAGTATAGCCTCTACTTCTTCACTAATCACTTCTCAAGCACCTGCAATTTAGCTTCTGTGAATAATGAAATTGCTTCTTTTCAGTCTTCTCTTCTCTATAATATTAAAAACCCAGAACTGGTTTCTTTATTTATGGTCTCTTTTCAAAACTCATTTGATTTTTTTTTAAACACAGTAGTGGGATTAATTTGCCTACTTCACTGATTATATTATTCCTAGCTATCTATAAAAAAAATCTTTCATACATCGCTTCAAGAATAAGTAGTTCAAATTTTCTTCCTATTTAAGGTGCTGCAGAATCTGACTCTAATCTTCTGAAGCAAACTCATATCACACTACTTTCTTTTACATGATCTTTTTCAGACAAAATGGAATTACTTACTTTTTCAACATTTTGTCCTGACTTCTTTTGCATTCTGTTGCTTTCCCTGAGCAATAGAATATAATTTCTCAAAATCTTTGAATGCCAAAATATTTCATTTTTTCCTAACTTAAGATTTGGATCAAAAATTATTATTTCCTGTGTGGTCTTCCTTGATCTATTTCAATGAAAAGTGGCTTCTAAAGGGATTTTCTTCTTTCATTCTTTATATACATATCCTTTGTAATTATTTCACTTTACCTAATAGAATGTTTGTGGATGTATTATTTTTTCCTCCTGAATTATAACGTATTTGAGGACAGGGGTATTTGTGAATTTGTTTTCATATTTTTATTCAGAATTACTTACTCAGTGCCTTCAGCATACCACACATATGACTTTTTCATTTATATAAAAAGAAATGAAAGTTCAATAGTTCTGGACTTTGTAGACAATTAAAATGATTAAGGACTGCAAAAATCCTATTAGATTTGGTTATTTGACTCTGCTGACCTTGGAGATCAGAGTGATGATCTAATAGAAATGTAAAGTTACATGTTCCTCTAACATTTAATGAAGGTAATCAATATTAGTTAGAATCCTTATGAATCAGCTAGCAGTATACTTCTAGAATAAAAGTGCCAGGGATTTGATATATAGAAGGTACAGGAAGAATGCAAATAATATGATTAAGATCACTGCCTTGGAATCATTTATCTTTTCAAAGTATTTTATACATGTGATAATCTTGGGTACATGGCTTGTCTTTAAGCAACTTCTGAATAAATTTGTATATCTAAATAACAACAATAATAATAATAATAATAATAATAATAATAATAATGATAATAATAACAATAACACTAGCATCAACAGCTGTTATTTGATAGGTGCTTTTCACCTTGCTCTAGGTAGGGTATTGTTGTATTACTAAAGTGCATTTGCAGGATTTTTTGTTATTTTTGTTTCCTTAAGCCAGAATTCTCATTTTAAAAATGAAAATTCATATACAGTTCTTCTGTGGAAAGGGTTTAAGGGTACTCAAATATTTTAAGTAATTATTATCTTATCAAGAATGATGTTTAATAAGATGCTTAGTATTTTTTGTATCCACATTCCCAACAAATGAAATATTAATGGAGATATTAAAATAACTGTGGTATTTTTTTCCTTATTTTATATGTGTTGGATGTCCTCTGCAATCTCTATTCCCAAATCCCATTATTCAATTCAGTGATAGGATAAAAATTGCTTAATATAACATTACAATTCTATAAGAATATCACTCCTCTCCAAGTCAGCAGATTCTATTTCATTTAATAATCATTTTGTAAGATCCCAAACACATTCAAAGAATGGAGGTCTCTATTATTACTTCAACTCAACAACTACAAAAAAAGACTAGAGAGAGCATTCAAAATTTCACATTTATTTGTTAATGGTGTGTTTTACCTTCATACTCTTCTATTTTCCTTCAAATTCCCATCTTTAAAAAATAAATGAAAAACAAAACAAAACAAAGGTAGCTGTTAAACACATCACTGTATCAAAATCTGGTATAATTTTGAGGTACATTATGATGAACATGAATTAAATTTTTAATTTTATTTATTTTATTTTTCTTCATTACATGTCAAAATGATTTTAGCATTTTTTTTTCAAATTTTGAGTTCCAAATTCTTTCCATCTCTCTAATCCCTCATTGTGAAAGCAAGTAATTTGACATATGCTATACATTTGTAGTCATGGGAAATATATTCCTATTCAAGCCTTCCGTGAAAGAAAACACATACAAGAAATCCACTTTTCCCAAAATAAAGAAAATAAGGAAAGAATTATCTTTGATCTGCATTCAGATTCTAGCAGTTCTTTCTATTGAGATCTGGAGAAAGCACCTTTCATCATCAGAAATGTTGTGAATTATTGTATTGCTGAGAACACTAGATAATCACACAATATTGCTGTTAAAATATATGTTCTTTTGTTTCTACTCATTTCACTTTGACCAAGTCCATGTAAGTCTATATGATTTTCTGAGAGCATTCTACTCATTAATTCTTAAAATGCAATAGTATTCCATCACAACCATATACAACAACTTGTTCAGATATTACTCAGTTAATGGATATCCCCTCAATTCCCAATCCTTTATGACCACTAAAAGAGCTGCTATAAATATTTTTGTAAAAAGAATGTCCCTTTACTTTTTGCTTTTTATTTATTTGGGATACAGACCTACTAGTGATATAGCTTAGCAAAAAAGCATGGAGGGCTTTATAGCTCTTTGGGCATAGTTCCTAATTGCTCTCCAGAATAGATATCATAATTCATTTTCACTAGCAATACATTAACGTTTTAATTTTTCCATATCCCCTTCAACATTAGTAATTTTATTTTTCTGTAATATCTGACAGGTGTGAGATAATAACTTAGAGTTGTTTTAATTTGCATTTCTCTCATTAGTAGTGATTTAGGAAAAAATCATGAAGTGTTGCTTATTTTGAGTGAAAACTGGCTATTCATATTTTTTACCATTTATTAATTGAAGTGAGACTTTTATTTCTACACATTTGAATTCATTTTTTTCAAATATTTGAAAAATGAAGATCTTTTCTTAGAAACTCCCTGAATTTTTTTTTTTATCATAATGATTTTCAACTGTCTATTTCCCTCCATTCTATTTTCTTGCTATATATCTTATTTTCTCTCTCTCTTTACTCTGTGCATTCTGAAAAAGTGTTTTGCTTCTGATCTTTATTTCCCTGGAACTACCCTCCCTTTTATCCATTAACTTTTCTTTTATTCCCTTCCCTTCCTACTTTCCGGTAAGTAAAACAGATTTCTATACCTAACAAAGTGTACATATTATTTCCTCTTTCAATCTATTCTGATGAGAATAATGTTCATGCCCCCCTTCCTAATTCCCTTATTTTCTTCTTTACTACAAAGTCTTTCTGCCTCTTTTATATCAGGTAATTTATCTCATTTCATCTCTCCCTTTCCCCTTCTTTCAGTTCATCCTTCTTTCTAGATAACCATACTCACATTAAACTCACACATCTGTTTTCTTTATAACTGTCCCTTTAATAATGAGAAAGTTTTTAAGGGTTTTTTCCATGTAAAAATATAGTTTAACATGATTGAGTCCTTTATGGTTTCTTTTATCTGTTTACTTTTTATGCTTCTTTTGCATCTTGTATTTGAAAGTCAAATTTTCTATTCATTTCTGGTCTTTTCATAAGGAATATTTGAAAATCCTCTATCTCATTGAATAACCATTTTTCTCCTGAAGAATTATATCTTTTATCAATTCTCTCTGAATAGGAAACCATTTAACATTACCCTTTGGGGTAAAACAAGCTTTTTTTTTTTTTTTAACCCAGAATCATCATCTGAAGATAAACTGCAGACTTCCCTATTCTACTGTAAGTTTCTATGTTTGGATTCTTTCTCCTTTGCTGGTACATTTTTAAAAATAAGACATATTAGTGTAAACATCTTTAATCATGGGTTGGTGGGATGATGAGTCCAGTTTCACTTCAGGTGTCCTCTCTGACCTGTAACCCCAAACAAAAAATTACTGGCATCCAACATCAATCATCTCTGCCCCACTGTCTCTCTGCAGTTACCAGATATGCTGGCTCCTTCTAACGAGGGAACCCATTTTAACAGCACTTCTGGACCAGGTGTTCCTAATCAGCCAAGGTTCATTCAGTCTTCCCAGACCCCCCTACTCCACATGTCTTAGAGGTAAAACTTGTTATGGTTGCTGCTGAGACTCCAGCCAAGTCCAGCTTGCCCCAGGGGTTTTTGGGGTTTTTGCAGAGCAAGCCTGGAGGGGTTTGCACTTCACACAGGTTAATCCTTGGCCTGGGTTTTTCCCCCAACTTCTCAGGTGGTTCCATGAGGACCCCAGTTCTGTCCGGAGTAGTCTTGATTTTTCACCAGTCTATGTTCACCCCAGGTGCAAATTTGTTCTGTTTGTAGGAGAAATGGGAGAGCTAGTAATTTGCTGACCTACTCTAACATCTTCCCAAAATCCTTATTCCCCCATCATTAATTCTCAAATTATTACTACTAGATCTGGATATTCCAGGCTAGGTGTTTTTTTGTTTGTTTGTTTGTTTGTTTGTTTCTTTGTTTTTTCCAGTGTGATATTTTACATAGTCTTTTATTTATTCTTTTTTTGAATATTTTTATTATTTCTTGACATCTTACAAAGTCAGTAGCATCCATTTGCTCAATTCATTTAAAAAAATATTATAGCTTTTTATTGACAGAACATATGCATAGGTAATTTTTTTAACATTAACCCTTGCAAACACTTCTGTTCCAACTTTTTTCCTTTCTTCCCTTCACCCCCTCTCCTAGATGGCAGGCAGTCTCATGCATGTTAAACATGTTAAAGTATATCTTAAATGCAATATATGTGTACATATTTATACAGTTCTCTTGTTGCACAAGAAAAGTCAGATTTAGAAAGGTAAAAAAATAACCTGGGAAGAAAACAAAAATGCAAGCAAACAACAAGAGAAAGAGGATAAATGCTATGTTGTGGATCACACTCATTTCCCAGTAGTCTTTAATTGGATGTAAATGGTTCTGTTCATTACTTATCAATTGGAACTGATCAATTCAAATTTTAAAAAAATATTCAATTTAATCTAAATACAAAATAAGTAAAAACTTAAAAAAAAAATGAAAGACAGAACAGAAAAATAATCATTGTTCATGTGCCCAGAAGAACATTAGGGAGGATTCAAAATATGTATTAAATCTGCCTTTCAAGAAAGCATATCTAATAATATAAGAAAATATATTCATTGCCATCTATCTTTTTTTTCTTCCTTGTAGGTTATTCTTTTGTTCTTTGCTATTCACTTTTTACTTTATTCTTTTTTCCCCTTTTCACTCTCCCTATCTCCCCCAAACAGGCTGCAATTAAGCACATGCACACACAAGTGGATCTATTTATAAGCCACCTACATATACCTAAATGTATACATATAGACAGACACATTTACACATATGTAAACATGAACTTAAAACAATACTGAAATGGCTGACATATAATGATTTCTCTCTTGATTGAATCTCTAAGTTTGACTTTTTCTGACATCAATAAATTCCTAGCTTGCTTTTTATTTCTAATAAATTCTACTAAATCCTTGTTGTAGTATTTTTGTTTCTCTTGATTTCTATCCCTGCTAATAATTCTTTCTGCTCATTAACTTGCCTTGCTATTACATAACCTTCCCCTACCCACAGATCCTTCTCTTATCTTGTCTTCCCAATGTTTCCTCCATTCTTTAACCCATTCCCATTAATCTACACACCTTATCCCACTCTTGTTAATCTAAATACTCTTTTGCATCTCTCTTTATTCTATCCTTTCCTTCCCTCCCCTTCTCTCTTTTCTATTAATCTATATACTTTGTCCTACTGTCATAAGTTTACACTTACTTCTATACCAGACCTTATCCTTTATTACTTGCCCATTAATCTAAAAACCTTGTACAAGTACCATGAATCTACATATCTTGCTGTACTCCCACTTACTCTATTCCTTCCCTCTTCCCTCACCCCTTATTTCTTTATAGATTTCTTCATAGTAGTAATTGCTTATTTAACCCATTCCCCATGTAAATATATTTTCAGAACTATGAGCCCTCTTCCCATCTTTAATGCCTCTGTGTCTATTCTTCCTCTTTAGATAACCTAATAACTATTTTTAGGTTTTTATAGGCAGTTTTGCTTTTTAGATTCAAACCATACTCAACTTTGCCTTAATCTTTTCTTTTCTTTTTTTTTAGCTACCTAATTACTGATATCAATCTTAAATGTATATATAGTTCCAGGCCAAAAAAAATCTGTATTGAGTCCCTTGATATGAATCTTTGATGTTGACCCTTTGATGTCAAATTTTTTATTAATTTTAGATTTGATTGAAAGTCTGAAAATCTTCAATTTTGTTAAATATCAATCCTAACTTTTAAATAATTATTTTCTTCAGTGAGATCTTGTACCTCCTTTTTCCATTTGGCCTATCCTACTTTTTAAGGAGTTGTTCTCTTTAAGAGTGAAATTTTTATGTCTTTTTTTCACTTGCTTGCAATCTGCTTTTCAAGACGTTCTCTTCAATAGATCTTTATGTGTCTAACAATTTGGTGTATTGTTCTAGGCTATTATTTTCTTCAGAAATTTTTGTACATCTTTTCCCAAGCTATTGCATATTTTCCTTTTTTTCCATGATTTTCTTAAATCACTCTCATTTTTCAATTTGATTTGATTTTAAAAATACTTTTTGAAGTCTTTCATGACCAAGAACAAATTCATATTTTTCTTTGAGGCTTGATATGCAAAAATTCTGACTTTGTTTTCTTTTCCTGAGTGTGTTTTGATATTTCTTGTCGCCAGAGTCACCAATGGTCAGAATTTTTTTCTATTGTTTGCTTATTTTCCAGGCTGTTTCTTGACTTATAAGCTCTGTGCTTAAGTGGGTCTCTGAAGGAGGCACTGTTCCAAGCTTCAAGTTTTTTGTTAAGCTGTTTTCAAAAGTAATTCTGAGGACCTGTAAGATTTTTGACTCTTGCAGGGGGTTTTATCTTGGGAGAAGTGTGCTGGTGACCTATTGTGAACTAGTTTGTGAAGGACCATAAGCATTGTTTCTTTTTTTTCTTTTTTAATAATAACTTTTTATTTTTCAAAATACATGCAAAATTAGTTTTAAACATTCACCCTTGCAAAATCTTGTGTTTCATATTTTTCTCTGTTCTTCCCCACTTCCTCTCTCTCCTTGACAACAAATAATCCAGTATAAATAAAACATGTGCAATTCTCCAAACATATTTCTACATTTATCATGATGGACAAGAATCAGATCAAAAAGGAAAAGGTGAGAGAGAAAAAACACAAAAGAGCAAAAAACAAAACTAAATTTGTGAAAATATTTTGTGTTGATCCACATTCAGTTCCCATAGTCTTTTCACTGGACATAAATGGCTATTTCCCTCACAAGTCTATTGGAATTAGCCTGAATCACTTCATTGCTGAAAAGAGCCAGGTCCATGAGAGATGATCACCATATAATTGTGTTGCTGCTGTGTACAATGTGTTCCTGGTTTCTATTCACTTCACTCAGCATTAGTTCATGTAAGTCTCTACAGGCCTTTCTGAAATCATCCTGATGATCTTTTCTTATAGAACAATAATGTTCCATAACATGCATAGACCACAACTTATTCAGTTATTATTCTCCAGCTGATGGGCATCCACTCAGTTTCCAATTCCTTGACAACACAAAAAGACTGCTAAAAACATTTTTACATATGTGGGTATTTTTCCCCCTTTTTTATAATCTCTTTGAAATACAAATCCACCAGAGATAGGATCAAAGAGCATGCACAGTTTCATAGCTCTTTGGGCATATTTCCAAATTATACTCCAAAATGAATCAGTTCACAACTGTACCTGCAATGTACTAGTTCTTGGTCTTCTTTCGGCCAATCTAAAAGGTATGAAGTGGTACCTTAGAGTTGTCTCAGTTTGTATTTCTCTGATCAATAATGATTTGAACATGTTTTCATGTGATTAGAAATTACTTTAATGTCTTCATCTGAAAAGTGTCTATTCATATTTTTTGATCACATAAGCACTTTTCTTCAACTCTAAAACTATGACCAGGGTCCTTTTTTCCCAGTATCTATGGATTCTGTTTTGCTAGTGCTTCTCCTCCCATTGGAACTAGATTTTGTATTGTGAGCCAGATCCACGTACAGGAAATGTGATACAGTGCCTGGAAAGAGGCCTGTTGCGTACAGAAGGATTTCTGCAAATCTCCTTCTAACCTGTTTTCTGATCCCCTTACTGTCTATGGGAGATGCCTAGAAAATACCACTATTGTCCCTGATTCAATAGCTCCCAAGGCTTGCTTCTGATTTGCTGGAGTCTGTGTTGCTGCAGTCTGCAGTAGACTGGTTTCAACCTGGTACAACTTACATTTTTTTATTTAGCTGCTAAATTGTCTTAGGTAGAAAATTGTTGCACTACATTTTTTTGTAGGTTCTGTATCTCTCAAATTTATTTAGACATTATCTAATGGTATTTGAAGAGTCTTGGGGAAAGTTCCGGCAAGTCATAGCCTTTGCTCTGCCATCTTGATTCTGCTTCCCAGTTTTTGTTTTTATAGCTATTGTTCATTTGTTCATTTTTAGTGATCCTTGAACTCAGGCCATCCATATCAAGGGTCCAGTCATTCTTAGTATGGAGACCTCTCAGTGCCAATTTCATCATGCCCATTTTACAAATAAAAAAACTGGGAATGAGTCAAAAGACCTACAGTCACATAATCAGAAAGTATAGAAAATGGGATATGAACTCAGACCCTCCAGTTAGCATTTCTTGGGTGCTTTTCACTTATTATATTTATTTTTTTCTCCTTTTAGATCAATAAATTTTATTTCTTAATAAAACTGAGAGATAGAGAGACAAAGGGAAAAAAGATTGTTCATAGAGGAAGTATTAAGAGCCAATTAGACTTTGGTATGGGCAGAATTGATTGCAGAAAGACAAATGAAAGAGGGATGGTTATTAAATAATTTGATTTTGTTCATGAGTCTAAGGGATTATTTTTTTCAACTTTAACAGAATGATTCTGATGACAATAGTGACAGTGAAGGTGAGGATAAGGACAATGAACATGATTTTAGAAACAAAAAAAAATCAATAATGGTGGTATCAACTATGATGATGGAGGAGAAGGAGCATATGGAGGACAGAATGGTTATGGCTGTTTAGGAGTTTCATATTCTGAAAACTTGTTTTACTATAAAATAATACATTTTGCCTTTGGCACTTTTTCTTTAATGTCATCTCCTTTTATTCAACTGGAATACATTTATCATAGTCATATTACCTTCTGCTCAATATGAATTGATTTTCAGGGACCAAATTAACTTGTCCATGAAACTTCTATAAGCATTCTAAGAATAGGATCTGGCCTCTGAGCCATAAGACTTTTTGTTTATTTGTTTTTTGTTTGTTCTCCACTTTTTTTTATAACCCATCTCAGAATTGTACCTGGCATAAAGTCAGTGCTTAATAAATGCTTGCTGACTGAGTATTTCTTTGTCAACTTGGAAAATAAAAAAAAAAGTGTACTTGACGTATGTATTTACCAAAATAACTTCTCTGAAATTAATCTTCCTGTTACAGAAAACTCTACAGATAAGTGTCTAGTATTGGAGGACTAGAGGAAGCTGTGACTATTGGTAATTAAACACTGTATTAAACACTTATAGAAAAGGGATGCAGAAAAATCACTGGAATAGCTTGATTATAGCATGATAGAATCCTAAAACTAAAGCTGGATAGGATCTCAAAGAATATTTTGATCAATATCTTATTTCTATAATGAAAAAAAAAAAACTTGGGCCCTTTAAATAAAGTTACAAAAGTAGTAAACTTCAGAGGCAGAATCCAAGGTACAAATTGTTGATTGCCTGTGAGTGTAAAACATCTCACTTAATAAATATAAGGTTGACCTCAGGATTTATTACTCAAGTCCCAACTAAGTAATGTCTGTAACTCTGGGCAAGGAACATAATTTTTCAATGACAAGGCATTGATAAAAGGAATTTTTTCTTTCTTTCCTTCCTTCCTTCCTTTGCTCCTTGTTCATTCATTCATTCCTTTCTTTTTTTCCCTTTCTTTCTTTCTCTTCTGTTTTTCCTCTCATCTCTCTCTCTCTCTCTCTCTCTCACTCTCTCTCTGTCTTTCTCCATCTCCATCTCTGTCTCTGTCTTTATTAAATATATATGTACATGTTTGCGTAAGCATATGTATATTTTTCTCAATTAACTTAACATTCTACTTTGAATATATAACATAACATGCAAACAGATAAGTATATTTATAATTATTTGGGGAAGAAGAAAATATTTGCAAACATTTGACTCTAAAAAGGATTTTCAGTAGAACACAAGCTGAGTCTTGAAAGAAGCTAGGAATTTTCAAAAGCAGAGGTAAAAAGGAAATATATTTCTAGCAGTATACATAAAATCATGGAAAGGGAAGATAAATGCTGAGTTTGAGGAATAGCAAGAATAAATAAAAGTGTAAAGTGTGAAATAAATTTGGAAATATATTTTGAATGTAGATTCTAAAGTCTTAAAAGCTGATTCAATTCAAACACATAGCAAGCATCTATACTTAATAATACATACTATGCCAGGCACTAAGGATGCAACATTTCACATAGACTATGATCCTTGTCTTTAAGAAAAATTTCTGGTGTTAAACATAAAAGCCTTTGGAATGAGCAGTAAAGGATAAAAACATAAGTAAATGGTTTAGAGATTAGAAATGATGTTGAGGCCACTATTTTCTTTTTTAACTTTCATCTCATTCTAATCTTAACAGCTAACTCAACTTAACCTAAATTTACCAAAGTTTTTACTTTCCTCAAATTAAAAAAAAAAACGCATTATTTTTTAAAGAAAACATAATAGAATAGTGGGAGATAAGGATGAATACAAATGACAGTGAATATCAGTCTTAGCTTTAAATACATATATACATACTCACACCTGTGGGGGTATCTATCTATCTATCTATCTATCTAGATATAGGTATCTATCTATCTATCTATCTATCTATCTATCTAGATATAGATAGATAGATAGATAGATAGATAGATTTAGCTATATATTTAAATATATACATGCACACATATATTTAGCTATAGCATATAATACATAAAATTAATTTGATGTATATGAATGCATTTATTTATATATATATATATGTATATACACATATATCTAAACCTATACATTTATTTATTTTCATATTGTGGTTCTATGTGTGTGTGTTTATCATTTAGCAAGTATAGAGAACTCTTGAAAGGGAAACTTCCTCTATCAATCCACCAAACCAGATCAGCAACTGTTCTACAAATGACAGTCTCATAATGTTGACTAAGTGAATTTAGAGATTTGCTCATTCACACAACAAAGTGTATATTTGAGGTTTTATCAAACTGATTTCTAATTGATACAAGGATTTGACCTGTATCTACTATGAGGTCCAATCTTAAATGATATAAATGGATTTATACAGCATTAACTATTATATCATTTCCTATTACTGAAAAAAAAAGCAACTTTAACTATGATTTTGGCCTTCATCTTTGTTTCCAAAAAAACCCCCAAACACTTTGGCATTTTAGACAATGTTCTGGCCTATAGTTTGCCATTAGTCTGCAACTAGGCCAAGTAATTTTAATTCATATCTCAGCATGCCCTAAAAATGCTACTTTCTTCACCTTGTTCATATTTTTAGGGCATTTAGAAATTTGACTTCAATTCTGTTCACTATTTTACTGCTACTTAGTATCAACTATTGCTACTCTGTTCATGTGTTCTAAATTTGGGGAGCTATATTTATAGCTATATTTGAATATATATATGTATATGTATATATATGTATATTTATATATATATATGTGCATATTTATATATATACATATATATATATATATACACACACACACATGGGCTCTGTTATATGTGAAGTGAGAAATTTAAAAATGAATTTAATATATATTTTATTATAATCATAAGCCTAAGACAATATTGGTTTTGCTATGTCCAGCTTCTACATACAAGCAAGGATTAGAACCATTTAGATTTCTCCTTCCTATTCTTCATAAAATAAAGGAAAAATATTTTATAGAATTAAAGTAAAGTTAGTATAACTTGCACTTTTCCTCCATTTTTCTCCATCATTCTTAGGGAAAAGGAGATGGAGAAATATGTCATGTAGCGAAAGGACAAGATTTGCCTATTCCTCAATTCCCCAAGTTGAAATTGTCTCCTTTTTCTTTTCATAACAGGATGTGTTTTTTTGTTGTTATTTTCTTTTTTCCTTCGGCAGTAAAGACAGAAAAGAATTGGTGAAGACAGAAATTACCTTCTGATATATCTGTTTACAAATTAACAACAACCATGATGCTGAATATTTAATACAAAATTAATTGATTAATAGATGCATTACTGAATACACCAAAAAATGGGATTAATTGACCAGTTCACAGGACAGATTTATTGGTTAGATTAAAATGAAATGAAGGACTATGTGTATATTCCTGTAAAAAGCAAAACAAAAAGAAATCACATGACAAGAATGAATAAAGAAAAATTCCTGACAACCATAAGAGAAGAAAAGATAACTACCTCCCTTCTTGATCCTCTCTTATACTAATGCATAATTGAAATCTAACTCTTTAATTCATGTATATATTAACCTGCCTCAATGCTGCTTTGTCCAAGGACAAAATACTTTGTTATAAACAAAAGTATTATGTGGTTATGAGATAATATTTACCCTAATTTTCCATTGAAGTTATTAGGATTATGATGAAATTAATATTCTTTGCAGATGAATTAAAGTGAAATTATTTCAGGAAAAAAAAACAAATAAAATAAAAAAAAAAAACAAACGATAACAATTCAAGAAAGAAAAAGTATCACAATGATATTGAAAATGTCCAAATGTAATGAAGAATATTGGAGATGATTTATAAAAATTAGTTGACACATTTAGATCCATAATCATAATTTGTAGCCATGTAAGTTGCTTTATCCTTATACAAAACACAATGATTTCATTTCAAGTTAGAGAACAGCTGTATGCTTAATATGGATTGACTACAGGATAACAGTAAAAATTAAAAAGCAAGGTCAGGTAACAGAAAGAATGTTCCTTTCAAAGTATTAATTTTTATATACACTTTTAATTAAATAAGCAAGGATAACAAATTGAAGATGTTAGGCAGCTCATCAGTACCTATTTTACTTGCTAATGAAAATGAATTTTCATGCAAATGGAATGATCTCTTCAAAGAGTTGGAAAAATTTAACTTCAAGACCATTGTATCAAAACATTTTTAAAAGGCTTCCATGGTCAATAATAGCACACCTACTATACTATATGACCTGCAAAGTTGTACCTGACCAGTTTCTTTTTATTTCTAATTTTTCACTTCTTCTGAATTCTGAGTTTTTGGTGAGGTCTAGCATCTTGATCATAATATCCATCCTTGACTGATGAAAGCAGAGACAACCTTTGATTTTATTTGTATAGTAAATTTCTAGGACATTCCCTCTATAAATTTAAGTGCACTTATGGACTTGAAGAATCATCTAGAATATGGAGAAGTTAAAGTGACTTGCTCAGGATCACACACACTATAAATAAAGGAACACAAGTTCATCTTGATTTTGTGTCTTACTATCTACCCATTATACAATTTGGCCTCTCATAAAATATTTATTTAAAAAAATTGAAGTGATACTATTTCAGTGTTAGGGAATATGTATTTTAGGAATTTATAGGTAAGAAAATATATTTGGACTGACCTTTCAGTACTTCAAATATTGGTGATTCCATGATATCCTCCCATATCTTACTGAGTATCTGGAAAACAGTAAGAAATTAAATAATAGCTACTACACCTATGTCACTTAAATATTTTCAAAATGCTTTATGTATATATATATATATATATATATATATATATATATATATATATATATATATATATATATGTATATATATATATATGTATATTATGCATCCATTGGATCTTTATAATTATCTTATAAAATAGGTGATTTTTTTTATTCTCATTATAACACTTGAGAAAATTGAAAGAGGTCAAGTTTTCTTGACCACAAATCTAGCACACTATCTAGTGTACCGTAAAAAAAAATTATTAATTACTTGATCATGAATCGAAGGTGCAGATCATGTATATCGGCATATTTTGAATGGAGGTTTTTTCATTGTGTTCCACATGCTTATATATAATCTTAGGTAGAACTGCATAATAAAGGGAACTGTACTCTTTTCTGTGCCTCTCCCACCCCCAGAAGGATTAGAAGGTAAATTTTCATAAATCACACCAACTGGATTTGCAAGAATGATATAATTGCTTCTTTAGGTTTTATTCAGATATACCATCATGCTAATTAATTTATTCCCCTAGCCGACATTTAATGAATCCTTAGTCCAAGTTTTAAGGAAATATTTGGTAGAGTTATCAGATTACTCACAAAAAGTGTCACCATTTGTTTCACAGGAAACTTTTGTAATATATTATGCCAGAATTACAAGGTGTTAGCATAGTCTATGAAATTTAAAATCAAAACAAAATCAAAATATCAGAGTCGTTCACTTTCTATCTCTAGTAGACATGAAGAAATATCTGAATTAAAAAAGGAAGGGGAAGAAGGAAGAGAAATAGGAAGAAGAAAAAGAAAGGAAGGAATAAAGGAAAGAAGGAAGGAAGGAAGGAAAGAAGGAAGGAAGGAAGGAGGGAAGAAGAAGGAGAAGAAGAAGAACAAAGAGAAGAAAGAGAAGAAGCATGAGGAGGAGGCGAAGAAGGAGAAGGAGGACAATGACAACAAAGAAGAATTTAAAAGTGCCATTATTCATAAGGGATAGAATATCAGATGATTTTCCTTTCCAGATCCACATTTATGAACAGAGAGAAAACAAACAAACAAACAAACAAACAAAAAACCCAAGATATTATTTTCTAATTACTCAAATTTAATTTCACATTTATTTCCTCTTTTGCTTGGGCAAATTGGTAGAAAATGATGGGAAAGGAACATAAGTTTTAAGATGACCAGTTAATAGTTCACAGCATTTTTTTTTTTCATTAGATTTTGAGTACAGCAGGGAAGGAGGAGAGAAAGGGGGAGGAGGAGGAGGGAGAGGAGGAGGGGGAGAGGGAAAGGAGAAAGGAGAGGGAAAGGGAGAGAGGAGAGAGAAAGGGAGAAAGGGGGAGGGGGAGAGGGAGAGGGAAAGGGAGACAGACAAAGTCAGGGAACGACATCGAGGGATAGACACAGAGACAGAGAGACAAAGAGATGTATAGATAAAAGACAAATAAAGAGAGACAGAGACAGAAAAAGAGACAGAGAGAAAGAGATAGAAACAGGGAGAGAGACAAAAAGACAACAAGACCAAGAGACACAGAGAAACAAGAGGAGAGACCCAAAGATACAGAGACAGAAGACCTGAGATGAGAGACAGAAAATTAGAAGACTGGTGCACACACACACACACACACACACACACACACACACACACACACAAATGTTAAAACCATAGCTATAACTCTATATATGTATATGCATACATTGTGTGTGTACAGGACAGCACAGGCTATAGGGAAAGCTTGATTAATAATACAAACAGAAAGTAAGTGTTCTTGGTTAGAAAGCTGCTACAACATTCATTAAACAATGCAAAACTTCATCTTCAAGAAAAAAGAAAATTGCATTTTGAAGTGTTAAATTTTGCTAAAGTCAATGATAAATGGGACTGGGCTAACAAATATTATAAATATTGCAATGACCATAGAGGAAAGATTGGAGTGATATATAACATGTTTAAAAGTGGGTGAATAGAATATGTTTTCACTTCTTATTACAGGTTTTTGGAGTATTCATTGTCATGGGAAAGAAAATTGTCATTCCTTGTATTTAATGAAAAATTCAAACAGAAATGTGGAATCATCTTGTAGTAAAATAACTGTCCAGACAGAGGTTAGAAAAATTTCCCTTCTCCGAGTCCTGTGGACTGGGAAAACCCTGCATGCAGATAAGCCTGGGAATCAAAATGCCTCTTTCTTCATATAAGGCAAAAGATATGGGGAAAAAAAAAAAAAAAAAAAAAAAGGTTTCTTACTCCTCAGTTAAAGTGTTGCTGTCTGTTTTAGTCTTAGAAAACAAAGTTGGAAAAAAAAAGAAAACAAAGTTGGCTTTTCTTATGCAATATTGTTTGTCTATGTATGTGTGTATATATATACACACACACACACATATACATACACACACACACACACACATATATATATATATATACATGCACATACATAGACCACACACATGTTATATAAATATATAACTTTTCTCAAGAATGTTAGTTCTGTGTGTATGTAATACATTCATAAAGTAGCAAGTTCAAACCATATCAAACTGAAAAGAGCAAATCAAGTGAAAACTCTTCCTCTGAACAAAGGGTTAACATCACCAAATAAATTCACCAAGGCAGAAATTTACCTGACAGATTTTCTAGGTATTTGATTTTATCATACTCATTGGAGAATTTGCTGAATATTGAGGACATCAGCTGGATTTAATGGTGAAAAATTATATGTTTTTTTAAAAATCTATCTATCTATCTATCTATCTATCTATCTATCTATCTATCTATCCATCCATCTATCTAAACAGAGACAGACCCTAGACAAAACCATTTAGATAGTGATCCGGGGTAATAGTTAAGAATCAGTATAAATGTCCTTAGTCACAGCTAAATTCTTTTTAAAATGGACTTCATCCCACTGTCCTCCAAATATAACAAGATATAATTATAGGTTATAATATATAGAAACTACAGTTGTGGAGTTGAAAAATCACTAGATTTGGAGACATAAGACCTAAGTCTAAATTCTACCTCTAATTGATATTACCCATTTAACCCTGAGGAAGACACTTAAACTTTATAATCTTCAGTTTTGTCCTTTGTAAAATTAAAAGAATGAACTAGATACTTCTTTAATCCCCTTTATCTCTAGATTTTTAATCCTATAAATTTATAAAATGAGGTTTGATTAATATTCTTTACAATTATAAATTTGGTTTATATAGTTCATAATGAAGCAATATTGTTATGGTAATCATGGAATCATTAATTCACCAATACATTATTGATGTATTATCTTAAAGAAACTAAGCTGGACTCTATAATCTTCATTCAAGAATAGATATAGAATAAATTGTTTTCAGTAGATGCAGCAGAAATATTACAAATGTATGCATATGCATTTAAATATTATATGCATGTGTATGCAAATATATGTTATATTCATATGTTTACATATGAATAAACATGACTGTAATGTATTATAGTATAAACTTTTATATGTTTTGTGTATTTGTATCTATGCAGGACGTTATATGCAAAATAGTATACATGCAGATGTGTTCTATATATTTTACATCTGTAAAATGTCTGCATACATGCAAATATATATGTGTGTATATACTCACCATAATAAATTTTGTATCTTATTTATCTGATATATAGATATAATATATATGCATAGTATAATACACGCATGTATATATATATATATATATACATATATATGTATATATATATATATATATATATATGTATATATATATATATATATATGTATATATATATATATATATATATACATATGAAATAAAATATAAAGAATTTGAGAAGTAGACAGAAAAAAAATCGTAAATAATAAACTATGTGACCTCACACATTGCTTCTAGCTATTTGGGAAAGGTGGAGAAAAACTGGTGCTGTGAAGATGCCCCAAGTTCTGTCATACGACCTTGGCTTTAGATGTAGATCAGAAGCAAAAAGAATCCTTGCTACTGGTGGGGTTACCAAAAGAAGGTGTGTAGGGGAACTTAAATGAACTATTATTAGACATAAGCTAACCCAGACTTGGGAAAATTGGCCTGAAGAAATATGCAAATGAAGTTCACTCTATCATGCTTCACTTGAAATTGCAGTATCAGTAAGAGTGAAGGGTCAGCCCACCAAAAGAGTAATTGCCCAGTTAACATAAAATGGAAGAATGTCATAAAGCTTTACAGCATTGGAGCATAAAAACCCATTAAGACAAAGCTCCTAGAAGAATTGAGCATTCCCAGGGTCAACAGTATTTGAAAAAAACAAAAGTCTTTTAAAAGGAAATCTTCTAAAAATGGGGCAAGGAAAGGGAAGTTATGATAGAAAATAACAACGTCCTGAAATTGGAGTTGGAAAAAATAAAGAATTCACAGGAGATGCAGGGAAACAAAATTAGTGAATTAGAAAAGGTTAAAAAAACACAGGAAAGTAGGATTTCTGAATTGGAAAAGATAAAAAAGTCTCAAGAAAATAGAATTTCTGAATTGGAAAAAGAAAATAATTCTCAAAAAAAAAAAATTAGGGAAATGGAAAAAAATTCAATAGAGCAAAATAATTCATTTAAAAACGAAATTGGGCATTTACAAAAAGAACTAAAAACTGTGAAAGAAGAAAATAACTCCTTAAAAGTCAGGATGGAACAAATAGAAATGAATGATTCACAGAGAACCCAAGAATCAGTCAAACAAAACAAAAAAAATGAGAAGCTGGAGAACAACGTCAAATACTTACTGGGAAAATCTATAGACCTGGAAAATAGATCTAGGAGAGATAATCTGCGGATTATTGGACTTCCAGAAAACTATGACCAAAAAAAGAGCCTAGATTCTATTTTACAGGAAATTATCAAAGAGAACTGTCCAGAGATAATAGAAACAGAAGGGAAAGTAGATGTGGAAAGAATTCATCGAACTCCTTCTGAAATAGACCCTAAAAAAAGAACACCACGGAATATTGTGGCTAAGCTGCAGAATTACCACACAAAGGAGAAAATCCTGCAAGCAGCTAGAAAAAAACAATTTAAATACCAAGGTGCCACAATAAGGGTCACCCAAGATCTGGCTGCCTCCACATTAAAAGATAGAAGGGCCTGGAACCTGATATTCCGTAAGGCAAAAGATCAAGGACTGCAACCAAGAATGAACTACCCAGCTAAGTTTAGCATCTTTTTCCACGGAAGAAGATGGTCATTCAATGAAACAGAGGAATTCTATATGTTTCTAAGAAAAAAACCAGACTTAAACAAAAAATTTGATCTACATCCACAAGACTGAAGAGAAACAGAAAAAGGTACACAGAACCCTTGAGAACTGTAACTCTGTTGTGGGTATATAAAAAATACTCAAGGATAATTTGATTTTACTGATATAAAAGAAAAAAAGGGGGGTGTAGTAAAGGGAAGGAGGTCGGTTCAGAAAAAGGGGAAGGAGTGATAAAAAGAGGGAAACTACATCCCAGGAAGAGACATAGAAAATACACCATATCTGAGGGAACTTAGTGAGGGGGAGAATCATTGTGTGAATCTTACTCTCATCAGAAGAGGCTCAAAGAGTAAATAATTAACATATTTGTTTTTCAGAGAATTTTCTCTCACCTCATTAAAAGGGGGGAGAGGAAAAGGGAAAAGGAAAAGGGGAATAAGTGAAGGGACTTGGAGGGAGGGGGGAGGGATCCTAAAAAAAAAAAAAGAGGGAGGGTTGCGCGTCACAAGGGGGGTCTGTAAATTAAATATCGGGGAGGGGGATCAGGGGGGTCAAGGGAAAAAAGCATAATCTGGGGATAATACGATGGCAGGAAATACAGAATTAGTAATTTTAACTGTAAATGTAAATGGGATGAACGATCCCATCAAACGGAGACGGATAGTAGATTGGATCAAAAAGCAGAACCCTACAATATGTTGCCTACAGGAAACACACTTAAAGCAGGGAGATACATACAGAGTAAAGGTAAAAGGTTGGAACAGAGCCTATTATGCTTCAGGTAAAGCCAAAAAAGCAGGGGTAGCTATCCTTATCTCAGATCAAGCAAAAGCAGAAGTAGATCTCGTTAAAAAAGATAAGGAAGGAAACTATATCCTGCTGAAAGGTAGCATAAATAATGAAGCCATATCAATACTAAACATATATGCACCAAGTGGTATAGCATCTAACTTTCTAAAGGAAAAGTTAAGAGAACTGCAAGAAGAAATAGACAGTAAAACTATAATAGTGGGAGATCTCAACCTTGCACTCTCAGATTTAGACAAATCAAACCACAAAACAAACAAGAAAGAAATTAAAAAAGTAAATAGAACATTAGAAAAACTAGGTATGATAGACCTTTGGAGAAAACTGAATGGCAATAGGAAGGAATATACTTTCTTCTCAGCAGTTCATGGATCCTATACAAAAATTGACCATATACTAGGACATAAAGATCTCAAAATTAAATGTAGGAAGGCAGAAATAATAAATGCCTTCTTCTCAGATCACAATGCAATAAAAGCTACATTCAGTAAAAAGTTAGGGGTAAATAGACCAAAAAGTAATTGGAAACTGAATAATCTCATCTTAAAGAATGACTGGGTGAAAGAGCAAATTATAGAAACAATTAACAATTTCACCCAAGATAATGATAATGATGAGACATCATATCAAAATCTTTGGGATGCAGCTAAAGCGGTAATAAGGGGAAATTTTATATCTTTAGAGGCTTATTTGAAGAAAATTGAGAAAGAGAAGATTAACGAATTGGGCTTACAACTTAAAAGGCTAGAAAAAGACCAAATTATAAACCCCCAACCAAAAATTAAACTCGAAATACAAAAATTAAAAGGAGAAATCAATAAAATTGAAAGTAAAAAAACTATTGAATTAATAAATAAAACCAAGAGTTGGTTTTATGAAAAAGCCAATAAAATAGATAAACCTTTGGTAAATTTGATCAAAAAAAAGAAAGAGGAAAATCAAATTGATAGTCTTACAAATGAAAAGGGGGATCTTTCCACCAATGAAGAGGAAATTAGAGAAATAATAAGGAGTTACTTTGCCCAACTTTATGCCAATAAATTTGATAACTTAAGTGAAATGGATGACTTCCTCCAAAAATATAGGCTCCCTAGATTAACAGAGGAGGAGATAAATTGCTTAAATAGTCCCATTTCAGAAAAAGAAATAGAACAAGCTATTAATCAACTCCCCAGGAAAAAATCCCCAGGGCCAGATGGATTCACATGTGAATTCTACCAAACATTTAAAGAACAATTAGCCCCAATGTTATATAAATTATTTGAAAAAATAGGGGATGAAGGAGTCCTACCAAATTCCTTTTATGACACAGACATGGTACTGATACCTAAACCTGGTAGATCGAAAACTGAGAAAGAAAATTATAGACCAATCTCCTTAATGAATATTGATGCTAAAATCTTAAATAAGATATTAGCAAAAAGACTTCAGAAAATCATCTCCAAGATAATACACTATGATCAAGTAGGATTTATTCCAGGAATGCAGGGCTGGTTTAATATTAGGAAAACTATTAATATAATTGACCATATTAATAATCAAATTAATAAGAACCATATGATCATCTCAATAGATGCAGAAAAAGCATTTGACAAAATCCAACATCCATTCCTACTAAAAACTCTTGAGAGTATAGGAATAAACGGATTATTCCTTAGAATAATCAGGAGTATATATTTAAGACCTTCAGTAAGCATAATATGCAATAGAAATAAACTGCAACCTTTCCCAGTAAGATCAGGAGTGAAACAAGGTTGCCCACTATCACCATTACTATTCAATATAGTACTAGAAACGCTAGCCTCGGCAATAAGAGCCGAGAAAGAGATTCAAGGAATTAGAGTAGGAAATGAGGAAATTAAACTATCACTTTTTGCAGATGACATGATGGTATACTTAGAGAACCCCAAAGACTCTGCTAAAAAGCTACTAGAAATAATTCAAAATTTCAGCAAAGTGGCAGGATACAAAATAAATCCACATAAATCCTCGGCATTTTTATATATCACTAACAAAATGCAACAGCAAGAGATACAAAGAGAAATTCCATTCCAAACAAATGTTGATAGTATAAAATATTTGGGAATCCATCTACCAAAGAAAAGTCAGGAATCATATGAGAAAAATTACAAAACACTTGCCACAAAAATAAAATCAGATTTAAATAATTGGAAAGACATTCAGTGCTCTTGGATAGGCCGAGCGAATATAATAAAGATGACAATACTCCCCAAACTAATCTATTTATTTAGTGCTATACCAATCAGACTCCCAAGAAACTATTTTAATGACCTAGAAAAAATAACAACAAAATTCATATGGAAGAATAAAAGGTCAAGAATTGCAAGGGAACTAATGAAAAAAAACTCAGAGGAAGGTGGTCTAAGTGTACCTGATCTAAAGCTATATTATATAGCAGCAGTCACCAAAACCATTTGGTATTGGCTACGAAATAGACCGGTAGATCAGTGGAACAGATTAGATACAAAGGACAAAAAAGGGTACATCTATAGCAATCTAATCTTTGACAAACCCAAAGATTCCAACATTAGGGATAAAAATTCATTATTCGGAAAAAACTGTTGGGAAAACTGGAAATTAGTATGGCAGAAATTAGATATGGATCCACACTTAACACCATATACCAAGATAAGATCAAAATGGGTCCATGATTTAGGCATAAAGAGGGAGATAATAAATAGATTAGAGGAACAGAGGATAATCTACCTCTCAGACTTGTGGAGGAGGAAGGAATTTATGACCAGAGGAGAACTAGAGATCATTATTGATCACAAAATAGAAGATTTTGATTACATCAAACTAAAAAGTTTCTGTACAAATAATACTAATGCAAACAAGATTAGAAGGGAAGTAACAAATTGGGAAAATATTTTTAAAAACAAAGGTTCTGACAAAGGTCTCATTTCCAAAATATATAGAGAACTGACCATAATTTATAAGAAACCAAACCATTCTCCAATTGATAAATGGTCAAAGGATATGAACAGACAATTCTCAGAGGAAGAAATTGAAACTATATCCACTCACATGAAAGAGTGTTCCAAATCACTACTGATCAGAGAAATGCAAATTAAGACCACTCTGAGATACCACTACACACCTGTCAGATTGGCTAAGATGACAGGAACAAATAATGACAAATGTTGGAGGGGATGTGGGGAAATTGGGACACTAATGCATTGCTGGTGGAGTTGTGAAAGAATCCAGCCATTCTGGAGAGCAATCTGGAATTATGCCCAAAAAGTTATCAAACTGTGCATACCCTTTGACCCAGCAGCGCTACTACTGGGATTATATCCCAAAGAAATACTAAAGAGCGGAAAGAGACATATATGTGCCAAAATGTTTGTGGCAGCTCTTTTTGTTGTAGCTAGAAACTGGAAGATGAATGGATGTCCATCAGTTGGAGAATGGTTGGGTAAATTGTGGTATATGAAAGTTATGGAATATTATTGCTCAGTAAGAAATGACCAGCAGGAGGAATACAGAGAGGGTTGGAGAGACTTAAATCAACTGATGCTGAGTGAAATGAGCAGAACCAGAAGATCACTGTATACTTCAACAACGATACTGTATGAGGATGTATTCTGATGGAAGTGGAAATCTTCAACATAAAGAAGATCCAACTCACTTCCAGTTGATCAATGATGGACAGAGGTAGATACACCCAGAGAAGAAACACTGGGAGGGGAATGTAAATTGTTAGCACTAATATCTGTCTGCCCAGGTTGCATATACCTTCGGATTCTAATGTTTATTGTGCAACAAGAAAATGATATTCACACACATGTATTTTACTTAGACTATATTGTAACACATGTAAAATGTATGGTATTGCCTGTCGTCGGGGGGAGGGAATAAGGGAGGGGGGGTAATTTGGAAAAATGAATACAAGGGATAATATTATAAAATATATATATATATATAATAAAAAAAAATTAAAAAAAAAAAAAAAAAAAAAAGGAAATCTTCTTTAGCCATTCTAAGCAGATGCTGTGAGGCAAGATCTCACTGTGTTGAAATGGTTAATAAATGTGGTCTCATGCTGACATTAGGATTCAATGACAAAAACTCCTCTGGTTGATATCTTAATCAGGGAAAAAAGTAATAACTAAGGCAGTTTCCTTTGGGATATAGTCATACTACTGTATTGCAGTTTTATTTTTGTAAATTGTCATAGGGTAGGTATGTTAAAGACCAGGCAGTGCATGATAATGAAATTTTTCATTTTGCATTGATAAAAAACGATAGACTACATGAATAATTTAACCCATTCATTTAGGGGACCTCAAAGAGTCCTCATAATTCATTAAAAGGTATATGAATAAAATTAGTTTCATTACATATTTGTTATTGGTCATTCATTTTTAAAGCTGGTAAAAGCAATATTGATTCCTACATATTAAAAGTACTATGTATCTATGGATATGAATTATCATATGAATTATCTGGTGATTAAAAATGTAAAATGTCAGATTTTGGATTTTTTAAATTATAAACAACTAGCTAAATTAATCAATCAATAAACATCTCTTAGGCACAAACTATGTACCAAGCACTGTGCTAAGTAATCCTGTTCTACTATAGAACTAGTGACAAAGCATAAATTATTTTAGGGTAACTTGAGAAGGAAAATCTTTAAAAATAAACTAATACACGTAAATTTATTCATATAAATTTACATTAAAATTATAAATTGTATAATAATTTCTAGAGAAAGAAGGCAAACATAATCATAAGAGAACCCAGAAGCTGCATCATAAAAGCCAAAATAAGTAATTAATCTTGTATTATAAAACTTCTAGTTTTAATGTTTGTGACAAAAAAAAATCTACAAGTGAAGGCATGTTTTCTATCTAATAAAACAAACACAATCCTCTTATATTTATCTGTCTTTCATGTACAGAGGAGTACACAAAACTTATATTGTAGTCTACAGACAGAAGATCACAGACCTGCATGGAAATGGGAATTCACAGACTACAAAAGTTAATCCCAAACTTAAATGGAATTTCCTGAATTTCATTTGACTAAAAATATATATTAAGAACATACAGTCCCAATGTTCTCTGTATGGGCAGTATTCCCCTGCAATTCACCTGCCCCCTTTATTTCTGGGCTGACAACCAAACTATGATTCAACAGACTATCCAACTTGGCTACATTTATGGGTTCTGCTCTACTCTATGTGCTGCATAGAAAATGGAGCTACTTAATTATTTAAAGCCTGCATAAATTTGTTTTACTTGTGTAAACTCATATATTTCTAACACCTGCTACTTGTATGTATTATGTAAACTTAGATACACAGCAAGGGGGGGAAATCAGTCTAAGGATTTTTATATTTTTTAATAGACTTCTTGCAGCTATGAAGTTGCATTTAAAAAATGGAACAAAAACACAAATTTCATGGAGGGCAGATTCCATTGCAATGTTAGAAATGTTCAGAGAATCATTTAAATATACATAAAAACGTGCATATGCTTAGTGGTCAACATACATAGAAAGACATTAATTTGTGATCTATTAAGAATTTCAGTATATATAGACATAGATATATAAAGATACATATACATATGCATGTGTGTATATTTAATGCAATTATATATGTGCATATATTTTAATGCACATATAAATTGTATATATATATTAGTATGCATATACACAAACTATAATAACTAATAGGTCATTACATATATACATATACATATATATATGTGTGTGTGTGTGTATATATATATATATGGAAAGAGAGAGAGGTTTCTATACAATGAAATAGGTCAGAAAGTAATTAAATTAGGATTCATATTTGGGGTAGATGCAAGAGAATAGACCTTAAAATGAAAATTACTCCAACTTCTGTCATTAATGTTAGGCTATTTTGATAATTGCACAATTTATAGGAACTTTTGTCATTCAACAATAATTTTACTACTTTATCTACAAATTGTGTTTAGCACTTAACATCAGTAGATTTGGTGGGACTGAACATTATGGGTAATTTAATAATAATAATAATTTAATAATAATAAATGTAGATCTGAAATTGTACTTGTATAAATCCTAATTCTGGCAGGATTTTTTTGGGGGCGGGGTAGGGAATGCCTTCAATTTGTTCATATATTATGGGCTTCAGAAGAATTCATTCCATGAAGTTATAGATTCCTAAACATGGAAAGGAGTAGAAATTCATAAATCTTTCTGTTTACAATTCACAGAATTCATATGGAAACTAAGTAATCTATGTCACAGAGGTCTAAAATGATATAAAATGAATATTTTATAAAACAAAAAAATAAAACAGTAGTAATCTTGTTAACATGTGGATCTAAAGTACACAAGTAGAAGCACTGATAGTGAATACCTAGGCTTAAAAGCATCTATTACTTATTTTTTTGGCAGATCAATTGCTTTATTATTGAAGGTCCAAGGCAACTAATGTTGACGTTCTCATCAATATGGGTCTGAAAAAAATAATTTGGACTCTGACTCCATTTTATATTACTTCTAGTATCCCTTTTGGCTAATCATGTCAGCTCTGCAATCAGCAGTTTCCTCATCTATGAAACTGATATTCTCACAGTATAAGTAATGGATTTCATTATTTCTTAATCAATGTCCGATATCTACTTTATCTTTCAATGATAAGCAATAATGTTTAATAAGAGTAGTGAATATTTTCATGGTACTTTGAAATTTGAAAAGTACTTCACAAACATCATATTTATTCCTAGAAGCAATCTTGAAAAGTAGATATTTCAGGTATTATTATCCTTATTTTATAAATGGAAAAGCAAACCTGAAGTGGAGAAAAATTTTGTGACTCCCTTATGGTCACAGAGTTAAAATGCATCAAAGGCAGGATTCCATTTCCAGTACTCGTTCCACAACACCAGGTTAATTCAGTGGAGCAAATGTACTATTTGTGGCTTTTCCCACTCCAGCAAAGCTTTGGTTCAGGTAAAAATGTGCATGAATTATTCATTTTATTATGGAAAAAATGCTTAAAGGTAGCCACTAAAAATAGAATGGCACATGGTCTTTTCTCAGCACCTGCATGAAAAGATTTTTCTTATGTAATTTTTACCTAAAAATAAATAAATTATTTTTTACAGTTAAACTAAACAAGACAAGACAAAAAATAAAGTCTTCAATGATATGGATGGATTCTCTATGTAAGATATACATAAAAAAGCAAAAATTACATTGGCTAAGAGGATAGGAAGATAGATATGAGATAATGGGTGGGATTAAGTACCAACACCTTTGTAACCTCAGGTCTGTCTAAGCATCTGAATTTTTTTTCTACCACAAATATGACTGTATATGCAAACATATGCATATACATACATATTTAAATGTATACACACATATATACTATGCATAGTACATTTACATATGTATGCACATAGATGTACACCTACTATATTATGTGTATATGTGTATCTCTTTAGAATATCTCTTCAAATATGCAAACACAATGCATATAGATATACAAAATTGCAAAAAAAGGAAAGTGGTTTAGATGGCCTAATAGGGCCTTCTATATCCAGTCTCTATAATTCTATATTCAAAGGAAATGTATAATTACAATGGAAACAATTAAAAGAAACACATATTTTTCTTGTTTTAAAATAGGCAAACTTTAATACTATTAGAAATATTAATACTTATTTTTCATTCTCTCAGTTCTTAATGAATATCAGATAGGATTATAACACTTGTATTCACATAGGCAAGAAAGGGGAAAAGCTAAAAAACAATGGAATAAACAAGCTACACGTTATAGTCTCCTTAGAATAAAAACTGACTTTGCAAAATTTAAATGTGTCAAAGCTATTTTTCCAGGCTTTTTAAAATTTCATTTTCTAATAGAATGAATTAGATTTTAAAGAAAAAAAATAAACATCATCAAGAGGCAAAAACAGATCTAAAAAACTACAGATATAAGGATGTTGTATAATTTAAGGAAGGGATATTGAATTAATATTCCATGGATTAAATCTTACAGTAAATATGCTGATGATTTATAGGGTTTTCTTGGTGGTTTCATACATTTGATGCACAAATGTTCTTTGCAGAGTTAGCTAAGTTGGTAATACTACTCTAGTCCCCTTCAACTTCTCATGTGACATCTAGTTTCATGCTGGCTAAATATTAGTAAGAGAAAAAAACAAAAGAAAACAAAACAAAAACAAGTCCCTTAATTTTTTTGACAGAGTAGAGTTAAGCAATAGAAAGTGAAGGAATTAAACTGATAACATGTGGCTGCAGGCTGGTCTCTCTTTACAAAGGATAAAAAAAATAATTGCTATTAAAATGTTGTCAAAGGTTGAATGAAAGCAACAAGTGATTTATAATGTATTTTTTTTGAAAGGTTAAGCACGTCATTACAATACCTTCTCCAAGCAAGTGTTTCACCTCTTAAGAGAGGAGCTCAATCAATATTTGAGCATAATACATAACTAAATGATAGTGATAAAGGGGAAAGAGATGCTGAGGAAATGTATTATTATCTTAATAAATGTGAGTGATCATGATATTGATAGGGTAAAGCATCAGATCTTACAGGTAATTATATACACTTTACATTATTTCACTGCATTCTTCACAAACGGATAATTAAAGGAATACGTTACAAGTGAAAGCCCTACCGACTTATATATGAACATGTACATGAGAAAAAATACAACAGAGAACTTAACTTTGGTGCTCAAAAAAACCTCTCCTTTTCATAAAACACAGGAAAAAAATTAAGTCTACAGGTATAATACTAGAAGAAAAAAAAACAAAATTGCTTTTTAAAATAAAGTAAGATTAGACAGAAACAGGGAGGAAAAAGTAAACATTTCTTGGAAAAAAGATATGTGAAAGAATGATAATTTTAATATTAGTTATCTAGGCAGGGAAAAGGGGGATCAAAGGTAAACATAAATATGTTTGTGTGTACACATTCACCATGAGCAGGTGTGTATACATACATACACCATGAGCAGGCATGTGGTAGCACACATGGGACTTGTGTATGTGTAGGAGGATTAGAAAAAGAGAAGTATAAATATGGAAATAATAACTATAGACAGGAGAGAGAGGTGAGAAAGCTAGGGAGATAGAGACAGAGAAAGGAAGGAAGGAAGCAAAAAGGAAAGAAAAAAGAAAAGAAAGAAGAGGGAGGGAGGAAGAAAGGGCAGGGGAGAGAGACAGAGACAGAGAGAGGAAAGAAAGAAAGAGGAAAGAAAGAAGAAAAAAGAAAGAAAGAAAGAAAGAAAGAAAGAAAGAAAGAAAGAAAGAAAGAAAGAAAGAAAGAAAGAAAGAAAGAAAGAAAGAAAGAAAGAAAGAAAGAAATAAAAGGAAGAGAGAAAGAAAGAAAGAAAGAAAGAAAGAAAGAAAGAAAGAAAGAAAGAAAGAAAGAAAGAGAGAAAGAAAGAGAGAGAAAGAAGAAAGAAAGAAAGAAAGAGAGAGAAAGAAAGAGAGAAAGAGAGAGAAAAAAGAAAGAGAAAGAAAGGAAGGAAGGAAAAAGGGAGAGAGAAAGAAAGATTCCATTTAATAATGAAGATCAACAACAGTTTTTTTTTTTTTCAGAGATAAAGAGGGAATTTATGTTTTCTATAAGGACACCAGACGCTATAAACCAATATCAGTATAAATTTACTTCTGAATTTATTGATATATTTATATGTATTGATATTGATAACATCAATGAGATGAGTCAAAAATTATAGAAGCAACAAACATGTGAGTGAAATTGATAACAATGAGATTTGGGAATGACAGTTAAAGCAGTAGTCAGAAGTATGGCAGTCTCCCTTAATCTATGCTTTTGGGAAATGAAAAAAAATAGCTATTTGTGCATGAAATTAAAATAAATATGTAGTTAAAATAGCAAATCTAAAATAAACACAAAAGGAATTTTGAAAATTTAGAGGAGAAATAAATAAAACAAATGATAAAGAACTATAGAAATGATAAAAGCATAAACTGTTTCTGTCTTTTAGGTTTTATTCAACTCTGCTCAAGTCATTTAAATTTTCTACACTTTAGTTTTGAAATCTTTGAAATGAGGTACTTGAAAAATTGGATTCTGTGTGCATTCCAGATATAAGTGTAATACCCAATGCTGATAACATAAAAATATTTTACTAATTGATTATATATATATATTATATAATTATATTTTATATATACATACATATATCAGAAAACAATTTTTAATATTATGTGCTCATAAAAATCTTAAAGGGAATGCATGTTTACTTAAAAATATCAAATTTCACAAAAGAAGAAAGACATTTTAAAAAAAAGGTATCTCAAAAATTGAAATTGAGCAAGAATAAAAGAAAATACCAGTGGAAGCAAAGCAAGGTCCAGCCAGATTGGCAAGTAAATTTTCCCAAATTATAACAGAACAATTAAAATATATGCTTCAAAAATATTCAAGATAATTTATAAAGAAAGTACATTTCTAATTTTATTCATGAAAGAAATATATCTTCATGTTTTAACAAAGAATGAAAAAATCAGAGTAAGTAATATACATACATATCAGTAATGAATATTGATTCAATAAATTTTAATAAAATTCTACCAGAAAGACTACATTAATATATTCAAAGTTTTTCAGTGTGCTTAAATTTGATTTATGGTGACATATAAATATAGTTAGTATTATAAAAGAATTAACATCAGTATGTTAATAACAAAATATAAACTGCATAATTATATCAATATACAATTTGGTAAAATATGCCATTGATTTATGAAAAAAAGAATAAAAAAATCAAAGGAACAGAAAAAAAAAATCTTTAATGTACTAAAAGTACATGATTAAAACAAAAACTATCTTCAATTTATATATTAGAAGTTTCCTAATAATAAATATAAAAGAAAAACAAAATTATCCCTTTTCTCAAATATTAGTTGACATAATTCTAGACAAAAGAATGCAATAAAAATATTGGCATTATGAAGTAGAAGAATATATCTAGATTTAAAGTTAATATGATAGTTTATTAAACAAAAAACAGATTTCCCAAAGAAATGGAGATTACACCCATCAATTGGAGAATGGCTGAATAAATTGTGGAATGTGAATATTATGGAATATAATTGCTCTGTAAGAAATGACCAACAGGATGATTTCAGAAAGGCCTGGAGAGACTTACATGATCCGATGCCCGAGTGAAATGAGCAGGACCAGGAGATCGTTGTATGCTTCAACAACAATGATCAATTCTGATGGATGAGGCCATCTTCAACAATGAGATGGACCAAATAAGTTCCAATTGAGCAGTAATGAAGTGAGCCAGCTACACCCAGTGAAAGAACTCTGGGAGATGACTATGAACCACTACATGGAATTCCCAGTCCCTCTATTTTTATCTGCCTGCATTTTTTATTTCTTTCACAGGTTAATTTTACACTATTTCAAAGTCTGATTCTTTTTGTACAGCAAAACAACTGTTTGGACATGTATACATTTATCATATTTAATTTATACTTTAACATATTTAACATGTATTGGTCAACCTGCCATCTGGGGTGGGGGAGGGGAAAATTTAGAACAAAAGGTTTGACAATTGTCAATGTGTGTAAAATTACCCATGCATATATCTGGCAAATAAAAACTATTAAATAATAATAATTTAAAAAATAGAGATTACAACTCCAATAAAATTAGCTTATATAATATATTACAAAATCAACATTTAAAATTATTTAATATTTTACCCAGTTATATTTAAACCATTTTTAACACTTTTACAACTTTGGAATTCTAGATTCTTTCCCTTATCCCTAACTACAACTCCCATTAAGAAACCACATGTGAAGTTATGAAAGAAGCATTTCTATAAAAGTCATGTTTTAAAATAAAATGTAAATTATCCACCCTATCAAAAAAAGAAAATAAAAACATCCCTACGGAAAAATAGAGAGAATGAGACAGAGAGAATATTTCAATCTACACAGACACAATTGGACTTTTCTGTGGGTATGGATGAGATTTTTTATCACAAGTCCTTCAGAATAGTCATGGATCATTGTACTTCTGAGAATAGCAAAGTCATTTACAACTGATCATCCCAGAACAATGCTATTATTTTGTATACAGTTCATTTCACTTTACTTGAGTTCATGGAGGACTTTTAAGGTTTTTCTGAGAGTATCCTGCTCATTATTTCCCATAGAAGCACAATATGCCTATAATCACAATTTTTTAGCCATCTCCCAACTGATGGGCATCTCATCAATTTCCTATTTTTTGTCCTGAAAAGAGAGCTGCTATAAAAATATTTAAATCCTTTATCTTAAAAAAAAAAAGCACTTTTTTGGGGGACTCATGCCTAGTAGTGGTAGAGTTAGGTTGAAGGATATGCTTGTGCTTGAATTATATAGCACAGATTATATCTATCTACCTAAATAGATAGATATAGATATTTTGAGGCACAGATTATATCTTCTGATAATTTATTAATTAGGGCCTGGACCTTATTTTTTTATAAATTTTGTTTCCTCTATGTTTGAGAAATAAGGCTTTTATTAGAGGAACTTGTTTTTAAAATTCTTTTTTATAAGTATTCTTTGGTCTCTCTGGACTGAGAGGTCTGGAATTCACCAGTACTGGTACTGATTTCAGAGATCTCTCTACCAATTCCTGCTTTGCTAAAATGGGACCAGCCCAGGGCTGGGGCTGGGACTGGGATAGGCTACACTGGCACAGCCTGCATTGGAACTGCACATTGGACTACCACTCTGATGCCATAGACTTTTTCTGCTCATCTTCTAAGTTGCCTTCAGCTGGAAAAATGTTGTATTCCCTCTTTTTTGGGTATTTTAACACTCTACAATATGTTTAAAGTCATTATTTAAAGGAACAATTTATGGGAGAGATCAGGGAAAATTCCTATCTTTTATTTCTGTAATCTTTACTCCATCTCCCCATCATCAACATCTTGATTAAAAAAAAAAAAAAGAACACAAGAGAATTTAAAAACAAATTATATTTTAGTAATTATAAAATTAATAAATATATCTGGGGATATCTGTGAACTAAAAGATATAGACATATAAATAGTTACAAAAACATTTTTTCATAGAAATAAAGGGAGACAATCATTTTGTTGTACCAATGGTATACAAATCATGACACCATTGAAATTGACAAACTTTGCACTGTGCTAATGAACTTATGGAGGTTTTTAGTGTATTATGCTGAACGAATGACAATATTAATTTAAAGAAACAAAAGGTTAAAAATCACAAGGCAAATAAAAAAACATAAGGAAATGATGATTGAAATGTGGGACTTATATATATATATATATATATATATATATATATATATATATATACATATATACACACACACATACACACACACACACATATATATATATATATATGCACACACACATACACACACACACATATATATATATATATATATATATATATATATATATCATTATAAATTATCAAGCCTACTGAATAGAAAATTTTATAAATAGAATTGTATGGATAATGACAATAAGAAATAATAAATACTAGTAAACTACTTACAAAAAAGATTCTCATAGAATAATGATTTTGGTTCATCTTTTTTTAAATTTTTTCCCTTTTGTGAGACAATTGGGGTTTGCTAAGTGCCCACATAATTAGGAAGTATTAAGTATCTGAGGCTACATTTGAATTCAGGTTCTCTGTGCCATCTAGCTTCCCAATGTTCATGAACTTATGTCAAAGTACCACAACCCGTTCATTCTACACTTTTGATAAACTCTTTTTTTGAATAAAATTATAAGACTTTGAACATCTTTTAAATAGCCTCTTGAGAAGCAATAATGGATAGTGGTTAGAGCTACCCATGAAGTTAGCAAAAACTGGGCTCAAATTTGGTCTCTCATATTTAGAGACTGTATGACCTTTTATAATTCACTTAAATTGTAAAGTTTTTAGGCTTCTATTATCATAAATTATAGGGATTATACTAGCCTGCATAACTAAAAGATGTTTCTTCACTTGTCAGTTTCTAAGTTCCCTGAACATGAAAGCTCTAATTCCTTATTCTTAAATATATGATCTTTAGTCCATCATTTAAGGCTGTCAAGATTTTATCCTAGAGTTTGTTAATTATTCATTTGAGTTATATATAAATTGCAAAAATATGATATTTATATTTTCATTTAATTTGTTGAGAGAAACATTGAGTAGCACATAGTCAAGGAGAAATAAGACCCTCTTTCAAACTGACATCTATTAATCATTTTTTGTGGGTATAGTCAAACAAATATCAACTCATTGAATTGTATTATAATCATTCTACAAGAGTGACATCAAGTATTTTTTCACATTTCAATCTAAAATGAAGTTATAATATGTCTTTGACAGTCTTGTGGCAACAACTTTACATTAAAAAAATCAATCTGTCAGGACACTTTTAAAGTCAATCTACATTAGCTCCTTCCCATTACTTCTTCAATTTCTGAGTCCTTGCAAAGAAACAATTCATTAAATGAGTTCTAGTTAATGACTTTTTATTTGGAAGGATTTACCTTCATCCCCTTTTAAACTATTGTGGAACGCTTTCAGTTGTGAATTATTTGCATTTTGTTTACTTCCTCATATATTTTTTTTTCCTTTTTGATCTGATTTTTTCTTGTGCAACATGCTAATTATGGAAATTTGCATAGAATTGCACATGTTTAATAAATATTGAGGGATGGGGAAAGGAGGGAGGAAAAAATGGAACACAAAGTTTTATAAGAGTGAATGTTGAAAACTATCTATGTATATGTTTTGAAAAAAAAGCTTAAAAAAACCTATTGTGGAAGTATTTTTTCCCCTTATCCAATCCAATATTGCCTGTCCCATGTCCTCAAACATCAAGTTCCATAGTCATACATAAAATGTCATTGGTATCCTGGGATGTAGTCCATCCCAATCAGGACAATATGACTCCTAAAATGTAAATTGTTTTCTCTTCTCAGGTATTGAAATGTCTTGGGCTTCCTATTTCTGTTAATAATTTCTGTCTCTCCATAATTCTATGTCTTTGAAAGAGTACTAAAATCATATGGCTCTTTGTTGGTCTTTTTATACTTAACCACATTCCTACCAAAGTATCTTTTAAGGAGGTTTAATTGTCTTGAATACACATTAAAATTTTCAGTTATCACTGAACTTTAGAAGTCATTCTGATAATATTCTTACAAGTGTAATGGGGTGTTGATGATCACAGATCAGTATGCTTGGTGGATGTAATACCTCATATGAAAGATCCTGCAGAGGCTGCATCATAGAAGCATTATCATGTGTAATAGAAGAGATTAGGAGAGATTTGCCAACCACAGGTATTCTGAAATTGGTTCAAAAATTCAAAAGATAGTAGTCATTCAGAAGCAGTCTTTTGTTTTGTTGTTGTTTTAGTATGACTCTTTCCTGCCTATCTACATTCTGGTGGGAAAAAGACAGTGAATACAATAAAAGCAAAGCTTTTCTTGAGTTCTTCTCATCACAGGACAAAATACAGGTAAGAATTATGAGCCTCTGATATTCGTTTATTTGTATTTATATTTTCTCCTGATGTTTTTGATATTAGAGATAATTATGATATTGTGAGCTTCAAAAGTATAAAGAAGTGAGCAAATAAGTCTTGCATTGGAATCTGTGCTGTGTTTTGTAGACATTTGATTCAAAACTATGTCCCTGGATGACCTTTGCAATCCATATTATCAGTAGCTGAGAAAACTTGGTGGAAACAATGTTGGGGAAGAAATACTATTGAATTAGAGCTTTCTCTTTACAAAAATGAAAGTGGTGTAAAGGGACTATACCTCCCACAGAAAAATTTGGAGAAATAATGTTCTTTCTTGCTTTTGCTATATATTTGAAATAATAGTGTCTTTAAAAGTTTTTCAATTATTTTTATTAAAGCTAAATTAAATTAAATTAAATTAAAGTTGAGGGAAACATATGAATTAGAATTTGAATCAATAGCATTAAACAAAAATATGTGAACCTCTAGAAAACTACAAGGGTTATTCAGAGAAAATTAGGCAAAAATAATTGCTATACAGGAATTTGGTTTTTTCCCTCCATATTTTCCTCTGGTGACTGCACTTGTTTCCCCATCCATATATATCCAAATATAATTAATGAATGCTTATTAGAACTCATTTCTGAAATGCTCACAAATGATCATTTTCTTCTTCACTAAAATCAACTATGTCATGAGCAATGTATTGATGAAATGTTTTCTTCTCCCTTGAACAAAGGTATTATTTTATCTGTACTTCTTTCTAAACTGTTTGAAATTTCTCCTTTCAAAATCTGTGATATATGTTGCGCTGTTTCAAGTAATCATCACTATTCATTCACAATTTTTATAATGGCATAATTGCTTACCACTGAGATGTTAATCATTCTTATTAAC
Organism: Sminthopsis crassicaudata; assembly: GCF_048593235.1. Taxonomy (NCBI): domain Eukaryota; kingdom Metazoa; phylum Chordata; class Mammalia; order Dasyuromorphia; family Dasyuridae; genus Sminthopsis; species Sminthopsis crassicaudata. The sequence goes on along the minus strand of NC_133619.1, from coordinate 130,953,494 downwards.
CACCTCTCCCTTAGAATCAGAATAAAATCCAGGAAAATTGTGCTCTTGGTTACTTCCTCAGCTTTCCGAAAGATTAAATTATCAGGCATTCAAGTCAAGAATTTCTTTCCTGCTCTATTTATAGCAGAAAGATCCCAAGCAGAGTATCAGGTGGCTAAAGCTGTTTAGCATAATCCTGTCCTGCCTCTGGGCCAGTTATGTGATTTGGGTCAGAAATTACTCATCAATTTTGCCTAGCTTACCTGTCTGCCTGTAGTATATCTCTACAGTGATATCATGTCTCTATAATTTTCTTCAATCTTAGCCAAAAGCTTTCTACCATGTCCCCACCCTAGGTCAAGTATTCTTTTCTCCAATCAATATTAATTGATCACTGCTCCCATGAATTTTTCCAATCCTTTCCTTTTCTATTGTCTTTGTTCACAGAAGACCATGTGTCTGAACTTCTTTCCCTTAACTTTCATCTGTTTTAATATTTCAATTTTTGGCTGTAATAACTTTATCTCTGTAAAGGTTTGCATGCTGCCTACCTGGAATCAATCACTTATCCTTTGAGCATTTTGTTTATATCTCCTTCATGGATTTATCTATTTGTCATTTATACATATTTTGTCATTTATGCATATTTATACATATTTTGTTTATTTTTTTTGTTCCTAATATCTGTCCCAACAACATTTCATTGTCTTTTTACAAAGACAATAAAGCTTAAGAAAAAATTACAAATAAACCAAACGTCTGATAACAGATGAACCATGCCTTTTTCCCCTCATTAAGACATATTCTCTAGACTTTCATTTAGGTGATGGTACCAGGCCAGTGATGATTCATGGAGGTTTGTGGTTAGCTAATCCTACGAATTAGTAAAATACCTAAACATGGAAATTTAATGACTAACTCGTCCATGTCTAAGGCAGATTTTGAAACCAAATCTTTGTGACTCCAATCCAAAATTTTAATTCCTAAACTATGCTGCTTCTTGCTTTACTCTCACTGGGAGTTTAATGAATATGTGCTTACTCCATGAATTGTAACTTTTATTTGAATATATTCATTCTCTTTACATAGAAATGATTAATATAGTTATAGAAATAACTTTGAAGTAATAGTCTACAAATTTAAGTATTATCTAGCTATGTGACTCATGTGTGTCAATTTGTCTGGCTTTCTATTTCTCTTTATAAATTAAAATGATTGGACTAGATAATCTCTTCTTCAAAAAGTTTCTGATATAAAGGGGAGAGTTGAGTCAGTTAATATTATCAGCAATGTAATAGTGGAATGTTTCTCATATTCTCATATACAGTCTCTAGCAATCATTACAAGGCCTGGTTCTATTTCCTTCTGGGGTAAAGTTTGTTGTTTTATATTTTTAATGAGCAGGCCCCTTTGCTCCTAATTTAAACCCGAGAGAAGATGGGTGGAGAAATCTGTATCCCCTTTCTCTAAAACTACCAAGTGTGTTCTGTTATTGTTCTTTCCTTTTCCAAAATAATGGCCATCAAAGTCTTTGAACATATTTAATGAGTCTTTTGGCAAATTACAACAAATATTAATTATATGCTAATTTGATGAATTTTTTTGTGATTTACAATAAGAGAGAAACGTTTTTCAAAGCTTCCTTGTCCTTGTATTTATCACTACAAAAGTTACCTTCTTAAGAAAGATTAAAGGTTTGAAAAAGCAATTCATTTTTTTTGCCTCCTTTTCCTTACCTATGTCAAACTTTCACAGTGGTGGTTATGGAGGTGTTTGGTTGAACAGGAAAATCAGCCACTTTTCTTCTCTCAACCTCTACCATTCCAAGATTGGCAGAGCCAATCTTTCTCAGGTGGTTCATTGAGGTGTTTCCTCTTTGACTGAATCAACACCCCTATTCAACAACCCCTTAATTTCAGATCAAAGCTCTTTCATTGAACATAAATACTAAGAGAGAACAATGACAAGGACCTTGGGAAAAAAGAAAAAAAAAAAAACCTAAATCTGTGGAAAGAAGCCAATGCAGCTGTTTACTTGCTCTTCTTCTCACTTGTATACTCCTGGCTAAGGTTGTGTCTAAATATTTGGAGAGGTAGATTTTTTTAATATTTTCTTTTAGGGAATTCATGACCACGAATTAATAAAATGTTCTTTGTTCAACTTAAGTTTCTACCTAATAAAAATACAACTTTCTGCTTTTCCTCTGGGTCCCAAGACAACCATAGTTATCTAATACACTATAAAAAACAAACAAAAAAATAATCTCACAACTGAAGGACACGCACACATACATATACAAGCATACATGATCATACATTTGGAATATTTGAAGTCCATTTCTTTTTGTAATAGCTCAATTGTAGAAAATAAAAAGACTTATTTTAAAGAAATAAGGAATGAGTTATTTCAGGTAGAGAATCAAGTTGAAGTAAGAGATTTGGAAGCTCCTTGCAATTCTGTACAAAAATGAATCTTACAAATTAGCCAGTGAAAAATCTGAAGTTCGGTCACCTGGTATTTTCAGATTAGTTAGGATAATTAATTTTGTAACAAATTCCTATAATTTAGCATAGTATATGCCTTTAAAGTCTATGGCAGATTTTTCAGGGGTGTGAGGTGAGATAGGAGGAGAGCATGGGGGAGCAGATGTAGTAGTGGGAGGAATCTTTATTGTAAATTACCTTCATGATTGTATACTCAGACACACACATATACATGGCACCCCCCACAAACACATTCAAGGAAATAAGTAGGCAAGCTCTTTACAAAATGTTTTTAATTTAGCTTAATTGTTTCTCTTTAAAAACCAATCTACCATCTATTCAGAATCTTCTATAGGCTTTGTGAGTTAATTGTTTTAATGGTTACTGTGAATACCTTGTTAAGACAATTTACTCTCTGGGAAATGTTTTTTGTTTTTGTTTTTATTTTTTTTCTGAAATGACCTATACTTTTTTTTTTTTTTTTTGGCTTTTTATATTCAAGATATATTCCTGGGAAATTTTTTAGCATTGATAATTGCAAAACCTTTTGTTCCAACTTTTCCCCTCCTTCCCCCACTTTTTCCCCCAGATAGTAGGTTGACCAATATATGCTTAATATATTAAAGTATAAGTTAAATACAATATATGTATACATGTCCAAACGGTTGTTTTGCTGTACAAAAAGAATCAGACTTTGAAATAGTGTACAATTAGCCTGTGAAGGAAATCCAAAATGCAGGTGGACAAAAATAGAGGGAATGGAAATTCTATGTAGTGATTTATAGTCATCTCTCAGATTTTTTTCACTGGGTGTAGCTGGTTCAGTTCACTACTGCTCTATTGGAACTGATTTGGTTCATTTCATTGTTGAAGAGGGCCACATCCATCAGAACTGATCATCATATGGTACTGTAGTTGAAGTATATAATGATCTCCTGGTCCTAGTCATTTCACTCAGCATCATTTCATGTAAGTCTCTCCAGACCTTTCTGAAACAATCCTGCTGATGACCTAAACATCTAATGTTGTAATGAAGATAACATTTCTAACAATATATTATAATGATAAGCCTCAGAGCCAAGAAGACCTAGGGTGAATTTCTATTTGGGACACAAAATAATTAGGTGACTCTTAGTAAGTCAATAAATCTCTCAGTGTCATGGATAATTCTTCAAGATTCTTAAGTTATAGAGAAGGTGTTCATTTATATTTCTGAGGGAGGTATTATCTATGAGTTCTTTATATCATGAGATTCAGTCTGTAAACTTTAAACTTTAATACCCAAAATGTATTTCTTTCCATTTTATTAGAATTTAAAGAACTTATCTGATATAAATATATATTAAATATACATATGCATTTTGTATATATATATATATATATATATATATATATAGATAGATAGATAGATAGATATCTATAGGTGTATATGCATATATATATATATACATATATATGTATATATATATATATATATATATATATATATATATATATATATGCAAATGTGTTTATATGGAGAGAGAGTAAAAAAGACAAAGAGAGAGAGGGAAAAAGAGAGAAAAAGGATAAGAGAGAGAAACAAGGAGGAAGGGAGAAAAGGATGGAAGGAGACAGGAAAGGAGAGAGAAAGAGAGAGAGGAAAAGGATGGGTACATTTATTTTTCATGAGGACAGCTGTATGTAGAAAGAGATAGAGTGTTAAACATGAGGTCAGGAAGATTTATTTTTCTAAGTGCAAATCTAGTCTCAGATATTATTAGCTATTTGAACCTGGGCAAGTCACCAACCCTGCTTACCTCAGCTTCCTCATCTGTAAAATGAACTGCAGATGGAAATGGCAAACTACTCTAGTACCTTTGACAAGAAAACCCCAAATGGTCCTTGGAGCCCTTGAGGTCAAGTTATCCTCGGTGCTAGAACACTGGGACTGTTTGCTACCTTCTTATCCCCACACCCCTTCATGATCAATGATGTGTGTTTCTGATTTCAGTGAGCTGTTCTTGGGAGAGGACTCTGGCTATAGGACACAAGCCATAAATGTCTCTGTTAGAGCAGAATATGACTGAGCTTTTAGGAAACCCACTGTTAAACTGTTAATCAATATCTGTCAAGCATAATTCTGTGGGTACTCAACTCCTTTTTTGTTATGCTCATATAATATAACTACTATGTACAATTTTTACCTTTTCTTATATCTATAGGACATTGCTTCTCTTGTACTCCTATCTTATTCTTTTCCCCTGATTTCCCTATTGAATATGTGGTTCAAGAAAACAAATCCCTTATCTGTTATGGGTAAGGCAAGGGACAAGAGAAACAAAAACCTTGGGATTTCAAAAAATAACAAAAGAACAGCAAATGGGGATCATGAAAAGTTGGACACAATTGAAAAATGACTTAACCAATTCTTTATGGCAATATTATATACTTAGATAAATGTTCTATAAAGATTATAGTAATACCCTAGAGAATTATTAAACTTTTATAGATCTCCAGTCAAATCTTATGTCTTCCTCTCTTCTATTCCGAATTTGTCTTTTGAATGATTCTCCAGAGTTATTGATAGTTAGCAAAAGAGTTCTGATTTAAAGAAAGTCACCAAAGTTTTATTGGTTCCCTTTTTCCCTCCCTCAGCCAAAACACAAAATACATAGCAATACTGTGTTAAAAAAAATAAATAAAAAATAAATAAATAAAAACAAAACAAGAACTCAAGTCTTCCTAACTTTTAGGCTAGCATTTTATCTACTAAATAATCTCTGAACTTCTTGACTGAAATGACTGATGTTTATTCCAGAGGAAAATTATGAAGCAAATTTTTCTCCCCCTCAGTAGTATCATAGTGACGTATCAAAATAGGATTAGATACTTTTAGCAGTTGTAAAATTTCCGTTTCTTGGTTTTGCTTGACTCTTTCTTTGTTACCAAAAAGTATTTCGGTGCTGGAATGGTAGTTAGAATAGTTTATGAGAAGTTTTTATATGATAAATTAAAAATGACATCAAGAAAGCATTAAAAAATAAAAAAAATAAGTCTACTTGACTAAAAGAAAAAACAAATACACTCAGAAATCTTTGGAGGGCTGACCACATGAAATTCATGCAAATACTAAAATAAACTAAGTAATGGAAATAGACTAGTTTATTAAAAATTCAAGGGACAAGGATAAAAATCTCAAAAATTCTGTCTCATTTTCTCTCACTTTTTGATTCTATCTTTGTGTGTGTATATATGTGTCTGTGTGTGAGAGAGACAGAGACCGAGAGATAGAAAGAGAGAGAGAGGGAAAGAGAGGGAGAGAGAGAGAGAGAGAGAGAGAGAGAGAGAGAGAGAGAGACAGAGAGAGAGACAGAGACAGAGAGACAGAGAGAGAGAGAGACAGAGAGAGAGAGAGAGAGAGAGAGAGAGACAGAGAGAGAGAGACAGAGAGAGAGAGAGACAGAGAGAGAGAGAGACAGAGAGAGAGAGAGAGAGAGAGAGAGAGAGAGACAGAGACAGAGAGAGAGAGAGACTTTATCTCTGTTGTTTATTCAGTTCTTTCCTTTTTCTTTGTTACTCTAATGCATTATCATTTTAGGGGAAAATGAACTACATTTCTATCTCAATACAGTGAATGGTAAAGCTGATTGGAAAAATTGTATCCTGGCTGAAGACATGCTCTTAGTGTCTGAAAGGGAAAAATACAGAAGAAAAAATAAGATATGCTTTTGTAAATAGTTCTGACATCAGTCAATAGTATTTTTCCTGAAATTTTGCTAGAAATAATTTACTTTGTACAATAAGATGATCATCACATTGTTACATTACAAAGCACTGGTAGATTTTCTTGAGCTTTCCAAAGGGACATGCATATTCTTTCATTCATCATGATTTCAGGCCTTTTATTTACTAAAATTGTCTATCCTGTTCTACTCCAGCATTTTATTACTATTTCTCATATTTAGCTATTAGATGATTAATATTTTGTGGCAGGTCACTTATATAGTTCAAACTCAGTAATGTTTTTATACTGCTTTTAAGTAACAAGTTATTCATAATATAACTTGAAATGTGTTTCTTCTGCCCTCCTTCTTGGAATGAGATTGTGGGAAATTCTAAACACTTTTTTGAAATTTCTAGTATTCTTTTGTTGGGAGAAATATAACTTGCCTTTCAAAAGCTGGTATATCAAAGAGAAGTACAATTCTGATAAGATATAATAATATATTGTAATAATTATAATAATATAATAATGTAATAGCTAGCATCTATATTATGTTTAAGGGATTGCAAAATACTTTATATGTATAACTTTATTCTCACAACAATCCTGAGAGATATTATTATTATTATCTTTATTTTACAAATGAGGAGACTGAGGCAGGCAAAAAGCAAGTCACTTTTCCATGGTCACATAGTTGGTAGATATTTGAAGGATTCTAGGCATTGTACCTCCTAGTTATCTTACATAAAAATAATAATTAAGTTTTCCATTATATTATTTCTGGACAATATACAAATACAAATTAGAATCTTATAGATTCTGTTATATTTAAGGCAAATCTGCTCATTTTGCAGTATATTTTCAGCATTTTAAAGAAATATTTTCAATTTTTTTGGTTAACTTTTATTTAATGGTTTACTATCATTCATCATTACTTGATCACTGTAAATTTCAGCAATTATATTACGTAACAATGACTTAATTAAAATGAAAAGTTGAAGAGAAAATGAAAGAAACTTGTAATATTATCTAATTTCTTAAAGTACACATGATTAGATCAATAACAAAAAGAAGATACACAAAAACACATCTTGTGCATGTCTGACTGGCAAGTTATGCTGGTGAAAAATAAACCAATATAACATGCCAAGGTGCAATTATAGAACAGCATGTTTAAACATTAGCGTTTAGACTTTCTCTGAGGCTATTATTGCTTTTAAGGTTATTTTCAATTTTATAACTTCCTGTAACTATGATGTAGTATCTAAATATTTAAGAGCACTTATTGGATACAACCAATGGATAAAATATATTTCTTTTCAAATTTTATTTTTAAATTGATACTTTGAATATAATGTTTTTTGCTGAAGATGAACTTATATGCAATCATAGAATAAAGTAGTTGAGTGAGAAAATAATCTGGCCTTAGTAGAGGGCATTAAAGAAAATTTGGAATTTTCTGAATGTCATGTAATCCACATTCTTTCATTTACATTGTCTATATAATAACATTAAAGATTATAATAAAAGTAATTACAATATAAATCTTATGTGACAGTGTGCAAAAACACTTTATAATTATAGTGAAGTAGGTGTTACCATTACACAGTTTTACAATTTAGATATATATAGGTTAAAAAACTTGCCCAGAGTAACATACCTAGTAAGTGTCTAAAGTTAAATTTGAATTAAGTATCCCTGACTCTAAGCCCAGAGTTCCATCTAAAGCATCATCTTCACCACTTATCCTGATATCTAGCTTTGTGTTATCTATCTATCTATCTATCTATCTATCTATCTATCTATCTATCTATTTATCTATCTATCTCATAACAAACATTGGCCAAGATGTAGAATTATATTTTCCCCTGATTATCCTTTTGTTTTGGGGACAATAGCAGTAAAGTAATGTTTCAAGACTCAAACAGCTAGGACAGATTTGAATTACAATGATTGCAGGATCAATGCTCCATCTATTGCACTATCTAGCTCTCTTTCCCTGATTACTCCAGAATAATAATATTTGATTGACATAGCCAAAAGTAATAGTCCAAATATATCAGCTGCCATATATTTATACTCATGTGTAATACTCACATTTAGTATTCTCATTTTTCTACTTTTCTTTACAAAAGCATTCATTACTCTCTTCAATAAGATTTTTATGAGGAAGAACAATAAATGATCATGAATTACATCTTACCTTTCCCTTCATAGTCCTCAAGTTATCATATTTATATGGAAAAATGCTTTTGATAATTGATATTAACTATTTAGCTTTTCTTTTTGCATTTTTATTAAAACTTTTTTTATTTCCTTTTTATATAAACATATGTATTTTCAAAACATATGCAAGAATAATTTTTAGCATTCACCCTTTCACAACCTTGTGTTCCAATTTTTTCCCTCTTCCTTCATTACCTCTCCTAACCAGCAAATAATCCAATATATGTTAAACATGAGCAATTCTTCTAATTCTTCTAATTTCCACAATTAACATGTTACCCTATAAAAATCAGTTCAAAAAGGAAAATAAATGAGAAAGTAAACAGAATGAAAGCAGTCAACAACAAAAAGAATGATAATACTCTGTTGTGATCCACATTCAGTTTCTACAATCCTCTCTCTGAGTGCAGATGGATCTCTTCAACACAAGACCATTGGAACTGGCTTAAATCATTTCATTGTTAAAAAAGACCCATGTCCATCAGAATTGATCATAAAATAATCTTGCCATTGTCATGTACAATGATCTTCTACTTTTGCTCACTTCACTGATGGTTTTTATGTGGATTTATTTTTATACTGCAATATTGCTAAAGTTGTGAATTGCTTCTAGTATTTTTTTTAGTTGATTCTCTAGGATTCTCTAAGTATAATATCATATCATGTGCAAAGAGTGATAATTTTGCTTCCTCATTACCTACTCTAATTATTTTAATTTATTTTTCTTCTCTTACTGTCTAACATTTCTAATATAATAATGACTGTTTTTCTTCCAAGAAGATATATATATATATATGTATATATATATATGTACATATATATATATATATATATATATACATATATATATACATATATATATATGTATATTCATCATTGTCACTGAAAAATCAGGATGAATACTATGATTTCTTTAGGTCTAATAAATGCACACTATCTTTGCATGTATTTTGAAAATAAAAAATTATTAATTAAAAATAAATTTAACACAATCTAGAAAATATATATTAGACTCATTTAAGACATAGCTTCTTTCTGTCTTGTTTATACTCCACTATTACTGTTGGCATTTATTTTATACAGGAAGCAAATATAGGTTATGTGATTTTTATAGAGTAACATAGCTAATTTGTCTGAGCTCAGATATGAACTTGGGTTTTCCTGACTCTAGGCCAAATGGTCTATCTATAGCATCATTGTGCCAATTATATTCTGACCTCTAGTTTTGGTGTTCTCTCTCTCTCTCTCTCTCTCTCTCTTTTTCTCTCTCTTTCTGCCCTCACTCGCTCTCTTTTCTCTCTCTAACTGTCCTTTTATCTGTCTCTCTTTCATAACAAAGATTGACATCAATATAATAGAAATTATATACATATACAAATTTACATGTATACATATGTAAATATAGAAATTATCATTTCCCCTGATCACTAATTTTTTTTGGAGACCATTGAGGTAAAGGAAGTTGTCCAGGTTCACAGAGCTAGGCTGAATATGAACGTAGTATTTCCTCTGTTTCATAGTTTTAGAGATAGAAATGTGTTGAAAAGCCATATAGTTCAACGTCATTATTTTAGATTTGAGTTACCTCAAACTCATAGAGGTTAAATGAGGTCATATACATCTGAGTATATGGCAAAGCAATGATTGGAACTCAGGTTCCCTGACTCAAAAATCCATTACTTTTTCTATACATTTCCTCTTTCCATTTGGTTTCACCACTTTTTTTGTGTCTATGCTACAATGCTAGCTGCACAATGCTAGATATTTTACTTTTTTGCACCTTATGGTATATGGTGATAACTTTCAAATAAAAGTAGACTGGTGAAAAAAAAAATCCATATTAAGAACATGTGTTTCTGCCTGCAGTCTAGATTGCAGGTGCAGAAAATGAAATGTCTTTGTTCAAAGTGGATTCTTCTGCTGAGAAATATGTAATTGGGGCAATCTATATAAATAATGTACATTTGGCTTCAGTCTTCATACTGCCACAGTCTAAATGTGTGTTTTTTTAAACAGCATTTGAATATACACTAGAAAAAATATATGTATAATGTTGTAGACAAACAGAAACACAACTGCTTTTCAATAAAAATTCTAATTAATCCCAATGCACCTGACTTACTAAAATGTTCATATTTACATTTCTCAGTTTGTATTTTAAGAGAGCAATTTAAATACAGTATTTCTGTGAAACAATACTAATCCATTGTATGTGGGGTTGAGAAAGGAAACAGTCTTTAGTTTATAGCATCATCCTGGGTAATTTTATTGCCTGGCTATTTTAAAATTTTTCTTTCTTATACTTTTATGGGCTTACTTTTAAATTAATCATATGAATGCATTGTTGGTAGAATTGAACTGATTCAACCATTCTGGAGAACAATTTGAAACTATGCCTAAAGGGCAATAAAACCATACATCCCCTTTGATACAGAAACACCATTATTAGCTCTGTATCCCAAAGAGATCATAAAAATAGAAAAAGACTTATAAGTACAAAATATTAAAAACAGCTATTTTTTGTGGTGGCTCAAAATTGGAAATTGAGGAGATGTTCATCAATTGGGGAATGACTGAATAAGTTGTATATGAATATAAGGGAATGCCATTGCATTATAATGATTAACAGACAAATTTCAGGCTTACAGAAAATGATGCTGAATAAAATAAATATAACCATGAGAATGTTATACATAGTAATAGCCACATTGTATGATGATTATCTATGATTAATCTAGCTCTTTTCAGCAACAGAATGGTCAAAGACAATACCAAAAGATTCATGATGGAAAGTGCTAGCCACATCCAGAAAAATAACTATTTCTGCAATGAAAATTTAAGCATACCATTTTCACTTCTTTTTTGTTCTTCATTTGTGTATGTGTGTGTGTGTGTGTGTGTGTGTGTGTGTGTGTGTGTGTGTGTGCGCGCATGTGGCTTTTCCACTTTTTGTTTCTTTTTTCACAGTATGACTAAGGGGGAAATATGTTTATATCATTGCACATATATAGCCTTTATCAGATTGCTTGCCAAATTGGCAGAGTTATGAGTGAGAAAAAAAAATTGAGACTCAAAGTCTTATAAAAATGTATATTGAAAACTATTTTCTTATGTAATTTGAAAACTAATATTATTCATCAAAAAAAAGAAAAAAGAAACAAGTAAATAAATAAGTAGTATAACATAAGTTGGATTAATTGGATTTAATTCAGCTGAAAAGTCTTAATTTTGCAATCTAATCCATGCATTGTCACTTTCTATCTAAGTGATCTCAAGGGAGATATTTCTGTGACCCAAGCCTCATTTTCTCATTAAAAAAAAGAAAAGAAAAGAAGAGAAAAAAGAAGAGATGAGACTAGGTTATAAATTGAAAACTAGAAGCACCCTTAGAGGCCACATTGGCCAAACTTATTATTTTACAAACAGAAAATCGGATAAACAGAATTATTAAGAGTTTTACTCAAAGTTGCACAGCTTAAAAGTGGGAGCCAGTTCTTTCCAAATTTATTGTTGTTTTTTTTTTTTCCTGCTACACAATACTGACTAGATGTTATTTAAATAACCATTCAAGCTCTAAAGTGAACACTCCTATGCACACTGTGTCTATGAAGAAGATAAATTAAATATTACATTTTTGGTAAAAAGGTTAATGACATCTTATAATTTAACCTCACAATAAAGTATAAGGAATTTAATATGCACCTTTAAAAATGTTATTATGTTAATTTGATTCAATTAAACTTAAAAAACATCAGTTATATGCAAGTCACAAAAATATGTGATAGTAATAGCAAAGTAAGACTAAATTAGTCCTTAGGCTTATATAACTTATGCTAGAGTTATTTAAAAAAATTAAATTTTCATTAAATTTCATTAAATTTCCACTGTGATTATTTATACCTCAGAAATTGGCAAATACTAAATCTGGTTTGATTTATTGTTTTGTTGATTATCTAGACTTAAAGAGAGAGAACACATATTAATAATTCAGATTAATCTTATAGTTTAAAATGGACACAGTTTCCTTTTCTCCAATATCTTGTTAAACATTGGTTTAACAACATCTGATTGTTATTGGTATACCTTTGTCCTTATTGACATATATTACATTGATCAATCAGACCAACTTCCAAAATATAGGTTAGCTACTCTCCCTCTCAGGATTTAGAACATCATTTTTTTTATAGCAATGGAAGCATCTATTTAATGCTGTTGACTGAAGCCCACATTATGATGTTCCACTCAAATATCAATCACTCATTAACATTAATATTCTCTTTCATCATAAATATACACTTGTGATTAGTGGACCAGGACCATTTAACCAATTAACATCAGTTAACTTTTATCATGGAATTTTTTCTGATATGATTATAGCAAAAATATATATCCCTTTTCCCTATACACTCCTGGAGATATAGTCTCTCCTATACTTCTATAATTTATAATCTATAGTAGGCTGAAATTTAAATCTGTTTCCATAAAATAGCTAGCCCTACCAACATCCCTTCCAAATGCAACATAATCTCAGTCTGATAGGTAACTCAGGATTTCAGTTCTACAATTTTAGCTTGCTAAAAAAAAAATCATTACAGACTTCTTCTCCTGGACCCATGATACCTTGCTTATCTTACCTTTTGAAGCTCACAAGATTATAAATATCTCCAAATGTCTAAGGTGACAAGGTTGGCATTAGATGTTAGCTGGCAAGAAATCAGCTTTGTGGCCCACTCCATCGAAAACTTTGACAAGGACTCATCTAACAGTGTTGTTTTATTTGATGTTCACTTGAACTTGGTAGGACCATTGCTATGACAGAACCCACTCCCTTTAGAAACTGAGGTATTAGGTGAACTCCTAAGATAATTGGGAGGAGTGCCCCTGATTTCTATTCTTATTATAAATTTGAAATAAATGCCCGCATTGTGACAGCTAATCTATATTAGTTGATTAAACAGAACATTAATCATTGGCAGCTAATAAGGATTTGAACCAAAAGAATTAGAACAGAATCACACTCGGCACACACACACACACACACACACACACACACACACACACACACACACAGACATACACTTATTCAACTCTGAAAATGAATGACAAAAGAGTCAAAAGGTTAGGCAATTGTTGTTAATTCTGAAAATACTAAAGTGTTCACAAAGATTATCACAACCAGAGTTAACTCTGAAAATTAAAACATAAAACTGAAGTAAACCCAAAGAGTTAACAACAGTCATAACTAAAAAAAAATGTCTTTATTCCATTCAAGGAGTGAAACTAGACCTCCTTTCAAAAAGAGTGTTGATAAGGGATAACATTGACAATACAAAGCTGATTCATAGTAAGCTTTCATGACTAGAATATGGGTATTTGAGATGCTTGTCGAACTTCAGAGATCAGCTAGGATTTTGCTAGGTTTAAGTTTATCTAGATATAGAGTGAAAATGATTTTAGCTATACTAAGTTTTCAGGGCCTTAGAACTGGAAAATTAGGAAAAAAATATCTCCTGATAGTAAAGATAGGGAGGTGATTTTAATTCTTTTAAGATTCCCTCTTCGGATTCTGGCCAATAAAGAACTGGAAAGTATAAACTAAAATGCCTCTAGAGACTAGGTGGTTCAAAACAAAATTTGAAATATTCATCTGCAATCTTGGAAAAATTAAATTGTCTGGATGTTGGCTGCTTCTAGGTCTATACTAGATGAACTTGGGTCCCTAGAGGATTCTGTCATTCATTCAGAAGTGGAGCATTTGTTTTTTTTTATATTGTTTTGTTTTTCAGATAATCCAGGAGTTCACTTAGAAACAATGCTTGCCACTTTCTAAAGTGTGAATAAGGGGTAAAATGAAATATAGCCCAAAACCAAATTGTGGAAGATTTTAAGTAATTTTGTCCTAGAAGCATGATTATGATATCATTAGTCCTACATGAGTATAAATTTTATGTCGAAGAGAATGAAGACAGGAAGCCTAATTTGGAAATTATTTTAATAATCTACATGAGAAATGATGAAGACCTGAAGTAGATTAATTGTTATGTGAAATGAGACTAGGAGATTAGGTGTAAAACATGCAATGAAGTTAAAAGAAATAAAATGGATGTATAAATATATGATATTTCAATAGAAAGATGAAGAATGTAATACATACATAGAGACTGAGACAGAGACATACACACACAGAAAAGTAAAAGAATAGGAATATGTAGGAATATGCTGGAGAAATGCTCATCAAGATCAACTGAAAAATTTTCAGTATGAACATAAAGTTCAGTATGAACACTTACCAGAATATTACTGATATACATTTAAACTTGAGAATAGGATCTGAATAATGATCTAGCAAGGGAAGTTATAAAGAATTAGTCCAAAAGTTAGGAGAACTAAGAAATCAATGTCATGCAAAGCAAAGAAAGAGGGATTTTCCAGAGGAAGATCTTTCTGAATAGTCAAATCCAAAGCTATAAATATAGTGAGAAGGATAAAGGATCAAAAAAATAAAGTTTTTTTGTATTTATGAGTCTTTAGTTTCTATGGAAAGATACAATCAGAAGTCAGATTTCAAGAGTCTGAAAAGAGAGAAAAAAAGTGAGACAGAGCAGGCAAAGATAATTGAATCAATTTTTAGGTCATGTCATGTAAAAAGAAGACAAATTTGAGGTCATAGCTTGAGTGAATATCCAGGTTAAGTGAAGGGTTTTAAAGGCCTTTGGATTTGGAGTCAGAGAACTCAAAAGCTAGGTTTAAGCTCTGCTCATTACCTGTGCAAATATCTAAAAGTCATTTGCCCCCTTCCATCTTAAACCTTAGTTTCTCCATCTATAAAATGAGGGAGTTTGAAGAAATGTCTTTGAACCCCTAGATGTTAAAATAGTTGAGATCTGCACACTAATGTAAATAACAATACATATGCTAGGATAGAATAAAGAATAGAGAAAGAATACCAAGGAAGCAACTTCTCAAAGAAACAGGAAGAAATGGATAAAGGAATGGGAAGGACAATAAGGACAATGGCCACTTCTTTATTTAAAAACAAACAAAAAAAACTAGAGTAAAAGAAGATTTATTGAAAATAATTAAGTAGCTTAAATATTGGCATTTGTATTGGTTAAGTCTTGTTTTGATTAATATTCTACTTTCTTTAGCAGTTTTATAACAGCCCACATTTACATAGTCCTTTAAGACTTACCAAACACCTTTTCTTCAACCAATTGAATTAGATACTATGTGACATTGTTGGGTTTTTACAAATGTAGGAAGAAGAAGCTTTAGAAGGGTTAAGCTACTGGTGTGTTGTCAGTTAGCTAACATATGTCAGAGGTATGATTCAATCCAAAATCTGCTTCTATCTTTCTGCTTTCAAAAAGATTGATTTCTTTAAAATTCCCCAACCTTGCAAGCTCATTCAAAACCTGAAAGACAAATAGAAGTCTCTGCAGCACCACTTATAAATAGAGTGAACCAGTGCTCTCATCACTTACTAGTTATCTGTGCCTGAGTTTGCCAGCTCCTTTTGTGCTCTAATATAAAGGCGATACCTGGAACTTGCCTGTCAAGGTTGTCTGCCAGCCGCCTTCCCAGACTGCATATGATGCTTTTATCTCACAGAGGAAGTTTGACAGCTGAGGTGAATCCTTCCTCTGTCAGGTAATCCATTGCTTTTACCTAGGAATATAACCTATAAAGACCCAAGAGAAATGGAAAATAGACCTTAATGTAGATCTAACATTTTTAAGAAGACAAATGATCAATTGCTTTTACCTCCTTCAGAAATTTGAGCAATAGATAAATCAGTCTCTGAATATTACATAAAAGATGCAGTGCATCAAAGATAATTCAAACAACTAGGAAAAGAAGCAAGGGGGTGAAGAGAAATTTTCTCTCAATAGGTGACAAAATGAAAAGTATTTAAAATGTATAGTCTATCCTTAGCTCCTGCTCTCAGGGCTGAGTATCTGTGTCTTTAACTCATGCAAATTAATACTGATGATAGTCAAGAATAAGATGCCTGAATAAGAGGAAATGTCTGAATGTAATTATAATGGTAGGACTGAGAACTAGGCATATATATTAGACTCTGAAAACATGTCAGTATACATGAGAAGAAGTATGTATGATCATCTTGAAACAAAGAAAAATGGTCTTCATGACTCAATTTCAGTTAATGGAATAAAGATTATTCAGATGCTATATTTATATTTAGCTATAAGGACAGATAAAATATATTATTCCTATAATTGTTTAATTTTAATTTAGGCTCTATAATACTAAATGTAATAATTCTAAATTACTAAATACTATTTACATAATATAAATGTTATAATACTTGTTAAATAATTTCTCAGTAAAAGGAAGAAAAATCTATATATGTGTAGTCTATAGAGAACAAATCAATCTATAAGAGAAAGTATTTCAAATTGCTGTATAAAACCTACATAGGAGACAACTGCATTCTACAATCCTGTGACTTTTGGGATGTCACTGAATTACAGGTTTTACTCATATTTATTTATTTTTTATAATGTGTTTCCCTAGACCTCTCCAAATTATTTCACATCTTCTCTTTTCCTGATTTGATAAAGCTGTAGAAAGACAACACAGAAGATCACGTAGAACTCTGATTCTATATCCATTTAGAATTTTATTGATTATTTTTTCTTTTGAGAAATTTCCATATTATGCAAATACTATTAAAATAATCAGAGTCAGACAGTGTTCAGGTATTCAAAGAAGCCTTTTAAAACTACAGTTATTAAAGTTAAATTTAGCTATTATATTATTTAATATTGTTATATTATATACTTTGTAATAGATTAGACCCACATGGCCTTAGTATTGTGAACTAATCCTTTCTTTAATTTTTTAAAAAAATTGGTCATTTTGGGATTTGTTTGCATATTTAGTGGAGAGTAATGTATAATATAATTACTTCCTAGAATCAAAAAGGCAAAAGAAAAGATTACTATTGGTCAAGAAGAATGTTTGTCAGAAGCTATAGTTAAGAGCAAGAAATTTGGTGATGAATATGTCAGAATATTAGTACTTTTTAGGATGTCCTGAATGATTATGTTGCTTAGTAGTTAGTTTAAATGTTATACTTTATAAAAATTGTTGATAAATCAATGAATGCTACCTTGAAGGGAATTCATTCAATACCATACCAGCAGCTAGTGGGCTCTATCCACATACCTGTCTTAGTTATCTTTTTTTTTTTTTTTTTTTTTAATGAGTAACTTAAATGAAGAGATACTGGCATTCTTATCAATTTTGTAAATAACATAACATTGAGAAGGATACTTATATTGAAGGATAGAATATATATTTTAAGATCTCAAATGCAATATGAGACAAATATAAATGACTGCAATTGAGTTCCAAATTTACATCAAATAGACATACACAAGAAGGAGACTTAGACTGATGAAACTTCCTATAAAAAGAATGTAAGCATTTTAGTTGATTTCAAGTCAATGTGAGAAAACAATATATGACTAAAGCTTAAAATATTAATGATAGTAACTTGCTGGTACACTGAACAAAGTTCTAGGCCTGCAATCAGGAATAACAATTCAAATCCAATTCTGAGACTTTAAGCAAGTCATTTAACCTCTGTTTCCTTAATTGTAAAATGGGAATAATAGCAACACCTACTCCCCAAGGTTTTTGTGAAGATCAGAAGAGAAAATTATATAGTACTTAGCATAGTGACTATCACATATTAAGCACTATAGTTATCTACTTGTATAACTATTATGATGATGATATATTATTGAAATCTTTGCAAATGGTTCTGTAATCTCATTTATGTGAATATTCTCAACAAAGATTTATATTGGAAACCAAACATGCCTTCCTTTTTTGTCTTTTTAAATGATTTTTATATTTTTATGTTTGTTACAGAGTGGTCATAAAACGTATTTGCATCTTTCCTTACTTTTCCTTGAGAGGAAGGACTAAAATGAAATATATAGAACCTTCACTTATATCTCACTCTTATCATTTTACTAACCCATATTTTTTTACTCAGATGTTTCTCTGATTACATCATTTATACTACTTCTCTCATCCTATGTCAGTTTATAATGTGTTAGAATGGAGCCAATCCATAGTGTGAGCCTATTCATTTCAGTTTCATTGTTATTTTGCTTCCTCAGAGACTACACAACATAAAATATGCAGACATATAACAACCCAGGAAGAATTTTAGCTATAAAATGATGTGCTTTTTTCAGCAACAAATGTTAAGCTATTAAAATAACTGCAATTTCAACAAATTCAAATAAGCTTACTTTTTTCTTGTTAAATTCTCAACTATTGTCTATTTCAGTGCCTATTCAAAGTCTCTTCCTCTCTCTCTCTCACATCTTTCTATCTATCTATCTGTCTGTCTATCTCTGTCTATCTATCTATCTATCTATCTATCTATCTATCTATCTATCTATCTATTTATGCATCCATCTATCTCTCATCCCTACTGATTCAACCTTAAACTTCATTTACATGTCAGAATAAGGAAGTATCATCTCTGATACTCTATATGTGGTTAGCCACATGTAAAATGTGTTCAGTTTTAGATGACATATTTGAAAATATAATTTTAAAAAGGTGAAATATATTCAAAGTGAAGAGGGGGAAGGATTTTTAAAGGCCTAGAAATAAAACCATATTGTTATTCAATTGTTTTTAGTTGTATCCAATTCTTCATAATTATATTTGAGATTTTGCTGAAAAGATGCTGAAGTGATTTGCCTTTTCTTCTCATTTTAAACAACAGGAAGTAAGTAAAGCAGGATTAAGTGACTTGACCAGGGATAGACAGCTAGCTATTAAGAATCTGAGGTAAGATTTGAATTTATGAAGATGAGTCTTCCTAATACTAAGCTCTGATTCTATATCCATTTAGAATTTTATTGATTATTTTTTTCTTTTGAGAAATTTCCATATTATGCAAATGCTATTAAATAATCAAAGTCATTGCTCTATCCATTATAATACATAGTTTTCCCTAAAATCATGTTAGAAATAGTTAAAATGATATTTTTTTCTTGAATAGGAGATGGTTCTATTATGTAAAAAAGGAGAGGGGAAGGGGTAGATAAATTTTATGATATTTTAAAATATGACTTTTGAAAAAAAGACTATAGTTATTTTTGTTACTTTTCCAGAAGGAAGTACTAGAACAAGAGGTTCATATTTATATATTTCCTTTTGGTAAGCCAAATTATTCTTGGTAATTAGAGCTCTGTGACAAATCATAATCATATCTGATATTTCCATAGCACATTTAGACTTACAACTCACCTGGTATACATCATCTTATTTGATCAACAAAAAGAACTATACCAGAATAGATAGTATCCATATCAATGCTTCTGAAGGTAAAGAAAATGGAGTTCATTGATTTTACATGGATTGCATATGGTTACCAAACTAGTAAGTTTTAGAGAAAAATTTCCTTAAAATTCAATATTCTTTCTATTGTATGAGATTGTCCCCAAGTTTGAAAAAAAAAACTTTGTAAAATTGTAAATTAGTTGTGTGCAAATATACTCAGGCTTTATTGTCACCTGTAAAAAATCTTATAAAAAATAATTTCTGAATAAGGTTTGAGATAGGATTGTGTGATTTTTGACTTTAAGATTGCATTTAAGTATAAAACTTTTGTTTTGGTTTTGTTGTTGTCTCTTTTTATATTGTATCCAATTCTCTGTGAATCCATTTGGGAATTTCTTGGCAAAGATACTGAAGTGGTTTGTCAATTTCTTCTCTAGTTCATTTTATAGATGAGGAATTGAGACAAACAGGTTAAAGTAACTTGCCACAATCCAAATTTGAATTTAAGTCTTCTTGACTCCATTCCTCATGTTCTGTCAATGCACCATCTAGCTATTTTGGTAAAGAATGCTCAATGTAATCCTACTTTTAGATTTTATAAAGTAAAAGGTAAAATATCTAATTTTAGATATCTCATGATAGGTACTTATTTATTTAGTCTTATAGAAAGCTATTTAAATATGTAATGGAGGAGAAAACAAATTAGACTTGGAATTAGAAGACATGACATTGAATCCTGGAAAACTACTCTTACTCTAAACTGGAGGTTGAACTAAATGGCCTTTGGGGACACTTCAAACTCTTAAGTATAAGATCTTATGATCCTATGAAGTTGATTTGCCTCTCTGGGTCCTCATTTTTCTCATTCAAAAATGAGAGGGTTGGATAAAATGACCTCTAAGGTGTGATCATAATAAACCTCATGACATTTAACTGCTGCGTGTCATTAGTTTCCTAATTTCACAACTTTATAGCATTTTTCATAATGGGTTGTATAAAAGGTCACTGAAAGAAGAGTCAGCATTTCAAAGAGAAAAATGGATCAGGCTTGGATTAAGGATTGCTTAATTTCAAGTCTTCTCTCTGAAACATGCAAGAAACAAAAACCTGAAAGATAGAGTTAATATATTTGAATCTATAAAACTATCAAAAACTCTAAACTATAAATGAAACATGTATTTTCAGTGTTGGAGAGCATAACCTTGTTCTGTATTTTTTACTTTAATGCAGAGCTTCTTAAACTTTTTTCTACTTTTTTTGGCTGAGAAATATTTATGGAATCCCAAGTACATACCTCTTAAAATAGTTATCCAAATAAAACATTTACTTATAATAAATCTTAATTTTGTGACCCCAGTATTCAGTTATGTGACCCAATTTGTTGTTGCAACCTATAGTTTAATAACCTTTGCTCTAATGAACTTCCTCTCTAATTAGAATGCTATAAGGACTTGAAATGTTGTAATGGGAAGTATAAATTGGGAAAGGTAGAAACATACTACTTTCCTCTTCCCTTCTCCCCCCAAAGGGACAAATGATATTTTGTGGACAAGAATTATGAATCATTAAAAGTTTTAAGTTTATTCAAGTTCTATTAAATTACATCAAGATCATTAAGCATGCTGCTACATGTCAACCGGAAGACTCAAACATTTCACTTAGAATGGATTATGGTAAAATTGGTTCTAAATTACCTTTATAAAATTAACTTTTTAAAGGATATAAGTAATTTTAAAATCAGGTAAAGGCAAAGGCAAAGTCTCCAGAGAAATGTATCAATTAAAGTTGATTATTTAAACATACAAAATCCAATTAAGTGATTAATTTATTCACAAGTTAATATTTATAAAACTGAATTGCTTAAATTGAAAACAAAAGTAAATTAAATAATGCTCCATTAATTTGGACATAATTTGTTTAGAATACCGGAATATTTGACTTAGGCAGTGTGGTGTGACAAAGTTCAAATATGAATTACTTTCATAAAAATGATCCTTTAAAAAGTATCAGTTTAATAAAGTAAAAACATGTTTTCCATATAATGAAAGGGAGAGTCAAGCGCTTTAAATTGCAAGTATGAAACAGGAAATAGTCTTAATACCTAAACTATAAAAAATAACTTAGACAATTTGATTCCATGTTCATTGGCTGAAATAATAATGAATTAAGAATTAGAGGGAGCCATAAAAATTATTGAAGAAAAAATAAAGAATAGGGTTCCTTTATCAAGCAATATAGACTAGGTTAAGTTCTTTATTAAATAAGAATGGTAAAAATTATAATATATTTATATGTGGCTTTGTATAATTGACTAAATTTTGTCAAAATACAAGCATGTGCCTTTCTTACACCTTTCCAAAATTTCTTTTTTTTTTAATTTATTTTTTTATTTTATTTTTTTATTATATATATATATTTTTTTATAATATTATCCCTTGTATTCATTTTTCCAAATTATCCGCCCCTCCCTCTATTCCCTCCCCCCGATGACAGGCATTCCCATACATTTTACATGTGTTACAATATAGTCTAGATACAATACATGTGTGTGAATATCATTTTCTTGTTGCACAATAAACTTTAGATTCCGAAGGTACATGTAACCTGGGCAGACAGATATTAGTGCTAACAATTTACATTCACTTCCCAGTGTTTCTTCTCTGGGTGTAGCTACCTCTGTCCATCATTGATCAACTGGAAGTGAGTTGGTTTTTCTTTATGTTGAAGATTTCCACTTCCATCAGAATACATCCTCATACAGTATTGTTGTTGAAGTGTACAGTGATCTTCTGGTTCTGCTCATTTCACTCAGCATCAGTTGATGTAAGTCTCTCCAGGCCTCTCTGTATTCCTCCTGCTGGTCATTTCTTACAGAGCAATAATATTCCATAACCTTCATATACCATAATTTACCCAACCATTCTCCAACTGATGGACATCCATTCATCTTCCAGTTTCTAGCTACAACAAAAAGAGCTGCCACAAACATTTTGGCACATATATGTCTCTTTCCGCTCTTTAGTATTTCTTTGGGATATAAGCCCAGTAGTAGCGCTGCTGGGTCAAAGGGTATGCACAGTTTGATAACTTTTTGGGCATAATTCCAGATTGCTCTCCAGAATGGCTGGATTCTTGCGCAACTCCACCAGCAATGTATTAGTGTCCCAGTTTCCCAACATCCCCTCCAACATTCATCATTATTTGTTCCTGTCATCTTAGCCAATCTGACAGGTGTGTAGTGGTATCTCAGAGTGTTCTTAATTTGCATTTCTCTGATCAATAGTGATTTGGAACACTCTTTCATGTGAGTGGATATAGTTTCAATTTCTTCCTCTGAGAATTGTCTGTCATATCCTTTGACCATTTATCAATTGGAGAATGGTTCGGTTTCTTATAAATTAGGGTCAGTTCTCTATATATTTTGGAAATGAGACCTTTGTCAGAGCCTTTGTTTTTAAAAATATTTTCTCAATTTGTTACTTCCCTTCTAATCTTGTTTGCATTAGTATTATTTGTACAGAAACTTTTTAGTTTGATGTAATCAAAATCTTCTATTTTGTGATCGATAATGATCTCTAGTTCTCCTCTGGTCATAAATTCCTTCCTCCTCCACAGGTCTGACAGGTAGACTATTCTCTGTTCCTCTAATCTATTTATGATATCATTCTTTATGCCTAAATCATGGACCCATTTTGATCTTATCTTGGTATATGGTGTTAAATGTGGATGCATATCTAATTTCTGCCATACTAATTTCCAGTTTTCCCAACAGTTTTTTCCGAATAATGAATTTTTATCCCTAATGTTGGTATCTTTGGGTTTGTCAAAGATTAGGTTGCTATATATGTACCCTTTTTTGTCCTTTGTATCTAATCTGTTCCACTGATCTACCGGTCTATTTCTTAGCCAATACAAAATGGTTTTGGTGACTGCTGCTATATAATATAGCTTTAGATCAGGTACACTTAGACCACCTTCCTCTGAGTTTTTTTTTTTTCATTAGTTCCCTTGCAATTCTCGACCTTTTATTCTTCTATATGAATTTTGTTGTTATTTTTTCTAGGTCATTGAAATAGTTTCTTGGGAGTCTGATTGGTATAGCACTAAATAAATAGATTAGTTTGGGGAATACTGTCATCTTTATTATATTCGCTCGGCCTATCCAAGAGCACTGAATGTCTTTCCAATTATTTAAATCTGATTTTATTTTTGTGGCAAGTGTTTTGTAATTTTTCTCATATAATTCCTGACTTTTCTTTGGTAGATGGATTCCCAAATATTTTATGCTCTCAACATTTGTTTGGAATGGAATTTCTCTTTGTATGTATCTCTTGCTGTTGCATTTTGTTAGTGATATATAAAAATGCCGAGGATTTATGTGGATTTATTTTGTATCCTGCCACTTTGCTGAAATTTTGAATTATTTCTAGTAGCTTTTTAGCAGAGTCTTTGGGGTTCTCTAAGTATACCATCATGTCGTCTGCAAAGAGTGATAGTTTAATTTCCTCATTTTCTACTCTAATTCCTTGAATCTCTTTCTTGGCTCTTATTGACGAGGCTAGCGTTTCTAGTACTATATTGAATAGTAATGGTGATAGTGGGCAAACTTGTTTCACTCCTGATCTTACTGGGAAAGGTTGCAGTTTATTTCTATTGCATATTATGCTTACTGAAGGTCTTAAATATATGCTCCTGATTATTCTAAGGAATAGTCCATTTATTCCTATACTCTCAAGAGTTTTTAGTAGGAATGGATGTTGGATTTTGTCAAATGCTTTTTCTGCATCTATTGAGATGATCATATGGTTCTTATTAAGTTGATTATTAATATGGTCAATTATACTAATAGTTTTCCTAATATTAAATCAGCCCTGCATTCCTGGAATAAATCCTACTTGATCATAGTGTATTATCCTGGAGATGATTTTCTGAAGTCTTTTTGCTAATATCTTATTTAAGATTTTATCATCAATATTCATTAAGGAGATTGGTCTATAATTTTCTTTCTCAGTTTTCGATCTACCTGGTTTAGGTATCAGTACCATGTTTGTGTCATAAAAGGACTTTTGGTAGAACTCCTTCATCCCCTATTTTTTCAAATAATTTATATAACATTGGGGCTAATTGTTCTTTAAATGTTTGGTAGAATTCACATGTGAATCCATCTGGCCCTGGGGATTTTTTCCTGGGGAGTTGATTAATAGCTTGTTCTATTTCTTTTTCTGAAATGGGACTATTTAAGCAATTTATCTCCTCCTCTGTTAATCTAGGGAGCCTATATTTTTGGAGGAAGTCATCCATTTCACTTAAGTTATCAAATTTATTGGCATAAAGTTGGGCAAAGTAACTCCTTATTATTTCTCTAATTTCTTCTTCATTGGTGGAAAGATCCCTCTTTTCATTTGTAAGACTATCAATTTGATTTTCCTTTTTCTTTTTTTTGATCAAATTTGCCAAAGGTTTATCTATTTTATTGGCTTTTTCATAAAACCAACTCTTGGTTTTATTTATTAATTCAATAGTTTTTTTACTTTCAATATTATTGATTTCTCCTTTTAATTTTTGTATTTCAGGTTTAATTTTTGGTTGGGGGTTTATAATTTGGTCTTTTTCTAGCCTTTTAAGTTGTAAGCCCAATTTGTTAATCTTCTCTTTCTCTATTTTCTTCAAATAAGCCTCTAAAGATATAAAATTTCCCCTTATTACTGCTATAGCTGCATCCCACAGATTTTGGTATGATGTCTCATCATTGTCATTATCTTGGGTGAAATTGTTAATTGTTTCTATAATTTGCTCTTTCACCCAGTCATTCTTTAAGATGAGATTATTCATTTTCCAATTACTTTTTGGTCTATTTACCCCTAACTTTTTACTGAATGTAGCTTTTATTGCATTGTGATCTGAGAAGAAGGCATTTATTATTTCTGCCTTCCTACCTTTAATTTTGAGATTTTTATGTCCTAATATATGGTCTATTTTTGTATAGGATCCATGAACTGCTGAGAAGAAAGTATATTCCTTTCTATTGCCATTCAGTTTTCTCCAAAGTTCTATCATCCCTAGTTTTTATAATGTTCTATTTACTTTTTTAATTTCTTTCTTGTTTGTTTTGTGGTTTGATTTGTCTAAATCTGAGAGTGCAAGGTTGAGATCTCCCACTATTATAGTTTTACTGTCTATTTCTTCTTGAAATTCTCTTAACTTTTCCTTTAGAAAGTTAGATGCTATACCGTTTGATATGGTTTCATTATTTATGCTACCTTTCAGCAGGATATAGTTTCCTTCTTTATCTCTTTTAATTAGATCTACTTCTGCTGAGTCACCCCCAGGGTCCTGAAAATTCTAATCTGAGTTTTTAAGGTATTTTAGATTTCCCTTCTGAAGTGCTAAAAAATTAGCAGAGAAGAGCTAACAGCCTGTCCCAGATTCCTTTATCTCAGTGGCTTCTCTGATCCCAGAGCCCTTCCCAGCGCAATGGGCGCAGTATGCGAGCACCCTGCCGTCTGTGCTGGCCTCTCTTCTTCCTCCCCTGGGAACTGATCTTTCCTGTTGAAACTCCAGATTCTCTTCGGCTGGTAAGTTGTGCTTCCAGTCCTTGTGGTATCTATCAGTCCTGGGCTTATTCTGAGGCTTAATTTATCTAATTGGTTGTGAGGGAGTGAGGACGTTCACAGAGTCGTGTGTTTCTTCTCTGCCATCTTGACTAAAGATTTTCTGTCAGTTATTCAGTGATTTATTAATATATACATTTATGTTTATTCAATTTCTACTGTTTTCACCATTGTACTTTTGTATATTCAGATATTCTCCACAATGTCAGATTTTCAGATGATTATTTATAATTTTCACTTATCATTCAACTATCTAGCATTCTTCACACAGAACTTAATGTCTTGCTGAGCTAAATAAACTTTGCTATTAAGACTCTACTATCTACAAATACATCCACTAGTCTACTCCTCTCATACAAAGAGAAAAACAACAGTTTGCTAGTTCAATGAAAAATCAGACTAAAAGAATAATGAAGGGCAATTTTTTGACTTAAAACTAAATGATCATATTCATACAGGACATAATCTTAATCCTTCAGTGAAAAAAAAACTACTAAGTTTTATATAGTTTTATGTAGGCCTGGACATAGTAATAGATAAGGTCTGAGCTGATTACAATTACTTGAATTGTTATTTAGGATATAGAATGTCCAAATTGCAATGTCATTATGATTTTTTTTACAAAGATGTAAAAGGACATTTCAAATTCAAAAAGAAATAAAAACATAATTGGAGTGTTCATTCATGCATGGAAGTAAATGGAAAAGATTGATTATAATCTTCAAAGTAGCATACAGAAGTAGTAACAAAAGAAGGAAATAGTTCAGCAAATGCCCTTTATTATAGTTAAGAATTTTAATTTTATTTGAAAATTAAATGAAGTATATTAAAAAATTGAGTCCAAGGATAATTACATATACATATAAACATGCATGCATATGAACATATATAATGGAATTGACATGAGACATTTAGTAAATGATTGAACTAATTCATTAATTCTTTCAAGTATATATTCATTACTAAAGAATGATTTTTCCCCTTTCCTCTTCTCTTTTTTTCTTCTTCTCTCCTCTCTAAAGAATTGAAAACTATTAATAAGGGGGTGGAGGCAAGATGGCAGAGAAGACATACACAACATTCCAAGCTTCTCTCATATCCTCATTACTAATTACTAAATTCAACCTCAAAAATAGTGCTTGACTGGTAAAATTAACAAAAATTGGAAGTACAACAATTTACCAGTCAGAGATAATCGGGAAGATCACCAGAAAAAGGTTTGTCCTGAGCTGAGGGAGCAGGCCAGCACAAGCAGGTAGATAGAAGGAGAGACTAGCATTCTGAGTGGATCAGTGCAGGTGCGGTCTCTATGGTTGGAAAATTCACAGTGAAGACTCTACCATAGGTTGGCTGCTCTGCTTTTGTTGTACAGAAGTCAATCAGCAGAGAAATTTAAGCCAAAGGTAGAGTGTACTCCAAAAAATACCAGAATCTAACAGGATCTGACTACACCCACCCAGCACCAGAACTGACTCAATATAGACCACAGCACATCTATGCAGCTGCATTTTGTAGTAGAGAGCTTTTGCCTGGGGCAGTGACAAATCTACACAGCAGTGGGGATCAGCACAGAGTGGCCTCTAATCTGCAGGGGGGAAAGGGTGCTTGGCCTGGGGCAATAGAACTTCCACAGCGACTGCACTCCCTAGAGCAGAGACACTTTCAGTGTGGTGCAAGACTCTTTCCAGGGTAACTGCTAATATCCACAGCAGGGTTTTCCCTGGGGTAGTAAAAATTTCATTGCTCATCCTCTAGTCCCAGTGTAGTCACTAATCCTCACAGCAGGGCTCTTAGCAGAGCACTCCTCAGCTCAGCCCATGCTATCCAGGGAAGAGACACTTTCAGTGCAAAGTTTTCCCAGAGTAATTCTGCAGCTCACCTGCTCTTTGCATCCCGTTTGCAGGATAGCCACTGTCCACATATCTGCCCATGCTCTGCAGAGGAAGGTGGTAACCTCCTTGCCTTGAAGGGAGACCAAGAGAGCTTTAAAAAAAATGAGTAAACATATGAAAGAGTGTGCCAAATCACTATTGATCAGAGAAATGCAAATTAAAACAACTCTGAGATACCACTACACACCTATCAGATTGACTAAGATGACAGGAAAAAAATAATGATAAATGTTGGAGCTCTGGGAAAATTGGGGCACTGATGCATTGTTGGTGGAGTTGTGAAAGAATCCAACCATTCTAGAGAGCAATTTGGAACTATGCCCAAAAAGTTATCAAATGTGCATACCCTTTGATCCAGCAGTGTTACTACTGGGCTTATATCCCAAAGAAATGCTAAAGAAGGTAAAGGGACCTCTATGTGCCACAACGTTTGTGGCAGCCCTTTTTGTAGTGGCTAGAAACTGGAAAATGAATGGGTGCCCATCAATTGGAGAATGGTTCGGTAAATTATGGTATATGAATGTTATGGAATATTATTGCTCTGTAAGAAATTACCAGCAGGATGAATACAGAGAAGCTTGGAGGGACTTACATGAACTGATACTGAGTGAAATGAGCAGAACCAGAAGATCATTATACACTTCAACAATGAAACTGTATGAAGATGTATTCTAACTGAAGTGGATATCTTCAAAAAAGAAAAGATCTAATTCAGTTCAAGTTAATCAATGATGGACAGAAACAGCTATACCAAAAGAAAAAAACACTGAGGATTGAGTGTAAACTGTTTGCACAATTGTCATTCTACCCAGGTTTTTTACCTTAGGAATCTAATTTGGTTTTACACACATATATTGTATCTAGGATATACAGTAACACATTTAACATGGGGGGGCAGCTAGGTGGTGCAGTGGATAGACACCAGCCCTGAATTCAGGAGGACCCGATTTCAAATCTGGTCTCAGACACTTAACACTTCCTAGCTGTGTGACCCTGGGAAAGTCACTTAACGCCAGCTGCAGGGGGGAAAACACACAACACACACACACACACACACAAAAAAAACAAACAAACACAAAACCCCCCCAAAAAACAAAAAAAGCCCACATTTAATATGTATGGGATTGCCTGTCATCTAGGGGAGGGAGTAGAGGGAGGGAGGGGAAAATTTGGAATAGAAGTGAATACAAGGGGATAATGTAAAAAAAAAAAAAAAATTACCCATGCATATGTACTGTCAAAAATATAATTATAAAATTAATTAAAAAAAATTTTTAAAATGAGTAAAAAAGCCAAACAGTCTATCTATAGCTTCTGTACAGAAAGACAGCAGGTTTTCAACCCGGATGAGACGAATAGCAGACCGTCTTCAGACAAAAACCCAAAGAGGGCTGTATCCTGATCCTATCACACAAAGCTCTCCTAGAAGAAACTATAAAAATCTTAAAAGAGAGATAGAAGAAAAATTGGGAAAGAGAAGCTATGCAAAAGAGCATAGAAAAGGCTTATAACTCACTTAAAAGAAAAATTTGATAAAGTGGAAAAAGAAAACAACTTCCTAAAATGTGAATTGGAAAAGGTAAAGAACCCCCAGAAAGTGGGATTTGTGAACTGGAAAAGATAAAGAACTCCCTAGAAAATTGGGTTTGTGAATTGGAAAAAGAAAAAAAAAAGCTCAGTAAAAAAATAGTGAAGTGGAAAAAAATTCCATAGAGCAAAACAACTCATTTAAAAACTCAATTGGACATATACAAAAAGAAGTTAAAAAAAAAACTAATGAAGAAAATAACTCATTAAAAATCAGAACTGAACAAATAGAAATGAATGATTCATTGAGAATCAAGAATCAGTCAAACAAAACCACAAAAATGAAAAATTACAAAAATATTAAATATCTACTTGGAAAAACAACAGACATGGAAAATAGATCTAGGAGAGATAATCTGAGGATTTTTGTACTTCCTAAAAATGATGATGAAAAAAAGACCCTAGATACTATTTTACAGGAAATCATCAAAGAGATGTAATAGAAACAGAAGGAAAATAGGCATTGAAAGAATTCATCAAAAATCTTCTGAAAAAGACCCTAAAATAAAAACTGCAATAAATATTGTGGCTAAATTTCATACTTATCAGACTAAGGAAAAATATTACAAGCATCCAGAAAAAAAAATCAAATACTGAGGACCCACAGTAAGGATCACTCAAGATCTAGCTGCTTCCACATTAAAAGATTGAAGGGCCTGGAATCTGATATTCTGAAAGGCAAAATAACTTGGAATGCAGCCAAGAATAAATTACCCAGCTAAGCTGAGGATTTTCTTCTAGGGAACAAGATGGACATTTAATGAAACAAATAAATTCCATTTGTTTTTAAGGAAAACAACCAGAACTAACAAAAAAAAAAATACAGGACTCAAGATAAGCAGAAAATGATAAAAAGAACTCTTGAGAACTATATTTCTGTTATTGATATACATAAAGAGTGCATGTATAAATTGATTTTAGTGATAAAAAAGAAAGTAGAAATGGAAAGGGGTTAGAATCAGGAAAAGGGAAAATAAAAAGAGGGAAACTACATCCCACAAAGACACAATGGAAACCTATCATATCTGAGGGAATTTAGAGAGGGGGAGGAACATTGTGTGAATCTTACCCTCATCATAATTGGCTCATAGAGAAAATAATTGACATATTTGGTTTTCAGAGAAACTTCTCTCACCTTATTAAAAAGTGGGAAAGGAAAAGGGGAAAGGAAAATAGTAATAAGGGAAAGGTACAAGAAAGGGGAAGGGATTCAAAGGGGGTGGGAAGGATTCTAAAGAGGGAGAGCAGCATGAGGCAAGTGGTGCCCATAAGTTTTATATTGGGGAAGGGAGTAAGGAGGGTAAGAAAAAGAAAAGCATAATCTGGGGATAATAAGATGGCAGAAAATACAGAATTAGTCATTTTAACCAAAAATATAAATGGGATGAACTCTCCCATAAAGCAGAGGTGGATGGCAGACTGGATGAAAAGCCAGAACCTTACAGTATGGTGTTTAAAGGAAACACATAAAAGAGAGATATATACAGAGTAAAATTAAAAGGCTGGAGCAGAATATTTTATGTTTCAAAAGAAGTCAAAAAAGCAAGGGTAGTCATCCTTATCTCAGATCAAGCAAAAGCAAAATTTGATCAAATTAAAATATATAAGGAAGGAAATTATATCTTGCTAAAGGGTAGCATGGACAATAAAGACATATCAATGCTAAACATATATGCACCAAGTGGTATAGTATCTAACTTCCTAAAGGAGAAGTTAAGAGAATTGCAAGAAGAAATAAATAGAAAACTATAATAGTGGAAGATCTCAACCTTGCACTCTCAGAATTAGATAAATCAAACCACAAAACAAATAAAAAAGAAATTAAAGAGGTAAACAGAATATTAGAAAAAATATGTATGATAGATCTTTAGATAAATCTGAATGGAGATAGAAAGGAGTATACTTTCTTCTCAGCAGTTCATGGAACCTACACAAAAACTGACCATAGATTAGAACATAAAGACCTCAAAATTAAATGAAGGAAGGCAAAAATGCATTCTTTTCAGATCACAATACAATAAAATCTGCATTCAACAAAAAGCGAGGGGGAAATAGTCCAAAAAGAAATTGGAAACTTTAAAAAAAATCTCATCTTAAAGAATGATTGGGTGAAACAGCAAATTATAGTCACAATTAATAATTTCACCCAAGAAAACAATGAGACATCATATCAAAATTTGTGCTATGCAGGCAAAGCAGTAATAAAGGGAAATCTTATGTCTTTAGAGGCATACTTGAATAAAGTAGTGAAAGAGAAGAACAATGAATTGGGCTTGCAACTTAAAAAACTAGAAAAAGACCAAATTAAAAAGCAACAATTTAATACTAAACTTGAAATTCTAAAATTAAAAGGAGAACTTAATAATATTGAAAGTAAAAAAAAAAAACAAACAAACATTGAATTCATAAATGAAACTAAGAGTTGATTTTATGAAAAACCAATAAAATACATAAGTCTTTAAAAAATCTGATTAGAAAAAGGAAAAAGGAAAATCAAATTGTTAGTTTTAAAATTGAAAAGGGAGAACTTTCCACCAATGAAGAGGAAATTATAGCAATAATCAGAAGTGATTTTGTCCAACTTTATGCCAATAAATTTGGTAACCTAATTGAAATGTATGGCTACCTTCAAAAATATATGCATCTCAGATTAACAGAGGAGTAAGTAAATTACTTAAATAGTCCCATTTCAGAAAAAGAAATAGAATAATCTATTAATTTACTCCCTAAGAAAAAATTCCCAGGAACAGATAGATTTACATGTGAATTCTACCAAACATTTAATCCCAAAACTATATAAGCTATCAAATTCTTTTTATGACACAGACATGGTTCTGACACCTAAAGCAGGTAAGTAGAAAACAGAGAAAGGAAATTATAGACCAATCTCCCTAATGAATATTGATGCTAAAATCTCAAATAAAATATTAGCAAAAAGACTACAGAAAATCATCCCT
This sequence comes from Sminthopsis crassicaudata, assembly GCF_048593235.1. Classification (NCBI taxonomy): domain Eukaryota; kingdom Metazoa; phylum Chordata; class Mammalia; order Dasyuromorphia; family Dasyuridae; genus Sminthopsis; species Sminthopsis crassicaudata. Next base: position 130,920,716 of record NC_133619.1, on the reverse strand, counting down.
AAATTAATACACCATAACCAAGTAGGATTTATAACAGGAATGCAGGGCTGGTTCAATATTAGGGAAGCAATTAGTATAAATAACCATATCATTAACCAAATTAACAACAACAAAAAAAAAAAAACAACAACATATGATCATTTCAATAGATGCAGAAAAAAAATAATTGATAAAATCCAACATCCATTCCAATTAAAAAAACACTTGAGAGTATAGAAATAAATGGACTTTACTTTAAAATAATCAGTAGCACCTAATAAAAACCATTAGTAAGCATCATATATAATAGGGATAAACCGGAAACATTCCCAATAAGATCTGGTGTGAAACTAATTAGCCCACTATCACCATCACTATTCAGAATTAAGAGTTTAGAAAAAGATTAATAGAATTAGAGTAGGTAATGAGGAAACCAAATCATCATTTTTTGCTGATATGATGGTATACTTAGAGAACCCCAAAGATTCTACTAAAAAGCTATTAGAAATAATCCACATCTTTAGCAAGTTGCAGGATACAAAATAAACTCACATTAAGTCATCAGCATTCTAATATATAACAAACAAAATCCAACTGTTAGAGTTACAAAGAGAAATACCATTTAAAGTAACTACTGATAGTATTACTTGAAAATTTATCTGCCAAGGGAAAATCAGAAACTATATGAGCAAAACTACAAAACACTTTCCACACAAATAAAGTCAGCTCTAACCAATTGGAAAAATATTAAATGTTCTTGGATAGGGTGAGCAAAATTAATAAAGATAAAAATACTACTAAACTAATCTATTTAGCACTGTACCAATCAGACCCCCATAAAAGTATTTTAATAACCTTAAAAAATAACAACAAAATTCATATGGAAAAACAAAAGGTCAAGAATTTCAAGGGAACTAAATAAAGCAAATGAAGATATCCTAGCTGTACCAGATCTAAAATTATATTGTCAAGCAGCAGTTAACAAAACCATTCGGTATTGGCTAAGAAATAGACTAGTTAATGAGTGAAATAGCTTAGGATCAAAGGATATAATAGTTAATAGCTTTAATAATCTAGTGTTTGACAAACCCAAGACCCCATCTTTTGGGATAAGAATTCACTGTTTGATAAAAACTGCAGGGAAAATTGGAAATTAATATGGCAGAAATTAGGCATTGACCAACACTTAACACCATGCTAGGTGATAAGGTCAAAATGGGTTCATGACATAGGCATAAATAATGAGATTATAAATAAATTAGAAGATCATAGTATAGTTGACCTCTTAGACTTGTGAAGGAGGGAATTTGTGACCAAAGAGAAACTAGAGATCATTATTGATCACAAAATAGAAAATGTTTATTATATCAAATTGAAAAGTTTTAGTACAAACAAAACTAATGCAGACAAGATTAGAAGGGAAGCAATAAGAAAAAAAAAACATTTTTACAGTCAAAGGTTTTAATAAAGACCTCATTTCCAAAATATATAGAGAATTGACTTTACTTTATAAAAAATCAAGCCATTCTCCAATTGATAAATGGTCAAAGGATATGAACAGACAATTCTCATATGAAGAAATTAAAACTATTTTTAGCCTTTTGAAAAGTTGCTCCAAGTCATTATTAATCAGAGAAATGCAAACTAAGACAACTCTGAGATACCACTACACACCTGTCAGATTAGCTAGAATGATAGGGAAAGAAAATGAGCAATGTTGGAGGGGATGTGGGACAACAGGGACACTGATACACTGTTGGTGGAATTGTGAATATATCCAGCCATTCTGGAGAACGATTTGGAACTATGCTCAAAAAGTTATCAAACTGTGCACATCCTTTTATCCAACAGTGCCACTACTGCGTTTATATCCCAAAGAGATCTTTAAAAAGGGAAAAGAATTTTTATGTGCAAAAAATATTTGTGGCAGGCCTCTTTGTGGTGGCCAGAAACTGGAAATTGAGTGGATGCCTCTCAACTGGAGAATGACTGAATAAATTGTGGTATATGAATGTTAAGTAATATTATTGTTCTGTAAGAAGTGACCCACAGATGATTTCAGAAAGGCCTGGAGAGACTTACATGAACTGATGCTTAGTTAAATGATCAGGACCAGGAGATCATTATATACTTCAACAACAATACTATATGATGATCAGTTCTGATGAACGTGGCTCTCTTCAACAATTAGATGAAACAAATCAATTCCAACAGAGAAGTAATGAATTGAACCAACTACACCCAGCAAAAGAACTCTTGGAAATGAGCGTGAACTACTACATAAAATTCCCAATCCCTCTATTTTTGTCTGCCTACATTTTTTTCATTTCCTTCAAAGTGAATTGTTCACTATTTAAAAGTCTGATTCTTTTTGTGCAGCAAAATAATTCTATGAACATGTGTATATATATATATATATATATATATACATATATATATATATGTATATACATATACACACACACACACACACACATATATATATATATATATATATATATATATATATATATATATATAGTATTTAACATTTACTTTAACATATTTAACATGTAATGGTCTATGTGTTGTCTCGGGGAGGGGATGGGGGGGAAGGAGGGAAAAATTGGAATAAAAGATTTTGAAGCTATCAGTGTTGAAAAATTACCCATGCATACAGCTTGTAAATAAAAAGCTATAAAAATATATTAACAACCATGAAAGAATTCCTTATTGGGGAAGATAAAGGTCCTGCCCTATACAAGAGGCAGCATGGAGTTGGTGAGAGGTAAGAGAGTTCAACCTTTGTCTTTCCAATTAAAATTCTTCTCTGAGTATACAACTGCCTTCCAGTTTCTAGAGACCTGATAGAATAAGCCAACAGCATTCAGATTTTTGAAGGAAATGATTCTGAGAACAGGAACCTGATAGACACTGCCATCTCCAGTGACAGGTTATCTACTAATTTTCACAAAGTTCTAATAAATAGGAAGTTCCTCTATGTACCTAACCTGAATTTTCATCTCTGAACTTTCTTCCTAGTTCTTCCCTGTAGAATTAAACAGAATAAATTGCATCCTTTTTCTACACTGAATCTCAATTATATGAAGTTAATATTTCTTTGTCCCACATTTACCAATTTCTCAACAAATTCTTCGTTTACCAAGTGCCTTTTTTTTGTAATTCAAAAGACTATAGTAGGAATCAAATTTAATAACACAGTAGAAGTGTTGGACATTTTTGTTCATATTGTAATCTCTGCTGCTAGGAAAACCTGAAGTTCAAGCACTGCTTGCAATTGAAGTTCTGAACTACAATATGGCAAATTAATCTCTGTATCAAGCCCAACACCAATATGATAAATCCTTGGGAAGATAACTTTTTATCTTTCTCTGTGTCTCTGTCTCTGTTTCTATCTCTCTCTCTTTCTCTCTCTCTGTTTCTCTATTTCTATCTCTGTCTCTGTCTCTATCTTTCTCTGTCTTTCTGCCTGTTGTTTATCTGTCTCTCCTACTTCTTCGCCAGTTACCACCCCACCAAGAAGACGTAAGTCATAGTCACATTGTATTCTGGCCTGATTAGGCCATATCTAGATATTTCTCATTGTCATGTAGCTAGCTTTTCCTACCTGCTACACAGATTTTGAGGAATAGAAAAACTTTAAGAGTAATCATGCTTTTTTGACTTTCATTTTCATTAAGAAAATAAGGTTATTATTTATTTTGATTTGTTTTAATTATAGTCCAATCCCTAATTTCATGGAACTCTATTTTTAATGTGAATTTAGGGATACTATTTACTATTTTGTTTGTAAATGATATACTAACTCTTGGAAGGTTAATCAATTTTCTCATGCCTATCATTGCATTGTATTCATCTACTGTGTGGCCAGTTAGAGTCAGAGTATGACAATTCTGTTCTCAGAAGGGTATGTTGGTGCACATCTTTCCTACTGAATGGACCTGTCTCTGTGCTTCTGCTTATGTCAGTTATATTTTATGTTAGTGTGTATGTCTGTGTTGTATATCTGGTCCCTTTTCTCTCTCCCCTTTCTTCTCTTGTTCATTTCTTTCAATAAAGGTTTTTCATCAAACTGATAATTCTCATTATTTTGTATGTCATTCTTAAAATCTGAACTCACCAAAGAATTGTTTTCTCTCATGTCTCTGGCTGGCCCATGATTCATTCTTTAGTCAATACCAGACACACAGGTTTTGAGTTGCTCATAGAAATCAAGGGTCAACACGAGGACCATACAGTTGGAATATACATATATACATCTATACACAAATGTATACCTAGTATACAAGTATATATACATATTTACACATATGCATATATGTATATATACACACATAGCCTGTTACTAAGGATTCTTCTGGCTATGGGGAAAAGCAAACTCTAATAATTATTCCTGTGTGATTATTTCTGTGTGATATTCAAAAATCTATGTTACTATCATTTTCTACAATGGAAATCTTTTTTTTGCCATAAATATACATATACATATATGTGTGTGTTTCTTTGTGTATGTATATATGTGTATACATCTTCTATCATTCAATTTGTTTTATTATTAACAAATAACTTACATTATATTTCTTTTTTTAAATGATATTAAAATAACAAACATATTATTGAATAATGGAAGTGGGGGGAAAGGTGAAGGATGCTCATAAAGAACAGACAAAATCAGAGAACAGGATTTCAGTATTGCTCTGATTTAATCTTGTGGCAGTCCAATTCCAAGCAGCAGTATTTTAGTATGGTCTATAGAATTGAAAATCCTGATAAAATTGTTTCATAGGCAATGGATTACAGTTATAAATGAATGATATGGTGAAGGTCTGAAACAAATGCCATGTGCCTCCAAGGAATGACAGTAAAATGGTTTAAATCCATATTACCAATCAGATTCATAAGTAGCAAACATTTTTGAAAGCTTGGCACCATTAAGGGGAAATGTATTTGTCATGGAATAGGCTATATGTGGTGTTTCATACTTTAAAAGGTCACAGTTTCATTGCTTTGGTGTTTCTCCACTGATACAGCTCACAAATGCTCCATCCCTTAATATACAATCTTCATGAGGTCTTGTCATTATGCCTTTCTCTTCTACAGTCCAACCCCAAATACCTTGTATTCAATCTTCTAGGGATGAAGATCCCCAAGGTTAATAGGATCATTCCTGGGAACATAGACATAAATCATCATTTGGCTGAACTCTAAACCTTGTGTTTGATAGCTATCACCTTCAAGAAATTAGAGCAATCTTTTAAAAATGTTAATTTACAAAAATAGGAAATTTGGAAGAGCTAAAAGGGTATATGGTCAAAATAAAGTGTATCTTTATGTGCAAATAAAAAAAATATATATATATATACATATATATATATATATATATAGTGAGATAATTTTATCATATATTATTTGTAAAAATATTCATCCCCTTTATTGGAAAAACTTTTAAGAAGGAATTTTCTAGGTTTTGAATATGTTCTTTTTTCTTCTGCTATTTTGATTATTGCACTATACTTCAGAATATTCTTAATTCAGAAATCCATAATCAAAAGAATTTGGCTAAATGGTCCACAAATCTAAAAATTATGCAGATGAAAAATACTATGTAATAGATGAACGTATACAAAATCAGTTGTTTATTTGCTTTTTGGAATTTTATGTACTAAATGTCTATTTTCCTTCAATGTGGAAACCCTAAATATGTCTTTATATGCATTTCTATGAGTGATACTCAAATTTAATTTTGGCAAAAAGTTGCCCAATATTGGAAGCCTATCCTCTTCTAGCAATAATTAATGTAAATAAAATCTACTGTTTAAATTAGAAATAGAATATAACAACAAAGTAAAGTTATGTTACTTGTAAAAGGGTATAAGAAGCTCTCATTTATTTTTAAGCACTAATCAAAAACATATTAAAGAATATGAATAGTATTTATTTTATAAAAATAAATATAAATGAATACATTAATCACAAAAATTCTCTTTATTACAAAGAATATTTTCATGCCCATTTTTAGAAACATAATATTTATAAATGTAGGCATTAACAGATCAGAAAGTTAAACAATGCCTTAACTATTGTTGTGGTTTTTAAAAGTGAAACTCTAAATAGTTTTGAACAAGGATAGTGGAAGAATAATTAGGGCAATTTTGGATGCTGATATTATTTTTAGATTTTCATTAGGGAAATTTATTTTCTGTCCTCTTTTTTCTCAATGTAAATGCCTCAATATTAAAAAAAAATTGAGACATAGTCTTTGGTGTTTTTTTCTTTGCTCATACTTGAGAATAATTTCCTTTGGGTTTGGGAGAGTATTACTTTTATAATTGTTGCTATTAGATTTTTCTGGAGTAAAAATTATGTATGTCACCAAAAATGCCAGAAGTCATATGAGTGTTATAGGTGAACATTATGATAAGTATTATAAGCCAAATTTGAGGAGTGTATATGTTTGTGCTTGTGTGTGTATGCGCAAGTGTGAGTTTGAGTGTGTGTGTGTGTGTGTGTGTGTGTGTGTGTGTGTGTATAGAAGAAATAGTGAGTATCTTCTGACTGATACTTCTGAGTCAGGTTATTCTGTGTTACAGTTAAGCCAAAGCTGATCTATCTGAAGTGAATCAATAACCTATGTGGTTAGCTTCAAAGAATAGAGTCATTAGATTGTACAAGGAAGGAAAAGACAAGAAGGCAAGAAGGCAGGATAGGAGGAAGGGAGCAAAGAAGGAAGGAAGGTAATGAAGGAGAAAGACAGGAAAGGAATGAAAAAAGACGGAGAAAGAGAGGAAAGAAGAAAGGAAAAGACAAGAAGAAATATAGAGTAATTTGATTTCATAACAAGTAGTTTTTCTGTACTTGGCATATTCTAGCAACTGTGTTTTTACTCACATATGAAAACCAAAAAAAAAGGCCTCTTTTTTTTTATAAACTCATGGGAACTTGATTTTTTCAGTATTAGAAAACAAAGAAAAAGAGCATTAAGAATTTATGGAAAAGGATTTAACAATTATCCTTAAGCTTTTTTTCTCTTTTTCTAATTTTTTTTTGAAGAAACAGAATAAAGCAATGCAAAACAAAATGAAACAAAAGAGAAAATTGTCATATGCCCTGCAGAACATCAGTGAGAATTCAAAACATATAACTACAAATACCAATTTAAGGAAATATAAATATAATTATATTTATGTGCATATATATGCACAAATATATATGTTAGTGGAAGAAATTATATTCATGAGTATCTGCCTTTACTTATTTGTAAATTATTCTTTTGTTCTTTGCTGAATACTTTTTTCACATTATTCTTTTCCTCCTTTTGCCCCCCCCCCACCATCAAATAAACTATAGTTAAGAAGGGATATATATATATATATATATATATATATATATATATATATATATATATATATATTTCCAGATATATGCATACATAAACACAGACAGCTCCTTTTCATCCCCTATGACTCCTAAGTTAAGAAAAGACATATGTATTTATATGTGTGTACATATATACATACATACATGCATTTGTACATCCATCCACACACACATCTTTCCTATCTTTGCAGATTCTTTAATTAAATTCTGCTCAATAACTTTGTTTATTTTTTAACACATCTGCTAAAAGCTTTTTATTTGAAATTATCTAAGGTGAAAATTAACAATGAAGTTAATAATATGGCTTCCCTATAGTTTTATTAAAAAGTTGACATTTATCTAATCAATTGTCATTTACTTTAGCTTCATTCAAACAAAGTATAAGAAGGCCATAATTTATAATAAAATAAATAATGTGATAAGATCAATATTAAAATTATAATGAAAGTCAGAATTAGAGTTTACATAAGGAAAAAGAAAGATAAAGAGGTTAAGATAGAAAGAAATATTAGAGAACAAAGGCACTGCCAAGTTAGTTCATTTGTTGTTTTATAGTGTTTATAAATGAATTTTTTTAAAAATGATCCATACAGCAAATGGCATTTTAATAGTAAGTATTGAAGGACCTAATAAAATTCAAATTTAATTCAATATTATTTAATAAAGGTCACTATGAAGGGGGTGAAATGATAAAACATTAGATAGTCAGAATTTTCAACAATGTCCTCATCAGAAAAGGTCAATATAAAATAATTTTATTCTTGTTCTCCACAAGATAAAGGTTCAACTGTAAGATCTTGTTTCATCTGTTACAAGGAAAATAGACCTCATATCAAAAATAACATTAAGCTTTGTAGAATAAAATTTCTTCCAGATCTTTAACATGCAAGCTGAGCAACTAACACATTAGAGAACCTGTGAAAAATTCTCTCTGAAAAAGAATTAAAGGGAATGTATTCCCTTTTTTAAAAATAATTTTTATTGTAAGTCAGCTACAAAAAAATAAGAAGATAATTAGAGGGCAACTATTCCAGTTGAACATTAATAATTAATCTCTATATACCTGCTGTGAGCTCTCAACTTCAAAGGCAATCTCTCTCTATTTTTGTTCTATAAGTGCTATAAAATTTTCATTAAACATTTTTCAGCTTTTGAGATTACTGACCACCAACTCTTTACTACAAAATCATTGTAGAATACTGAATATTATTTTCTTTAAATACATTTCAGTTGTCATAACCATCATTGAAATATATTAAAACTATACTAAAACTTTTATGTGATTAAAACTTTTTACATTTCTCTAAGCATTTAAAATATTTAGCATTTAATAAGTGGGAGTTGGATGCATGAAACATATTAGAAATGAATAGCATGAAAAAGAAGTAACATAAAAGACGTCATCAAAAAGTTGTATGAGCAGAAACAAAAGATGAGTTGATCATGTGGCAAGAGCAATCCAATCAGACCAAAACACAGAATTTACTAGAATTTGTTTCTTTCTACATTAGAAAGGAGACAGAGACAGAGAGACAGAAAGATAGATATAAGAAGAGATATATACAGAGATACAGATTGGCAGAGAGAGACACAAAGGGAGAAAGGTTCACTCATCTCTGTCACATATTGATTGTTTGAGCTTGGGCAAGACAGTTAAACAGAAAGTGGCCCAGGTAACTCTTTAAGTATTTTTTCAGAACACTAGTTTATCTGTATTGAATTTCTCCACTAGGGCCATCCTGCCCTTATTAAAAACAAAACAAAACAAAAAACTGTTAGATTGCTCTGAATAAAAACGCAGTGTTTTTAGTAATGTATTCTGGCTCTAATGATTTGATTACTATTTCATACTATATAGATTCATGTTGTTCTTGAAATTTAGGTCTTCCACTATCTTCTATTTGTTGAGCTTCTTTTTTAAACTCTAGTTGATGTTTAATTTTATTCAGACTAAATTTCATTATATTATATTTGGTCTGTCATTAAAGCCTGTCAAAATCTTTTGAATCTTGATCCACTAGATATATTCCTCTATAGCTTTGTGTAATACACAGATTAGCATGGCTTTTTAACTTGCTCCTAGTTATGGGGAAAATGTTAAGAGGAACAAAGACATATATCTGAGGGCACTTGCATTCAGATCTTTTAGGTTGAGATGAATTCATCAATAATCACACTTTGAGCAGAGTCATTCAAACAGTTTCTGAATTTACCTAAGGTTATTGTATTCTATTCATACCTTCCCATCTTGTATATAAAGGTAGGATGAAATGTTTTGAAAAATTCCTCACTGAAATCCAGATGTACTATGTCTACATAATTTGTGTTTTCCATTATTCTATTTATTTCCATCAGAAATAGAAAATGAGTATAAACTAATTCATCAAGTTGGCTCTTGGTGATAATTTAGCATCATCTAAATGTTTATCAATAATAACTTTGATCATATATTGTTAATTATTAACCTTTAGTACAATTATTTTACTTTCTTTCCCTTTTGGAAAACAGATTAAATTTGCCTTTCTCAAGCCTTGTTTTTCTTACTTTCCCAAATGTTTTTTTTTTTTTTTCTTTTTTTTTTCCCCATAGATCACTGATAAGAGTTCAATAGTGGCATCTACAATTCTTTCTATTTACTATGAAAAAAGTTCTTCTGGGCTTGATATTTTGAATGCATTGGAGTAGTTAGGATTCTTTTACTATCTCCTAACTTATCTTGGTTTTCATTTACCTTTACCTTCATTTTTGTTCTGTCTTTTTTCATTTGTGGGTAATTTTTCCCCTTTTATAAGACAGAAGGAAGAAAGATGGCGGAGAAGAAACACACGACTCAGTGAACGTCCTCACTCCCTCACAACCAATTAGATAAATTAAGTCTCAAAATTAGCTCAGGACTGATAGATACCACAAGGACTGGAAGCACGACTTACCAGCTGAAGAGAATCTGGAGTTTCAACAGGAAAGGTCAGTTCTCAGTGGAGGAATAAGAAAGACCAGCACAGACGGTGGGGTAGGGGCACACTGCGCCCATTGCGCTGGGAGGGGCTCTGGGATCAGAGAAGCCACTGAGGTAAAGGAATCTGGCACAGGCTGTTAGCTCTTCTCTGCTAATTATTTAGCAGTTCAGAAGAGAAAGCCAAAAGATTTTAAAACTCAGATTAGATTTCCCCCCCCCCCCACCCCACCCTGGGGGTGACTCGGCAGACTCGGCACCAGGGGGTGTGGCCTCAGCTACCTCCTGAGAATAGTTAAGAGACTGACAAGTGGGTGGATACGGCCCAAGGCAACGTTGCACACACTGCCTAGCTTAGCTGGAGGGAGTGGAACTCAGCTCCAGGAAGTCCCAGAGAAGCGGAACCTTTGAACTAGGGAACGCGGTTTCTGGCAGACACTTCCAGTTTGAGCGCAGGGGCTTCTCACGTCACCTGCTGCAGACATCCACTCCCCACCCGGACACATAGGCTGAGCTTCTTGCTGTCTTCACTATTCTACGCCCTCAAAGCACAGCAGTGCTAATCACCTCTGAGGCGCTTCCAGGGAGGGGGTGGGGAACTCTCTCCCAGAGCTCTCTCTTAGCTAAGGCTCAGGGGCCGCTGCATCCATCCAGTCTGGGAGGAAGCTGGTAAAGAAGTAAATAATTTCCTACCCCAGAGACAGACCCCAAAACATTTTTTAAGTATGAGCAAAAAAGCTAGAAAAACTATAGATTCCTTCTATACAGAGAAAGAGCGGGTACCCAACCCCGAGGAAGTTAACAGCAAAGATTCAGAAGATAACAACCTAAAGGGGAACGATTCCTGCCCCCCATCACATAACTCTCTCCTAGAAGAAGCTCTTAAGAAATTGAGGGAGATCGAAGAAAAATGGGGCAAGGAAAGGGAAGTTATGATAGAGAATAACAACGTCCTGAAATTGGAGTTGGAAAAAATAAAGAATTCACAGGAGATGCAGGGAAACAAAATTAGTGAATTAGAAAAGGTTAAAAAAACACAGGAAAGTAGGATTTCTGAATTGGAAAAGATAAAAAAGTCTCAAGAAAATAGAATTTCTGAATTGGAAAAAGAAAATAATTCTCAAAAAAAAAATTAGGGAAATGGAAAAAAATTCAATAGAGCAAAATAATTCATTTAAAAATGAAATTGGGCATTTACAAAAAGAACTAAAAACTGTGAAAGAAGAAAATAACTCCTTAAAAGTCAGGATGGAACAAATAGAAATGAATGATTCACAGAGAACCCAAGAATCAGTCAAACAAAACAAAAAAAATGAGAAGCTGGAGAACAACGTCAAATACTTACTGGGAAAATCTATAGACCTGGAAAATAGATCTAGGAGAGATAATCTGCGGATTATTGGACTTCCAGAAAACTATGACCAAAAAAAGAGCCTAGATTCTATTTTACAGGAAATTATCAAAGAGAACTGTCCAGAGATAATAGAAACAGAAGGGAAAGTAGATGTGGAAAGAATTCATCGAACTCCTTCTGAAATAGACCCTAAAAAAAGAACACCACGGAATATTGTGGCTAAGCTGCAGAATTACCACACAAAGGAGAAAATCCTGCAAGCAGCTAGAAAAAAACAATTTAAATACCAAGGTGCCACAATAAGGGTCACCCAAGATCTGGCTGCCTCCACATTAAAAGATAGAAGGGCCTGGAACCTGATATTCCGTAAGGCAAAAGATCAAGGACTGCAACCAAGAATGAACTACCCAGCTAAGTTTAGCATCTTTTTCCACGGAAGAAGATGGTCATTCAATGAAACAGAGGAATTCTATATGTTTCTAAGGAAAAAACCAGACTTAAACAAAAAATTTGATCTACATCCACAAGACTGAAGAGAAACAGAAAAAGGTACACAGAACCCTTGAGAACTGTAACTCTGTTGTGGGTATATAAAAAATACTCAAGGATAATTTGATTTTACTGATATAAAAGAAAAAAAGGGGGGTGTAGTAAAGGGAAGGAGGTCGGTTCAGAAAAAGGGGAAGGAGTGATAAAAAGAGGGAAACTACATCCCAGGAAGAGACATAGAAAATACACCATATCTGAGGGAACTTAGTGAGGGGGAGAATCATTGTGTGAATCTTACTCTCATCAGAAGAGGCTCAAAGAGTAAATAATTAACATATTTGTTTTTCAGAGAATTTTCTCTCACCTCATTAAAAGGGGGGAGAGGAAAAGGGAAAAGGAAAAGGGGAATAAGTGAAGGGACTTGGAGGGAGGGGGGAGGGATCCTAAAAAAAAAAAAAAAAAAAAAAAGAGGGAGGGTTGTGCGGCACAAGGGGGGTCTGTAAATTAAATATCGGGGAGGGGGATCAGGGGGGTCAAGGGAAAAAAGCATAATCTGGGGATAATACGATGGCAGGAAATACAGAATTAGTAATTTTAACTGTAAATGTAAATGGGATGAACGATCCCATCAAACGGAGACGGATAGTAGATTGGATCAAAAAGCAGAACCCTACAATATGTTGCCTACAGGAAACACACTTAAAGCAGGGAGATACATACAGAGTAAAGGTAAAAGGTTGGAACAGAGCCTATTATGCTTCAGGTAAAGCCAAAAAAGCAGGGGTAGCTATCCTTATCTCAGATCAAGCAAAAGCAGAAGTAGATCTCGTTAAAAAAGATAAGGAAGGAAACTATATCCTGCTGAAAGGTAGCATAAATAATGAAGCCATATCAATACTAAACATATATGCACCAAGTGGTATAGCATCTAACTTTCTAAAGGAAAAGTTAAGAGAACTGCAAGAAGAAATAGACAGTAAAACTATAATAGTGGGAGATCTCAACCTTGCACTCTCAGATTTAGACAAATCAAACCACAAAACAAACAAGAAAGAAATTAAAAAAGTAAATAGAACATTAGAAAAACTAGGTATGATAGACCTTTGGAGAAAACTGAATGGCAATAGGAAGGAATATACTTTCTTCTCAGCAGTTCATGGATCCTATACAAAAATTGACCATATACTAGGACATAAAGATCTCAAAATTAAATGTAGGAAGGCAGAAATAATAAATGCCTTCTTCTCAGATCACAATGCAATAAAAGCTACATTCAGTAAAAAGTTAGGGGTAAATAGACCAAAAAGTAATTGGAAACTGAATAATCTCATCTTAAAGAATGACTGGGTGAAAGAGCAAATTATAGAAACAATTAACAATTTCACCCAAGATAATGATAATGATGAGACATCATATCAAAATCTTTGGGATGCAGCTAAAGCGGTAATAAGGGGAAATTTTATATCTTTAGAGGCTTATTTGAAGAAAATTGAGAAAGAGAAGATTAACGAATTGGGCTTACAACTTAAAAGGCTAGAAAAAGACCAAATTATAAACCCCCAACCAAAAATTAAACTCGAAATACAAAAATTAAAAGGAGAAATCAATAAAATTGAAAGTAAAAAAACTATTGAATTAATAAATAAAACCAAGAGTTGGTTTTATGAAAAAGCCAATAAAATAGATAAACCTTTGGTAAATTTGATCAAAAAAAAGAAAGAGGAAAATCAAATTGATAGTCTTACAAATGAAAAGGGGGATCTTTCCACCAATGAAGAGGAAATTAGAGAAATAATAAGGAGTTACTTTGCCCAACTTTATGCCAATAAATTTGATAACTTAAGTGAAATGGATGACTTCCTCCAAAAATATAGGCTCCCTAGATTAACAGAGGAGGAGATAAATTGCTTAAATAGTCCCATTTCAGAAAAAGAAATAGAACAAGCTATTAATCAACTCCCCAGGAAAAAATCCCCAGGGCCAGATGGATTCACATGTGAATTCTACCAAACATTTAAAGAACAATTAGCCCCAATGTTATATAAATTATTTGAAAAAATAGGGGAGGAAGGAGTCCTACCAAATTCCTTTTATGACACAGACATGGTACTGATACCTAAACCTGGTAGATCGAAAACTGAGAAAGAAAATTATAGACCAATCTCCTTAATGAATATTGATGCTAAAATCTTAAATAAGATATTAGCAAAAAGACTTCAGAAAATCATCTCCAAGATAATACACTATGATCAAGTAGGATTTATCCCAGGAATGCAGGGCTGGTTTAATATTAGGAAAACTATTAATATAATTGACCATATTAATAATCAAATTAATAAGAACCATATGATCATCTCAATAGATGCAGAAAAAGCATTTGACAAAATCCAACATCCATTCCTACTAAAAACTCTTGAGAGTATAGGAATAAATGGATTATTCCTTAGAATAATCAGGAGTATATATTTAAGACCGTCAGTAAGCATAATATGCAATAGAAATAAACTGCAACCTTTCCCAGTAAGATCAGGAGTGAAACAAGGTTGCCCACTATCACCATTACTATTCAATATAGTACTAGAAACGCTAGCCTCGGCAATAAGAGCCGAGAAAGAGATTCAAGGAATTAGAGTAGGAAATGAGCAAATTAAACTATCACTTTTTGCAGATGACATGATGGTATACTTAGAGAACCCCAAAGACTCTGCTAAAAAGCTACTAGAAATAATTCAAAATTTCAGCAAAGTGGCAGGATACAAAATAAATCCACATAAATCCTCGGCATTTTTATATATCACTAACAAAATGCAACAGCAAGAGATACAAAGAGAAATTCCATTCCAAACAAATGTTGATAGTATAAAATATTTGGGAATCCATCTACCAAAGAAAAGTCAGGAATTATATGAGAAAAATTACAAAACACTTGCCACAAAAATAAAATCAGATTTAAATAATTGGAAAGACATTCAGTGCTCTTGGATAGGCCGAGCGAATATAATAAAGATGACAATACTCCCCAAACTAATCTATTTATTTAGTGCTATACCAATCAGACTCCCAAGAAACTATTTTAATGACCTAGAAAAAATAACAACAAAATTCATATGGAAGAATAAAAGGTCAAGAATTGCAAGGGAACTAATGAAAAAAAACTCAGAGGAAGGTGGTCTAAGTGTACCTGATCTAAAGCTATATTATATAGCAGCAGTCACCAAAACCATTTGGTATTGGCTAAGAAATAGACCGGTAGATCAGTGGAACAGATTAGATACAAAGGACAAAAAAGGGTACATCTATAGCAATCTAATCTTTGACAAACCCAAAGATTCCAACATTAGGGATAAAAATTCATTATTCAGAAAAAACTGTTGGGAAAACTGGAAATTAGTATGGCAGAAATTAGATATGGATCCACACTTAACACCATATACCAAGATAAGATCAAAATGGGTCCATGATTTAGGCATAAAGAGGGAGATAATAAATAGATTAGAGGAACAGAGGATAATCTACCTCTCAGACTTGTGGAGGAGGAAGGAATTTATGACCAGAGGAGAACTAGAGATCATTATCGATCACAAAATAGAAGATTTTGATTACATCAAACTAAAAAGTTTCTGTACAAATAATACTAATGCAAACAAGATTAGAAGGGAAGTAACAAATTGGGAAAATATTTTTAAAAACAAAGGTTCTGACAAAGGTCTCATTTCCAAAATATATAGAGAACTGACCATAATTTATAAGAAACCAAACCATTCTCCAATTGATAAATGGTCAAGGGATATGAACAGACAATTCTCAGAGGAAGAAATTGAAACTATATCCACTCACATGAAAGAGTGTTCCAAATCACTACTGATCAGAGAAATGCAAATTAAGACCACTCTGAGATACCACTACACACCTGTCAGATTGGCTAAGATGACAGGAACAAATAATGACAAATGTTGGAGGGGATGTGGGGAAATTGGGACACTAATACATTGCTGGTGGAGTTGTGAAAGAATCCAGCCATTCTGGAGAGCAATCTGGAATTATGCCCAAAAAGTTATCAAACTGTGCATACCCTTTGACCCAGCAGCGCTACTACTGGGATTATATCCCAAAGAAATACTAAAGAGCGGAAAGAGACATATATGTGCCAAAATGTTTGTGGCAGCTCTTTTTGTTGTAGCTAGAAACTGGAAGATGAATGGATGTCCATCAATTGGAGAATGGTTGGGTAAATTGTGGTATATGAAGGTTATGGAATATTATTGCTCAGTAAGAAATGACCAGCAGGAGGAATACAGAGAGGGTTGGAGAGACTTAAATCAACTGATGCTGAGTGAAATGAGCAGAACCAGAAGATCACTGTATACTTCAACAACGATACTGTATGAGGATGTATTCTGATGGAAGTGGAAATCTTCAACATAAAGAAGATCCAACTCACTTCCAGTTGATCAATGATGGACAGAGGTAGATACACCCAGAGAAGAAACACTGGGAGGGGAATGTAAATTGTTAGCACTAATATCTGTCTGCCCAGGTTGCATGTACCTTCGGATTCTAATGTTTATTGTGCAACAAGAAAATGATATTCACACACATGTATTGTACTTAGACTATATTGTAACACATGTAAAATGTATGGTATTGCCTGTCGTCGGGGGGAGGGAATAAGGGAGTGGGGGTAATTTGGAAAAATGAATACAAGGGATAATATTATAAAATATATATATATATAATAAAAAAAATTAAAAAAAAAAAAAGACAGAAGGAAAATAGGAATTGATTAATTCTGCTTTTTCTCAGTTTCTTATTAGCTAGATTCAATTACTCTGAGCTGCAGCATCCTTATCCTTTCTTTGATTTTCTTTTTGCCCCCAACAAAGAAAAAAAAGATGATTAATGCTGTCTTTTACATTTTTTACCAGCCTTCCCCTAGCCTCACCTTTAGAATTCCTAGTACTTCTTATAGGACTTTAGCTCTTTCCTCTTCATCTTTAGTTTCCATCTACCTCTTATTAAATCTCCTTTCTACAATTTTATATATATGTTTACATATCTATATATTTATCTAAATTTAACTATAAATATGTGCAGCCCTTACATGTACAGTTACATTCATATATGTATGTATATTTATATGTATTTGTGTACATGTGTATGCATTTACACATAAATAACATTTACA
The DNA here is from genome assembly GCF_048593235.1 of Sminthopsis crassicaudata. Classification (NCBI taxonomy): domain Eukaryota; kingdom Metazoa; phylum Chordata; class Mammalia; order Dasyuromorphia; family Dasyuridae; genus Sminthopsis; species Sminthopsis crassicaudata. The sequence continues at coordinate 130,903,379 of NC_133619.1, read as the reverse complement.
CCATAGAAATACTATATTGATCAAATTAGCTTTCATTTTCAAAGAACTTTTCAAACACTAAAGTTCTTTACATATACTACCTATTAACATTATTATCCATTTCCTTGTAAACTTAGTTTCCCTGCAAAATTTCAAGCCTTAGTGTTTGATCTAATGTTTTTTTCTGACTTTTTTAGGCAGTGTGATAGAGTGTATAAGGGGCTAGATATCAAACTAAAAACTCTAGGGTTCAAATTATATTTCTACTTCTGTGATTATAGACAAGTCATCTAATTTTATGAATATATATTTCCTCATATATAAAACAAAGAAATTTAATTGCATGATTTCAAAATTCTCTTCCAAATTATAACTATGATTCTGACATCTTTTTCATTAACTCTCCCTAACCTCATGTGTATATTGAACTATAACTGGCTTCTCACTCTGTATCAGAAACTACTGTTCCCATTATTTATACTTCAGTGTGGTCACTCTGGTTCCTACATACTACTCAAAATTAGCCCAGAATGTCAATTTTCCTCTTTAATCCTTAAAAAAGAAGTTATCATCAAAGCAAGTCAACAATTTATCATCTGTTATACTTTTAGCAAAAAGAGAGCTCTTGTTGAATCCCAATCATTCAACTTCCTCTGTAGTATACAAAATCAATTGTAATATACTTTTTTGTTTTCAGACAAAACCATTTTGGAGGACTCATTTGATGAAGTCATAACTTTCTCAGACATGTTAAGAGTTGGAAAAAAGATCATTAGAGCTGAGGTAATTTTGTGTAAGAAAAGATTTGCATTTTACAAACTTGTTCTATTCATATGCTTAAAATAGCTTCTGTAGGGAGTTAGGTAGTGTTATCTCACCTTAAAAATTAAGTAGAATACAATGCTGATAACAAAGAAATAGAAAAAAAAATAACAACACCTTTCTTTCATTCTACTTGGCAAAGACAATATTCAATACAAAAGACAAATGAATTAAAGGAAGTTGTAAGTCAGGGTAGATGTGTGGGTGTTTGTGTTTGAGACAGGATAAGTAAATAGGACCAGACTCTAAGCCCCAACCCTAGCCTCTGTGCTTTGGACCTATCACACGATCTCCCCTATGTTTTCTGCTTGTACCTCCTCACTCTTGTTCAATGTCTCTTCTAACTTCTATAGCTGACTATCATGAAAAGGACTTTCTGAAATTCAATCTGAATTTCTTTTTGTATTTTGTATAATGTCACATCTGCCTTCTAGTGGAGGTAGGAACACAAGATAGAATCTGGAACTCAAAGTTTTAAAAAAAAGAAAGGGAAAATAAAAATAAATAAAGCACAAAAATAAAAACAAAATACCATGTAAGTGGGGGGGGGACTATTTCTGCACAGTGATCAATGATATTTAATCACCACATCTAATAATGGTCATTTCTCAATCATCATCCTTAACCTCTCTGTAGTCTCTGACATTGTCAATCATCTATTTCTCTTTGCTACAATCTTCTCTCTAACTTCTCATGACATTACTTTTTCTTTTTTTTTTTTTTTTTTTTTTTTTATTATATATATATATATATATATATTTTATAATATTATCCCTTGTATTCATTTTTCCAATTTACCCCCCCTCCCTCTATTCCCTCCCCCCGACGACAAGCAATACCATACATTTTACATGTGTTACAATATAGTCTAGGTACAATACATGTGTGCGAATATCACTTTCTTGTTGCACAATAAACATTAGATCCGAAGGTACATGCAACCTGGGCAGACAGATATTAGTGCTAACAATTTTCATTCCCCTCCCAGTGTTTCTTCTCTGGGTGCAGCTACCTCTGTCCATCATTGATCAACTGGAAGTGAGTTGGATCTTCTTTATGTTGAAGATTTCCACTTCCATCAGAATACATCCTCATACAGCATTGTTGTTGAAGTGTACAGTGATCTTCTGGTTCTGCTCATTTCACTCAGCATCAGTTGATTTAAGTCTCTCCAGGCCTCTCTGTATTCCTCCTGTTGGTCATTTCTTACCGAGCAATAATATTCCATAACCTTCATATACCACAATTTACCCAACCATTCTCCAACTGATGGACATCCATTCATCCTCCAGTTTCTAGCTACAACAAAAAGAGCTGCCACAAACATTTTGGCACATATATGTCTCTTTCCGCTCTTTAGTATTTCTTTGGGATATAATCCCAGTAGTAGCGCTGCTGGGTCAAAGGGTATGCACAGTTTGATAACTTTTTGGGCATAATTCCAGATTGCTCTCCAGAATGGCTGGATTCTTTCACAACTCCACCAGCAATGTATTAGTGTCCCAGTTTTCCCACATCCCCTCCAACATTTGTCATTATTTGTTCCTGTCATCTTAGCCAATCTGACAGGTGTGTAGTGGTATCTCAGAGTGGTCTTAATTTGCATTTCTCTGATCAGTAGTGATTTGGAACACTCTTTCATGTGAGTGGATATAGTTTCAATTTCTTCCTCTGAGAATTGTCTGTTCATATCCTTTGACCATTTATCAATTGGAGAATGGTTCGGTTTCTTATAAATTTGGGTCAGTTCTCTATATATTTTGGAAATGAGACCTTTGTCAGAACCTTTGTTTTTAAAAATATTTTCCCAATTTGTTACTTCCCTTCTAATCTTGTTTGCATTAGTATTATTTGTACAGAAACTTTTTAGTTTGATGTAATCAAAATCTTCTATTTTGTGATCAATAATGATCTCTAGTTCTCCTCTGGTCATAAATTCCTTCCTCCTCCACAAGTCTGAGAGGTAGATTATCCTCTGTTCCTCTAATCTATTTATTATCTCCCTCTTTATGCCTAAATCATGGACCCATTTTGATCTTATCTTGGTATATGGTGTTAAGTGTGGATCCATATCTAATTTCTGCCATACTAATTTCCAGTTTTCCCAACAGTTTTTTCCGAATAATGAATTTTTATCCCTAATGTTGGAATCTTTGGGTTTGTCAAAGATTAGATTGCTATAGATGTACCCTTTTTTGTCCTTTGTATCTAATCTGTTCCACTGATCTACCGGTCTATTTCGTAGCCAATACCAAATGGTTTTGGTGACTGCTGCTATATAATATAGCTTTAGATCAGGTACACTTAGACCACCTTCCTCTGAGTTTTTTTTCATTAGTTCCCTTGCAATTCTTGACCTTTTATTCTTCCATATGAATTTTGTTGTTATTTTTTCTAGGTCATTAAAATAGTTTCTTGGGAGTCTGATTGGTATAGCACTAAATAAATAGATTAGTTTGGGGAGTATTGTCATCTTTATTATATTCGCTCGGCCTATCCAAGAGCACTGAATGTCTTTCCAATTATTTAAATCTGACTTTATTTTTGTGGCAAGTGTTTTGTAATTTTTCTCATATAATTCCTGACTTTTCTTTGGTAGATGGATTCCCAAATATTTTATACTCTCAACATTTGTTTGGAATGGAATTTCTCTTTGTATCTCTTGCTGTTGCATTTTGTTAGTGATATATAAAAATGCCGAGGATTTATGTGGATTTATTTTGTATCCTGCCACTTTGCTGAAATTTTGAATTATTTCTAGTAGCTTTTTAGCAGAGTCTTTGGGGTTCTCTAAGTATACCATCATGTCATCTGCAAAAAGTGATAGTTTGATTTCCTCATTTCCTACTCTAATTCCTTGAATCTCTTTCTCGGCTCTTATTGCCGAGGCTAGCGTTTCTAGTACTATATTGAATAGTAATGGTGATAGTGGGCAACCTTGTTTCACTCCTGATCTTACTGGGAAAGGTTGCAGTTTATTTCTATTGCATATTATGCTTACTGACGGTCTTAAATATATACTCCTGATTATTCTAAGGAATAATCCATTTATTCCTATACTCTCAAGAGTTTTTAGTAGGAATGGATGTTGGATTTTGTCAAATGCTTTTTCTGCATCTATTGAGATGATCATATGGTTCTTATTAATTTGATTATTAATATGGTCAATTATATTAATAGTTTTCCTAATATTAAACCAGCCCTGCATTCCTGGAATAAATCCTACTTGATCATAGTGTATTATCTTGGAGATGATTTTCTGAAGTCTTTTTGCTAATATCTTATTTAAGATTTTAGCATCAATATTCATTAAGGAGATTGGTCTATAATTTTCTTTCTCAGTTTTCGATCTACCAGGTTTAGGTATCAGTACCATGTCTGTGTCATAAAAGGAGTTTGGTAGGACTCCTTCATCCCCTATTTTTTCAAATAATTTATATAACATTGGGGCTAATTGTTCTTTAAATGTTTGGTAGAATTCACATGTGAATCCATCTGGCCCTGGGGATTTTTTCCTGGGGAGTTGATTAATAGCTTGTTCTATTTCTTTTTCTGAAATGGGACTATTTAAGCAATTTATCTCCTCCTCTGTTAATCTAGGGAGCCTATATTTTTGGAGAAAGTCATCCATTTCACTTAAGTTATCAAATTTATTGGCATAAAGTTGGGCAAAGTAACTCCTTATTATTTCTCTAATTTCCTCTTCATTGGTGGAAAGATCCCCCTTTTCATTTGTAAGACTATCAATTTGATTTTCCTCTTTCTTTTTTTTGATCAAATTTACCAAAGGTTTATCTATTTTATTGGCTTTTTCATAAAACCAACTCTTGGTTTTATTTATTAATTCAATAGTTTTTTTACTTTCAATTTTATTGATTTCTCCTTTTAATTTTTGTATTTCGAGTTTAATTTTTGGTTGGGGGTTTATAATTTGGTCTTTTTCTAGCCTTTTAAGTTGTAAGCCCAATTCGTTAATCTTCTCTTTCTCAATTTTCTTCAAATAAGCCTCTAAAGATATAAAATTTCCCCTTATTACCGCTTTAGCTGCATCCCAAAGATTTTGATATGATGTCTCATCATTATCATTATCTTGGGTGAAATTGTTAATTGTTTCTATAATTTGCTCTTTCACCCAGTCATTCTTTAAGATGAGATTATTCAGTTTCCAATTACTTTTTGGTCTATTTACCCCTAACTTTTTACTGAATGTAGCTTTTATTGCATTGTGATCTGAGAAGAAGGCATTTATTATTTCTGCCTTCCTACATTTAATTTTGAGATCTTTATGTCCTAATATATGGTCAATTTTTGTATAGGATCCATGAACTGCTGAGAAGAAAGTATATTCCTTCCTATTGCCATTCAGTTTTCTCCAAAGGTCTATCATACCTAGTTTTTCTAATGTTCTATTTACTTTTTTAATTTCTTTCTTGTTTGTTTTGTGGTTTGATTTGTCTAAATCTGAGAGTGCAAGGTTGAGATCTCCCACTATTATAGTTTTACTGTCTATTTCTTCTTGCAGTTCTCTTAACTTTTCCTTTAGAAAGTTAGATGCTATACCACTTGGTGCATATATGTTTAGTATTGATATGGCTTCATTATTTATGCTACCTTTCAGCAGGATATAGTTTCCTTCCTTATCTTTTTTAACGAGATCTACTTCTGCTTTTGCTTGATCTGAGATAAGGATAGCTACCCCTGCTTTTTTGGCTTTACCTGAAGCATAATAAGCTCTGTTCCAACCTTTTACCTTTACTCTGTATGTATCTCCCTGCTTTAAGTGTGTTTCCTGTAGACAACATATTGTAGGGTTCTGCTTTTTGATCCAATCTGCTATCCGTCTCCGTTTGATGGGATCGTTCATCCCATTTACATTTACAGTTAAAATTACTAATTCTGTATTTCCTGCCATCGTATTATCCCCAGATTATACTTTTTTCCCTTGACCCCCCTGATCCCCCTCCCCGATATTTAATTTACAGACCCCCCTTGTGACGCGCAACCCTCCCTCTTTTTTTTTTTTTTTTTTTAGGATCCCTCCCCCCTCCCTCCAAGTCCCTTCACTTATTCTCCTTTTCCTTTCCCCTTTTCCTCTCCCCCCTTTTAATGAGGTGAGAGAAAATTCTCTGAAAAACAAATATGTTAATTATTTACTCTTTGAGCCTCTTCTGATGAGAGTAAGATTCACACAATGATTCTCGCCCTCACTAAGTTCCCTCAGATATGGTGTATTTTCTATGTCTCTTCCTGGGATGTAGTTTCCCTCTTTTTATCACTCCTTCCCCTTTTTCTGAACCGACCTCCTTCCCTTTACCACACCCCCCTTTTTTTCTTTTATATCAGTAAAATCAAATTATCCTTGAGTATTTTTTATATACCCACAACAAAGTTACAGTTCTCAAGGGTTCTGTGTACCTTTTTCTGTTTCTCTTCAGTCTTGTGGATGTAGATCAAATTTTTTGTTTAAGTCTGGTTTTTTTCTTAGAAACATATAGAATTCCTCTGTTTCATTGAATGACCATCTTCTTCCATGGAAAAAGATGCTAAACTTAGCTGGGTAGTTCATTCTTGGTTGCAGTCCTTGATCTTTTGCCTTACGGAATATCAGGTTCCAGGCCCTTCTATCTTTTAATGTGGAGGCAGCCAGATCTTGGGTGACCCTTATTGTGGCACCTTGGTATTTAAATTGTTTTTTTCTAGCTGCTTGCAGGATTTTCTCCTTTGTGTGGTAATTCTGCAGCTTAGCCACAATATTCCGTGGTGTTCTTTTTTTAGGGTCTATTTCAGAAGGAGTTCGATGAATTCTTTCCACATCTACTTTCCCTTCTGTTTCTATTATCTCTGGACAGTTCTCTTTGATAATTTCCTGTAAAATAGAATCTAGGCTCTTTTTTTGGTCATAGTTTTCTGGAAGTCCAATAATCCGCAGATTATCTCTCCTAGATCTATTTTCCAGGTCTATAGATTTTCCCAGTAAGTATTTGACGTTGTTCTCCAGCTTCTCATTTTTTTTGTTTTGTTTGACTGATTCTTGGGTTCTCTGTGAATCATTCATTTCTATTTGTTCCATCCTGACTTTTAAGGAGTTATTTTCTTCTTTCACAGTTTTTAGTTCTTTTTGTAAATGCCCAATTTCGTTTTTAAATGAATTATTTTGCTCTATTGAGTTTTTTTCCATTTCCCTAATTTTTTTTTTTTGAGAATTATTTTCTTTTTCCAATTCAGAAATTCTATTTTCTTGAGACTTTTTTATCTTTTCCAATTCAGAAATCCTACTTTCCTGTGTTTTTTTAACCTTTTCTAATTCACTAATTTTGTTTCCCTGCATCTCCTGTGAATTCTTTATTTTTTCCAACTCCAATTTCAGGACATTGTTATTCTCTATTATAACTTCCCTTTCCTTGCCCCATTTTTCTTCGATCTCCCTCAGTTTCTTAAGAGCTTCTTCTAGGAGAGAGTTATGTGATGGGGGGCAGGAATCGTTCCCCTTTAGGTTGTTATCTGATTCTCTGCTGTCAACTTCCTCGGGGTTGGACACCCGTTCTTTCTCTGTATAGAAGGAATCTATGGTTTTTCTAGCTTTTTTGCTCATACTTAATAAAAATCTTTTGGGGTCTGTCTCTGGGGTAGGAAATTATTTACTTCTTTACCAGCTTCCTCCCAGACGGGATGGATGCAGCGGCCCCCGCGCCTGCGCTAAGATAGAGCTCTGGGAGAGAGTTTCCCACCCCCTCCCTGGAAGCGCCTCAGAGGTGATTAGCACTGCTGTGCTTCGAGGGCGTAGAATAGTGAAGACTGCAGGAAGCCCAGGCTATGTGTCCGGGTGGGGAGTGGGTGTCTGCAGCAGGTGACGTAAGAAGCCCCTGCGCTCAAACTGGAAGTGTCTGCCAGAAACCGCGGTCCCTAGTTCAAAGGTTCCGCTTCTCTGGGACTTCCTGGAGCTGAGTTCCACTCCCTCCAGCTAAGCTAGGCCGTGTGTGTTGCCTTGGGCCGTATCCACCCACTTGTCAGTCTCTTAACTATTCTCAGGAGGTAGCTGAGGCCACACCCCCTGGTGCCTGAGTCACCCCCAGGGTCCGGGGAAAATCCAATCTGAGTCCTAAAATATTTTGGCTTTCTCTTCTGAACTGCTAAATAATTAGCAGAGAAGAGCTAACAGCCTGTGCCAGATTCCTTTACCTCAGTGGCTTCTCTGATCCCAGAGCCCCTCCCAGCGCAATGGGCGCAGTGTGCCCCTACCCCACCGTCTGTGCTGGTCTTTCTTATTCCTCCCCTGAGAACTGACCTTTCCTGTTGAAACTCCAGATTCTCTTCAGCTGGTAAGTCGTGCTTCCAGTCCTTGTGGTATCTATCAATCCTGAGCTAATTTTGAGACTTAATTTATCTAATTGGTTGTGAGGGAGTGAGGACGTTCACTGAGTCGTGTGTTTCCTCTCCGCCATCTTGGCTCCGCCCCCGACATTACTTTTTCTTGATTCTCCTACCTCTTGAATTCTTTTCAGTTTCCTTTACTCAATCTTTATCCATGCTAATGATTCTAAAATATATTCATCTGCTAACCTTCAATCTCCAATGACCTGTTGGACATATTGAAGGAGGTCTCACATAGACATCTAAACTCAGTATGTCTAGTATTGTACTAGTCATTACTTCCACATACCTCTCCTCTTCCTAGCTTTTGTATTAGTCTATTTCCCATATCTAGTCTTTGGCCAAATCCTAATGACATTACATTGACAATGCTCTCATATTTACCCCTTTTTTTTTTTTTTTTTGCTTTGATACTGCAACCATTCTGGTACAGGCTCTTACCGCCTCATGCCTAGAGTACTGTAATCGTTATTTTTTTCTATCTGAGTTGTCTTTTCACATATCATTCCATCTATCACTCTGCTTTCAATGTGACCCTCCTAAAGCATTTCACTTTGACCATTTTGCCCTCTATTCAACAAACTTTAAGGACTCCTTATCATCTCCAAGATAAAAAATAAACTTTTCTAGCATTCAAAATCATTCTTAACCTGAACCTCTCCTATTATTTTATACCTTACTTTCATAGCCCTGTCTCTCCCCCAACCCTTGTCTCTTACCTGCATTTTTATCTAGTTACATTGGCCTCCTTGTTTTTCTTAACAACAGATTATTTTCACTGATTGTCTTTAGATCCTAAAATTCTCTTATTCCTCATCTCCAGCTTCTAGCCTCCCTTGTTGTCTTCAAGTCTCAGTTAAAATCCCATCTCATACAAGAGCCCTAACCTAATTTTCCATTTTCCTAGTGTATTCCTTCTACTGATTATGTCCAATTCATCCACTATATCTTATTTACATATAGTTGTTTGCATGTTGTCTTCTCCATTAGTTTGTGAGCTCTTTGAGAGCATATATTTTGTCATTGTTGTTTGTTTTGTATGATTAGCACTAAGCACAGTTCTTACCAAAGAGAAAAATGTGGCACTTAAGTCACTTAAACTATTTTGTGCCTCAGTTATTTCATCTGTAAAATAGAGATAATGATAGAATCTCTCTCCCATGTTTGTTGTGAAGATCAAATGACATAAGTGCTTAACATAGTGTCTGGTACTTAGTTGTACTGCAGAAAAACTGCTGCTATCATTGTTAATATTATTATACTATATTATTATTTCATCTTTTGCCATCTAAAAATGACAGGGATATATGGTCTATTATTCTTAGGCAGCCCTAACTTTTTTGCTGGCCTTCAGTCTTACATTTCTTGTTGTCAATCAGACATCTCAAACTGTATATTCCAAAACAATCTTAAATATACATATTTAAAACTGAACTCATTACTTTCTCCCAAAAATCTGCTATTCTTCTAATTTCTCTATATTGAGATACCACCATTTTCCTAATCCTGCAGGCTCTCAAATGTATACTATTTTTCTCCTTTATCAATACCTTCCTCACATCTGATCTATTGCTGAGATTTGTCAGTTTTATTTTGTATCACCTCAAAAATATTCTCCCTTCTCTCCTCTGACATTGCCACTACCCTGAGGGAGGCCCTCATCACTTCAAGCTTGCACTATTACAAATGACCTTGGATGTTCTTCCTGACATGTCTCTCCTCACTTCAGAACATCTTCTACTAACCAAATGCTATTTCCAAAGCACAAGAGTGATTATGTCACTCTATTCCCATCCAGTAAACTTCAGTGAATTCCTATCAGGATCAAATATGTTTCCATCTTGAATTCAAAGTCCTACAACACTAGTTCTTTTTCCACTTTTCCAGTCTTCTTAAATCTTATACTCCTATGCCATTTATGTTTAAATCCAATGACTCATCTCTTTGTTATTCCTTTTAAAAGATAATCTATCTCTTAATAATCTATCTCTTAACTCCAAACATTTTCACTGGTTGTCCCCTAGACCTGGAATATTGTTCTCATCTCATTTGGTTTCCCTGGCTTCCTTCAAGTCCCAGATGAAATCCCATCTTCTGCAACTAGCATTTCCTGATTTTCTTTCAATTCTAGTTCCTTTACCTCACTGGTTATTTTCAATTTTCCCTGCATAGAGTTTATTTGTATATAGTTGTTTGCATTCTGTGTCTTCAATTACAATATGAGCTCTTTGAGATCTGGGAACCTGTTCTGTTTTCCTTTGTATATCTAGTATTTAGTAAAGTGCTTGGAAAATAGGTCCTTAATGGTGCCAGCTGCAGAGTTGTATCCAATTTCTGAGAGGAAAAATCAGTTTCTTGAGAAGGGGTTCTTATCATGGAATCTATGGATCTTGAAGAGGTATATAGATAGATTTCAATGGGAGTGTGATATATATGATATATATATATATATATATATATATATATATATATATATATATATATATATACATACATATATATATACATACATACATATATATACACACATATACACATATGCATGTATATATATAATAAAAGTATGTATATATAAATATATGTATATATACATATATGCATATCAATTTATTTTCAATAACTTTATTTGAAATTTATCATTTCCTCCAATTATTGAAAAATATCATTCTGAGAAATAATTCATAGACTTAACTAGATTTCCATAGTGTTCCATAAAACACTTTAGAATCACTATTCTCCAGGGTACATCTTTTCATTTCAATTTTATTCTATGTGTTGAATATCACAGCAAACATTGGTAAAATCGAGAGAATATTATATTTTTAAATAATGTCCAAGAAAAAAAATTAAGTTTAGTTTTATTTGTAGTTGTTTTGTTCATTTGTTTGTTTTGCTTGCAAGAATGTAAAACCAGAAAAAAATAGAAGAAAAAAGTATTTTTGTAACTAATAATATTTCCTTTCCCCTAGTAAGTGGGTCTATAAGAGCAGCACTCACACCATGGAGCCATACAAAGTAGATATGATTTTTACCATCCAGCAGTCAATGTGTACCCAAGATAGTATTCCTCAAAGCTGTAGAAATAAAAATGATGATGGTTTAGTCTTTGCAAAATACTTCCCAAGGCAACAAAATATAGAAAGTTATGATTTTTTAATATTTGTTTTTAAAAACAAACAGGCCTTGCTTCTGTGTTTAAGATGAATTGGAGTATGAGGTAGGATAAAACCAGTAAGAATGTTATTGCAGTCAATAAGGCATGATATGATTTAAGGCCTATATATGGACATTGTAATGCCACTGCTTTATGTATAGAATGAAACAGGAAATGAACTATGCCAATCACATGTCAGATTATAGACTGAGGTGAGGTGACAGAATCTAGCATCTTTTATTATCACCACATTAACTGTGAGGGAGCAAATGGAAAGCTGTGAAATCATTTATTTTTATGTGCAGCCATAAAATATTAAATAACGTGATGACCTTTCCTGCTTTACAGCATGTGGATTACATTTGTAAAAGGCTGACACATGCAGTATATACTATTTCTGCCTCTCTCTTTGTATGTAAAGACAAAGGCTTTTAAAAGTGCTAGAACCATAGTGAAGGTTGATGAAACACTTTGTAAAGCTTCATTGTAAACTTCTATCTTAAATATTTCTTGATGAAAAACAATACTTTATACATAGTAGGTCTTTAATGAATCACTGCATTGTGGTTTAACTTAAAGGAATAGAAAGGCTTTCTTTTAATTTGCTCCCTCAGTACTAAAAGTCCAAAAATGTCAAAGCAGTTTTGAAATTGAATTATACTTCCTTCTTAAATAAATATATGATTGTTACATCAATTATTGAGAATTAGGAGATTACTAATATTGATACAAATGGAAGCTTAGTGCTATTTAAGAACAGTTCCTTGAGTAGTTAAGGGAAAGGACAGTATAAATAGAAAAAGTGATTTATGGGTTAAACCTATAGTTTTCAAAATCATTGAGAATTAAAATAATAAAATAATTAAGAATACTTGTTTCCAAGATTAAAGATACCACTATCAGAATGAAGAGAGATAAATTGCAGAAGAAAGGAAAATTTTAAATATTGTTGTGTAATATATATATATGTATATATATATAAAACATATATTATTTATATATAATCACAAAATGATTGTTTCTTTTATAAATTAATGAACTATAACTCTTAATAATACAATTGGTTTCATTATAGTATGTAGCCATTATAAGCAAGCATCTCATAAAAATAAACCTATCTTAAACTTACTTTATCTATATTCAGTTTTCAAAAAATCATGGCTTTCATTTGGCTCCTATGGAAAGCAAAACATGTTTATTTTTCAAAATTGAGATTGGCCATTGAAACTCATTCCTGTTCAGGCTATTATTTTATGTTGTTTTTAGTTACATTATTATAGTCAATATAGCAGAAAAGCATCCTGAGAAAGAATCAAAAGGCAACAGAGGCCAGGCAGGTCAAACCTCTTTCATCACCTCCACATAATCTCTCCTCAGACTCATATCAAGACAGATTAAAAACTACCTTCCCTAGAATTTTGATAATAGCAGACTCCTACAGACCACCAATTTTGCTTCCAGCTAGTCTCACATTAATCATTGTGGCAAAGGGATCTACTTTCTTCACCAACAGCACACTAACTCCCGAGCAACTATCACACACGATTGGGTAAGTCCAATAGTACCCAGAATCACAGAACCTCCAGACCAATAGTTTTACTTCTAGCCTTGTCCCTGAAACTATCAGACCAGGAAGAAAAACTAATAATTGTTAGCAAACAGCTGCTTCCTCATACTAAAGCTCTGCCATCTAATCAGTCAAAAAGTAATGAAGAAAGGGAAAACTAAATTCTCAGTACTGAAATCACATTGTCAAATGTTTCAATAGCAATAAATGTTTTCAATAACATACATATCTGACTTCAGTCTTGTCACTCTATCAATTGTATTACCTAGCTGCCCTAAATCTATGTGTGTATGTACATGCAAACATACATATTTACATTCATACATTAATGGATAATGCTGTCAAAGTTTTTCAATCATATTAATTCCTATCTCCTTTCTGTCAGAAGAGAGATCTGTATCTCATTGAGATCTCATCTATTTCCATATAGTTTCCTATTCTTTCTCATATTGGAAGCTTGGTAATTAATTATCCATATTTAGTTCAACCTGTATACAATATACTGTTCCTCATGTCCATTTTTTTCCTTTCTCTGCTCTTTTATGATATGTTAAAGAGTCTAGGATAGAAATTGGCTTAAATTGGCCAGGGTAAACAACTGAAATATGACTTTTCTTAATTTTTCTTACTTAACAAGCTTTGTGAATATAAGATGCCAAAAGCTGCATAAAATTAGACACTCATTAACAGAACATGGGATTCATGACAAGGGAAGGTTGACATGCTTATACATATTTAGGGGAAATATACAATGGGTGTATTAGAAAGACTGTAGCCCAGAAAAGACCTGAACAGCCTGTTCTATGAAGGGAAGGAAGTGTGACAAACAAACAAAAGCTGAAAGCTTTTCATGCTTCTATACCCTGTGCTCTGTCTTCTCCAAGATGGGTGAACCCACTGTTGGCCAGAAACATTCAGTTCCTATGATCTCTTTCTCTCTCTCTCTCTCTCTCTCTCTCTCTCTCTCTCTCTCTCTCTCTCTCTCTCTCTCTCTCTCGAATAAACATTCCAAGGTACATGAAATACAGTGTCAAACGTGTTTTTAAACACTTTTTATCTTTGTGTCTCCAAGCCTCATTATGGCACTGTGCATGTGATAAATACTTGTGGACTTATTGTTGTTTTTCATCAGCTTCACTTATTTTAACCTTCTGAAAAAAACATAAAATAAATCTTGTCAGCTTGTCATGGCTTAACATTTTAAAAAATGATATATATTATAACATAATTGATTTATCTTTAAATCATCAAAGAATTAAAGAATTCTTGATGATATATCAGAATTATACCTGATCTAATCATTTTGAGTGATTGTGATGAAAGGCATGGCATCATGTGATTTATATTAATTGATGAACCAAACATGATTAATGTGGGTAAATACAACATTAATTTGAAAAATAAGCTATAATAGAATATTTTGGACATTAATCTTAGAAAATAATACTTAGTTAAGTCTTTCTTTGAAGTTGTCAACTAACATTACGAGTACAATATTCAGTTGAAATAACACTTGAATATTCCTTTTTAATATGAAAAATTGAAATGGTGCACTATATTTCATGTAAAATAGAGTAACTTCTATTTACTCCCAAAGCTTATGAATCCTAATGCAATTTCCTTTTATTTAATTCTGAAATGCTACAAATATAAATGGATCCTGTAAGGATAATGAAAGCTGACTAGATAAGAAATTTTTCATTGGTTGCAAATTTTGAGAAAACCATTGTGCATAGTTCAAATTTATAGGGAAGTAGAATAATTTATATCAAAATAAAAATAAATATAATTTATATAAATACACAAATAAATTCATTTATAGAAGAATGAAATTTTTTATACATCTTCAACTATTATAAAATTATATTTCACATTTTTTAAAAGCCCCAGATACAAAATTTGTGGAAACATAAATATTTTCAACAAATTTCATATTTGGTGAAATACATACTTATGTAGTATCTACTTAAAGATACCTTATAATGTTATGAATATTGTAGAATTTCATGAGGATATAGAAGCAATAACATTCAATTAAATAAATACATATATTTTGTTTTCTGACACTTTGTGGCCCCATTTGGTGTTTTCTTGGCAAAGATACTGGAGCGGTTTGCCATTTTTCTGTCCAGCTCATTTATAAATGAGGAAACCATGGTTACACAGCTACAATTGAACACAGAAAAATGAACATATCTGACTTCAGTCTTGTCACTCTATCAATTGTATTACCTACCTATGTGTGTATGTACATGCAAACATACATATTTACATTCATACATTAATGGATAATGCTGTCAAAGTTTTTCAATCATATTAATTCCTATCTCCTTTCTGTCAGAAGAGAGATCTGTATCTCATTAAGATCTCATCTATTTCCATATAGTTTCCTATTCTTTCTCATATTGGAAGCTTGGTAATTAATTATCCATATTTAGTTCAACCTGTATACAATATACTGTTCCTCATGTCCATTTTTTTCCTTTCTCTGCTCTTTTATGATATGTTAAAAGAAAAAAAAAAGTATTATTGTAATCACAATAAATCAGAGTTCTCAGAAAAATTTGTAATATTCTCTTTCTAATTTAATATTTAGGTAACTCCATAAATCCTTGATCTTTTTATATTTCAGGCAAAATGAGAAGTCAGGAGATATTTAGAACAAAGATGTGAGTAGATTATATGATAGTATCTGCTAGTGGAGAATCACCAACAAGCAAACTTTGACCAAAGGAAGACCTTTTTAGAAAATTCTCTATAATTTGAAAAAATAAATAGAATATAAATTTTCATCCTGAGTCATCTTTTTGTAGATTCTTTGGAAGGTTCAGTTTCCTGCTTCATTCTCTCTGTAGTAGCTCATATCTTCCAGTTTCTCATTTCCCTGTTGCCCCTGAGTTGCTGATTCTTTTTGACTTCAGCCTCATTAAATCCTGGGCAGATCTGGAAACTCCAACTCTCTAGTCTTTTTTTTCAACATGTTCTCTCAAAAAGTGTATGTATGTGTGTGTGTGTGTGTGTATGTGTGTGTGTGTGTGTGGGTGGGTGTGTATGTGTTGTAAACTATTGAGTAGGACTCAGTCCTCCTTCAGGCTCAAACATTATCAGGATTTTAAACTATAATTACAAGAATTCCAGTTAGATCTCAAAATTCCATAAAATATGCATGCATATATGATAATGGAACCAATTAATCACAGCTCAGAATAAATGTCATGATAAAAGATTTTAGAAATTTCAACATAATTTTAACAAGGTGAAATAAATATAACAAATTTATTTAGATATATATAGATGCTCTCTGAGATATTACATGATTCAATAGCACATAATCTCTCTCAAATTCCACATCCCTTTTACCAGTTACAGAAATTATTTATGATTTCCTAAAAGGTATTATCCTTCTTGTCCTTAAAGCAGTCTTGAAATTCATGGACACAGGAAATACTTCATATGATTCACAAACCTATCAAGTTTTGCTCATTCCGTAGCTGTATGATGATTTGTCCAAGAACCATTCTAAGATGCCCCTTCTAAAATTCCAGATCAAGACATTAAAATGCAGTGACAATTAGCCTGAGGGCATGCAGCTGCTATATTCTGTTAGCTGTGAACATTATGAACTACACACATCATCTATTTTCCTTCCTTCTAAAGTAGTGCTTACAATGAAGGGACCTTTTTTATATTTAATTGAATAGTCTCCACTTAGGCCACAAATATTAGGGCATTTAAGAGGTCAAAAGTAGTTTATGAAATTAGTAAAAGTCTGAGAAATAACTGCATAGAATCCTATTCTCCTGAAAATAAATGTGTGTGTGTGTGTGTGTGTGTGTGTGTGTGTGTGTGTGTGTGTGTGTGTGTGTAAATGGGACAATTTCTGCTATAAGATCTGATTTGTAAAATTCCAATCTTTTTCATAAACCTTCTGACTTCCAATAGCATGTATTACATTAATTAATGTATTACATTAAAAAAAAACAACTAATTCCAGAAATGAAGAATAAAAAAGATGAATTCAATAGAAATATAAAAGAATTGAGATTGGTCAACATTATTTGTATCTAGGTATATACAGTACCTACTCCTAATATTAAAACTTGCTTTCTTAAAAGTGTTTCCAATTTCACTTTTAATGAAAATGCATGCTTCTTGTCAGAATTAGGACAAGTCATTTCACATTTTCAAAACCAGCTTAAATATTTTTGTCTAAATATAGAACACTATATTAGGTTCATTTTAATAGTTTTGCATTGTGGTTGAGATAGATAATAAGCTACTATTTATTCACTCTATTATTTATTGATAGTATGTATTTCCTAGAAGAAAAATAACTATTAAAATATTTTGGCTTCTCATTTGCCAGAGTAATTTATTTTTAAACTTTATAAAAGCATTGATATATCAACAGGGTAATTTGAAAACAATATATTGGTATGTGAAGATATGTATCATTCAGTTCATCAAAATAGAATATGAAATGAAAACCTAATGTAAAATATATTTTAGAATTGAATTTAGAATTAAGTGTACAACCCAGTGGTTCACAGATAATTGGTCAGCTTTATGAAAACTATATTTTCAAATTAAAAATCAAGAAACAGTGCCTGACAAAAATAATTTCCTTTACAAGGCTCATTTCAAGCACCCTTGGAAAAAAACTGGGACTGCCCCAGAAAATATAAGACATTTGTCTGGTCAAACTTTTAACTCCTAAGGCATTTGTGTTTTAGAATACATTTCCCTTAATTTAGAAATTTAAATGTATTATTTTAAAAGAAAATGTGATCCTTCTGTTCCAATGCCATCTTTGATATGTTTTAAATGTATAATTTCGAGGTAGTGAGATGAATTCAATGATTTTTGAAGGGAACTTTATATATCTGATACTCTGTTTTCTCTGAACATGTCTTTGTGGATGTTCCTTTAGAATTTCTCATTAAATACACTTATTTCTCCACCTTATACACAGTAATGACTAACCAAGAATGATTACAAGTGAGTACAAGATTTATAGACATAAATTCAACTTAAAATAATTTATGAAAGAATAATTCCTAGATCATATGTTTATAATTTGAAGGGTCTCTAGATGTTATTTAGTTAATTTTACAGTAATAAAATGGAAGCCTAGAGAGATTAATTGACTTTTCAAATACAACACAATAAACTCTTATTCATTTGACCCCAAATTCCATTCCCTTTTCTCTATTCTTTACTTTTTGTACATTTAGTTAAGATTCCAGGAAAAATCATTGTTAGAAGTTGACTATACCAGGAGTGATTAAAAAAAAAGACATGCAGCAGAAATAAGGGGAAAATGACATTACTAATTTGAAGCACATACACTCTATTTATTAGCATTCATTTATTTTATTTTGAATTCCAAATTCTCCCTCTCCCTCCAGTCCTTCTCCCACCCATTGAGAAGGCAAGCAATATATCAATTTTACATATGAAGTAATGCAAAACATATTTCCAATTTAGATTTGTTGCAAAAATAAGAAAACAAGAAGAATAAAAAAGTGAAAAATAAGCTTTACTTGGCAGTTCTATATTATTGTTTTTTTTTCTTTTCTGTCATGTAAATAGACATCTAAATAGAAATGAGATGATATTTAAGGATTGATTTAATTTGCATTTAAGTAATTTTTAGTGATTTGGAAATTTTTTTTTCATATGATTACTGGATATTTCTTTTCTGAAAATTTCCTGTTCATAACTTTTTATCTGTTATTGATGAGGGAATGGCTCTTATAAAGAAGTTTTTTTTTTCTTCTTTTTTTTTAATGTTAAATTATTTTTCTATATATTTGAGAAATGAGGCCTTTGTAAGAGAAACTTTCTCTAAATATCTTTCCTCAGTTTCCTACTTTTCTTCTAGCTTTTGACTACATTGTTTTTAATGTCTGAAACATCTTTGAATTTCATTCAATCAAAATAATTTTATTCTGTAATATATTCTAACTCTTCTTTGGTCACAAATTCTTCTCTTATTCAGAGACTTGCCAGGTTTTTCCCCCCAATTTTTTTTTTTTTTTTATGATATTACGCTATGTCTAAATCATGTACTTATTTAGGTCAATATGACCATATTTTAGAAACTCAGTTCTTTTATTTTGGCTTCTGGATATTGTATCTACTATTCTACTATTATCTATGTCCATTCTCACAAATCTCAATGATTATGTCAAGCCTTTTCCACCCCCTTTTCCCCTCCTTCCATATCTCCAAATCCCATAATTTGAGGAGATAAATTAGTTTCTTATTTTATTGAGAATGACTAGTATGAATTCTTTCATCTGACTATTTAAAATCAGAAAATAAAGATCTTGAAAGGTAGAGGAAATAAATAATTGCTTATACAAGTGAGAAAGTGAGAAAGAATATTGAGCTCTGGATAACTTGTAATCAAATTTAGCTGAAATATAAAACATGAAGGGCAATGATGTGAAATAAGAATATGAAGATAAGTTGGGAACCAAATTCTATATAGCTCCTTACAAAGTGCCTTTACAGGATGCTAATAAATAAAAAAGGTTGCAGTTATATATTTAATTTAAACATGGGATATTGGTAGGTTGGAAATTGATATGATAGACATTGACTTTTGATTTGAGTTCATTTAATTATTTAATTATTTTGTAATAAATATACAAGTCTATCACTGGTATTCTCTCTATCACTTTTTTTCAGATAGATTTGTTTCTATACTATACCTGACACTTTGTGTCAGGTATTCTCTTTTCAAAACAGTTTATGTAGAATTTAAAACAAAAATACCCATTTCATATAAGTCCATAAATCATAATTATAGAAATATATGTGATTTTTAGTGATTATAAGTATAACTGTTTTTGTAGTCTTAGTCTATAATTTTCCAGAGAACCAAAAATTTTAAGTGATCTAAGTCACATAGTAAGTGGCAGAACAATAATTAGAAACCAGGTTTTCTCACTTCTAATATGAACTCTTTCTAAACTAAATCTCTTTATCAGCCTCTTATCACATTATACTTACATACTGATTTATTGCTGCATATGGGTATTTCAAGAGCCAAAATTCTAAGATCCAAAATTCAGATCAAGTCTTTATGCTCTTAAGTATATTGTGATTGTTCCCAATATTTGTTTCGATCTTTGTCTCTGTCTTCTGTTCCCTCTCTTCCCATCTGTCTGCCTGTCTGTCTCTCTCTCACCCCCATAATATCTGAACTAACACTATTCACAGAATCCTTCCCTTTTAACTGAATCTCTCTTAATGCACTGCTCTCCATATCATAACCTGAGGATTTCAAACTTCCAAATGGTCTCCTGGAGATACCTCCATTGTTGCTAGCATATGCCTAACTTCAGGAACACTGAGAAGTTAACTGACCAAAGGCTCCAAGTTTGCTATGATTGACTCTGTCCTTTCAGCACTGAATTTTTGTTCTCCACTACATAAACTCTGAATATAATTAATTGTCTGTATTCAGAGTACTCCTATTCCTATTTCCTTTAGTCATATGTTCAACCCTGTTTCTGAGATCCTGATGAATATAACAATCAATATAGGAAAAGATTCCTTGAAATGCAGAATTTATATTATAACTCAGTGTAAGCTCCAAAATCTGTCCTTGGATACCCAAATCAACTTTAATATACTTGATTTATTTCATTGTATAGCACATCACATACCTTGTTCTCTACTTGAGGTTGTATTGATAATGAAATATCAAAAGGATACCACAAGATCTCTTGAAATTCTCTTTCAAAGTATTGATAGGTCTCTGAAAATGCCAAAGTAAAGCAATGACTTTAAGGTCTATGAAAACAGGCTAATATACTGAGTGAAATGAGTGGGACCCAGAGATAGATCATTGTATACTTCAACAATAATACTATATGATGATCAATTCTGATGGACGAGGCCCTCTCCAACAATGAGATAAACCAAATAAGTTCCAATAAAGCAGTAATGAACTGAATCAGCTACACCCAGTGAAAGAACTCTGGGAGTTGACTATGAACCACTACATAGAATTCCTGATCCCTCTATTTTTGTCTGCCTACAATTTTGATTTCCTTCACAGGCTAATTGGACACTGTTTCAAAGTCCAATTCGTTTTATACAGCAAAATATCTGTTTGGACATGTATGCATATATTATATTTAATTTATATTTTAACATATTTAACATGCATTGGTCATGCCATCTGGTGGAAGGAGTTGGGGAAAGGAGTAGAAAAGTTGAAACAAAAGGTTCTGCAATTATCAATGGTGGAAAATAACCTTTTCTGTAAAAATTAATTAGAAAATTAATTAATTAAAAACAGGGTAATATGGAATATCATAAAACATTTATCTGTGTCATTAAAGGCTTTTTGAGAGTTGTTTAGAAATGAATTTCTCTTTTAGAATAAAATTTTCCAAATATCCCTTTCAGGTTATATTTTACCAATTTCATCAAGCTATAAATAGACTCCCGGGCAGAGGTTCTCAAAGTACAGCCCACGGGCCACATGCGGCCTGCTGAAGACATTTAATGTAAAAGGCTAAAACAGAATCTATTTATGCTTCAGGTGAAGTCAAAAAAGCAAGCATAGCCATCCTGATCTCAGATCAAGGAAAAGCAAAAATTAATCTAATTAAAAGAGATAAGGAAGGGCATTGTGTCTTGCTAAAGGGTAGCATAGATAATGAAGCAATATCAATATTAAACATATATGCACCAAGGGGTGCAGCATTTAAATTTTTAAAAGAGAAATTAAGAGAGCTGCAAGAAGAAATAGACAGCAAAACTATAATAGTGGGAGATCTCAACCTAACACTCTCAGAATTAGATAAATCAAACCAAAAAATAAATAAGAAAAAAGTCAAAGAGGTAAATAGAATACTAGAAAAATTAGATATGATAGCTCTTTGGAGAAAACAAAATTTACATTATAATTAATTGGGATATTTTTTAAGGAAAAAAATCATGTTTATTTCAATAAAATTAGTTTCCTTTATAAATCTAAATATGTTATTTTGTGCATTAAAATACATTCTTGTGAGAAGAAATTCATAGACTTAACCAGATTGCCACATGACTCCATGACACACAAAAATTTAAGAACTCGTTATTTAAATGCTCCATTATCTTCTTGTTGTTTATCCTTCATTCTCTTTTTTTGAAGTTTATTTTTTTTATTTAGAATTTTTTTTTCACAGTATATATGCTTGGGTATTTTTAAAAAATATTATCCCTTGAATTCATTTTTCCGAATTATCCCCGCCTCCCCCCACTCCCTCCCCCCGATGACAGGCAATCCCATACATTTTACATGTGTTACAATAAAACCTAGATACAATATATGTATGTATTTTCTTGTTGCACATTAAGTATTAGATTCTAAAGGTATAAGTAACCTGGGTAGATAGACAGTAGTGCTAACAATTTACATTCGCTTCCCAGTGTTCCTTCTCTGGGTATAGTTATTTCTGTCCATCATTGATCAACTGGAAGTGAGTTGGATCTTCTTTATGTTGAAGATATCCACTTCCCTCAGAATACCTCTTCACACAACATTGAAGTGTACAGCGATCTTCTGGTTCTATTCATTTCACTCAGCATCAGATGATGTAAGTCTCTCCAAGCCTCTCTGTATTCCTCCTGCTGGTCATTTCTTACAGAGCAATAACATTCCATAACCTTCATATACCATAATTTACCCAACCATTCTACAATTGATGGACATCCATTCAACTTCCAGTTTCTAGCTACAACAAAAAGAGCTGCCACAAACATTTTGCACATACAGGACCCTTTCCGCTCTTTAGTATTCTTTGGGATATAATCCCAGTAGTAGCGCTGCTGGGTCAAAGGGTATGCACAGTTTGATAACTTTTTGGGCATAGTTCCAAATTGCTCTCCAGAATGGCCGGATTCTTTCACAACTCCACCAAAAATGTATCAGTGTCCCAGTTTTCCCACATCCCCTCCAACATTCATCATTATTTGTTCCTGACATCTTAGCCAATCTGACAGGTATATAGTGGTATCTCAGAGTTGTCTTAATTTGCATTTCTCTGATCAGTAGTGATTTGGAACACTCTTTCATATGAGTGGATACAGTTTCAATTTCATCATCTGAGAATTGTCTGTTCATATCCTTTGACCATTTATCAATTGGAGAATGGTTCGATTTCTTATAAATTAGGGTCAGTTCTCTATATATTTTGGAAATGAGACCTTTGTCAGAACCTTTACATTTAAAAATATTTTCCCAATTTGTTACTTCCCTTCTAATATTGTTTGCATTAGTATTGTTTGTACAGAAACTTTTTTAGTTTGATGTAATCAAAATCTTCTATTTTGTGATCAATAATGATCTCTAGTTCTCCTCTGGTCATAAATTACTTCCTCCTCCACAGGTATGAGAGGTAGACAATTTTCTGTTTCTCTAATCTATTATCTCATTCTTTATGCCTAAATCATGGACCCATTTTGATCTTATCTTGGTATATGGTGTTAAGTGTGGATCCATATCTAATTTCTGCCATACTAATTTCTGGTATTCCCAAAAGTTTTTTTTTTTCAAATAATGAATTTTTATCCCTAATGTTGGTATCTTTGGGTTGGTCAAAGATCAGATTGCTATAGATGTACCCTTTTTTGTTCTTTGTATCTAATCTGTTCCACTGATCTACCAGTCTATTTCTTAGCCAATACCAAATGGATTTGGTGACTGCTGCTATATAATATAGCTTTAGATCAGGTACACTTAGACCACCTTCATCTGACTTTTTTTTCATTAGTTCCTTTGCAATTCTCGACCTTTTATTCTTCCATATGAATTTTGTTGTTATTTTTTCTAGTCAGTAAAATAGTTTCTTGGGAGTCTGATTGGTATAACATTAAATAAATAGATTAGTTTGGGGAGTATTGTCATCTTTATTACATTCGCTCGGCCTATCCAAGAGCACTGAATGTCTTTCCAATTATTTAAATCTGACTTTATTTTTGTGGCAAGTGTTTTGTAATTTTTCTCATATAATTCCTGACTATTCTTTGGTAGATGTATTCCCAAATACTTTATACTCTCAACATTTGTTTGGAATGGAATTTCTCTTTGTATCTCTTGCTGTTGCATTTTGTTGGTGATATATAAAAATGCTGAGGATTTATGCGGATTTATTTTGTATCCTGCCACTTTGCTAAAATTCTGAATTATTTCTAATACCTTTTTAGCAGAGTCTTTGGGGTTCTCTAAATATACCATCATGTCATCTGCAAAGAGTGATAGTTTGATTTCCTCATTTCCTACTCTAATTCCTTAAATCTCTTTCTCAGCTCTTATTGCTGAGGCTAGCGTTTCTAGTACTATATTGAATAGTAAGGGTGATAGTGGACAAACTTGTTTCACTCCTGATCTTACTGGGAAAGGTTGCAGTTTATTTCTATTGCATATTATGCTTACTGACGGTCATAAATATATGTTCCTGATTATTCTAAGGAATAGTCCATTTATTCCTATACACTCAAGAGTTTTTAGAAGGAATGGATGTTGGATTTTGTCAAATGCTTTTTCTGCATCTATTGAGATGATCATAAGGTTTTTTTATCAATTTGATGATTAATATGGTCAATTATACTAATAGTTTTCCTAATATTAAACCAGCCCTGCATTCCTGGTATAAATCCTACTTGATCATATTGTATTATCCTGGGGATGATTTTCTGAAGTCTTTTTGCTAATATCTAATTTAAGATTTTAGCATCTATATTCATTAAGGAAATCAGTCTATACTTTTCTTTCTCAGTTTTCAATCGACCTGGTTTAGGTATCTGTACCATGTCTGTGTCATAAAAGGAGTTTGGTAGGACTCCTTCATCCCCTATTTTTTCAAATTGTTTATATAGCATTGGGGCTAATTGTTCTTTAAATGTTTGGTAGAATTCACATATAAATCCATCTGGCCCTGGGGATTTTTACCTGGGAAGTTGATTAATTGCTTGTTATATTTCTTTTTCTGAAATGGGACTATTTGAGCAATTTATCTCCTCTTCTGTTAATCTAGAAAGCCTATATTTTTGGAGGAAGTCATCCATTTCACTTAAGTTAAGTTAAGTTAAGTTAAGTTAATTTAAGTTATTTATTGGCATAAATTTGGGCAAAGTAACTCCTTATTATTTCTCTAATTTCCTCTTCATTGGTGGAAAGATCCCCCTTTTCATTTGTAAGACTAAAAATTTGATTTTCCTCTTTCTTTTTTTCTGATCAGATTTACCAAAGGTTTGTCTATTTTATTAGCTTTTTCATAAAACCAACTCTTGGTTTTATTTATTAATTCAATAGTTTTTTTTTTTTTTTTTTTACTTTCAATATTATTGATTTCTCCTTTTAATTTTTGCATTTCAAGTTTAATTTTTGGTTGGGGGTTTTTAATTTGGTCTTTTTCTAGCTTTTTAAGTTGCAGGCCCAATTCATTAATCTTCTCTTTCTCTATTTTCTTCAAATAAGCCTCTAAAGTTATAAAATTTCCCCTTATTACCGCTTTAGCTGCATCCCACAGATTTTGGTATGATGTCTCATCATTGTCATTATCTTGGGTGAAATTATTAATTGTTTCTATAATTTGCTGTTTCACCCAGTCATTCTTTAAGATGAGATTATTCAGTTTTTGGTCTATTTACCTCTAACTTCTTACTGAATGTAGCTTTTATTGCATTGTGATATGAGAAGAAGGCATTTATGTCCTAATATATGGTCAATTTTTGTATAGGATCCATGAACTGCTGAGAAGAAAGTATATTCCTTTCTATTCCCATTCAGTTTTCTCCAAAGGTCTATCATACTTAGTTTTTCTAATGTTCTATTTACTTTTTTAATTTCTTTCTTATTTGTTTTGTAGTTTGATTTGTCTAAATCTGAGAGTGCAAGGTTGAGATCTCCCACTATTACAGTTTTACTGTCTATTTCTTCTTGAAATTCTCTTAAATTTTCCTTTAGAAAGTTAGGTGCTATACCACTTGGTGCATATATTTTTAGTATTGATATGGCTTCATTATTTATGCTACCTTTCAGCAGGATATAGTTTCCTTCCTTATCTCTTTTAATTAGATCAATTTCTGCTTTTGCTTAATCTGAGATAATGATAGCTACCCCTGCTTTTTTGGCTTTACCTGAAGCATAATAGATTCTGCTCCAACCTTTTCCCTTTACTCTATATGTATCTCCCTGCTTTAAGTGTGTTTCTGGTAAACAACATATTGTAGGGTTCTGATTTTAGATCCAGTCTGCTATCCGTCTCCATTGATGGCAGCGTTCATCCCATTCACATTTACAGTTAAAATTACTAATTCTGTACTTCCTGCCATCATATTATCCCCAAATTATGCTTTTTCCCTTGACCCCCCTGAACCCCTTGCCCGATATTTAATTTATAGACCCCACTTGTGATGCGCAGCCCTCCCTTTTTTTTTAGTATCCCTCCCCCTCCCTGCAAGTCCCTTCCCTTATTCACCTTTTCCTTTTCCCTTTTCCTCTCCCCCCTTTTAATGAGGTGAGAGAGAATTCTCTGAAAAACAAATATGTCAATTATTTACTCTTTGAGCCTCTTCTGATGAGAGTAAGATTCACACAATGTTGCTCCCCCTCTCTAAATTCCCTCATATATGGTGTATTTTCTATGCCTCTTCCTGGGACGTAGTTTCCTTCTTTTTATCACTCCTTCCCCTTTTTCTGATACCTTCCCTTTACTACAGCCCCCCCTTTTTTTCTTTTATATCAGTAAAATCAAATTATCCATGCGTACTTTCTATATACCCACAACAGAGATACAGTTTTCAAGGGTTCTGTTTACCTTTTTCGGTTTCTTTTCAGTCTTGTGGATGTAGATCAAAATTTTTGTTTAAGTCTGGTTTTTTTCTTAGAAACATATAGAATTCCTCTGTTTCATTGAATGATCATCTTCTTCCATGGAAAAAGATGCTAAACTTAGCTGAGTTGTTTATATTTGGTTGCAATCCTTGATCTTTTGCCTTTTGGAATATCAGGTTCCAGGCCCTTCAATCTTTTAATGTGGAGGCAGCCAGACCTTGTGTGACCCTTATTGTGGCATCTTGGTATTTAAATTGTTTTTTTTTTTCCTAGCTGCTTGCAAGATTTTCTCCTTTGTGTGGTAATTCTGCAGCTTAGCCACAATATTGTGTGGTGTTCTTTTTTTAGGGTCTATTTCAGAAGGTGTGCGATGAATTCTTTCGACATCTACTTTCCCTTCTGTTTCTATTATCTCTGGACAGTTCTCTTTGATAATTTCCTGTAAAATAGAATCTAGGCTCTTTTTTTGGTAATAGTTTTTGGGAAGTCCTATGATCCGCAAATTATCTCTCTTAGATCTATTTTACAGGTCTATAGATTTTCCCAGTAAGTATTTGACGTTGTTCTCCAGCTTTTCTTTTTTTTTTTTTTTTTTTTTTTTTTTTTTTTTTGTTTTGTTTTGTTTGACTGATTCTTGGGTTCTCAATGAATCATTTATTTCTATTTGTTCTGTCCTGAGTTTTAAGGAGTTATTTTCTTCATTCACAGTTTTTAGTTCTTTTCGTAAATCCCCAATTCCATTTGTAAATGAATTATTTTGCTCTATTGAACTTTTTTTCCATTTCCCTAATTTTTTTAGAGAATTATTTCCTTTTTCCAATTCAGAAATCCTATTTTCTTGAGACTTTTTTGTCCTTTCCAATTCAGAAATCCTACTTTCCTGTGATTTTTTTACCTTTTCTAATTCACAAATTTTGTTTCCCTGAATCTCCTGTGAATTCTTTATTTTTTCCAACTCCAATTTCATAGTTTCCCTTTCCTTTCCCTATTTTTCTTCAAACTCTCTTAATTTTTTAATAGTCTCTTCTAAGAGAGAGTTATGTGATTGGAGTCAGGAATCATTCCCCTTTAGGCTGTTATCTGCTGACTCTCTGCTGTTAACTGCCTCAGGGTTGGATACCCGCTCTTTCTCTGTGTAGAAGGAGTCGATTGTTTTTCTTTGCTTTTTACTCATATTTAAAAAATCTTTTGGGGTCTGTCCCTGGGGTAGGAAATTATTTATTTATTCTTTACCAGCTTCCTCCCAGACCGGATGCATTCAGTGTTTCCTTTGCCTGAGCTACGAGAGCTCTGGGAGAGAATTCCCTTCCCCCTCCCTGGAAGTGCCTCAGAGTGATTAGCACTGCAGTGCTTTGAGTGCACTGTGTGTCTTAGCAACTTTCCTGAGGTTTAAGACTGAACAGTAAAGGCAACACAAAGCCCAGCCTATGCATCCCAGTGAGGTGTGGATGTCAGCAACAGATGAAGTGAAAAGCCCCTGAGCTCAAACTGAAAGTGTCTGCCCTGAAACTGCTGTCCCTATTTCAGAGGTTCCACTTCTCTTGGACTTCCGAGCTGAGTGCCACAGCCTCCAGCCGAGCAAGGCACTATGTGTTTCCTTGGGCCGTGTCTGCCCGCTTTTCAATCTCTTAACTACCTCCAGGTGAAAGCCCAGACAGCCTAAGTCAGTCACACCCACAGTGCCGAGATCTGTTGAGGATTGGGGTGATTCTAATATCTGGCTTTAAATTTTAAAGTGGCTTGATTTCTCTTCTGAACTGTTGTTTTATAAGCAGAGAAGAGCTAACAACCTGTGCCAGATTCGTCTTTCTCAATGGCTTCTCTGATCCCAGAGCCCTCCCCAGCGTGATCGGCGCAGTGTGCCACCACCCAACCATCTGTGCTGGCCTTTCTTCTTCCTCCCCTGGGAACCAACCTTTTCTGTTGAAACTCCAGATTCTCTTCAGCTGGTAAGTCATGCTTCCAGTCTTTGTGTTTTCTATCAGTCCAGCGCTAATTTTGAGGCTGACAAATAATTGGTAGTGAGGGAAGAAGGGCACTCACAGAGTCGCGTGTATCTTCTCTGCCATCTTGGCTCTGCCCCTAATTGAGATAAATTTGAAGCCTCGTCAATAACAAAGATGGCCAATTTTGTCACTATTACTAAATATTATATTATAAAGTGTACCTATTGTTATAAGACAAAAAGAGAAATAGGAGGAATAAAAATTGACAGTGAACAAATAAAACTATCACTCTGAACATAATTTGAATTTTTAGAAAATCCTAGAAAATCAAATAAAATAAAAATGCTAATTTAAACAATTTCCAGTTAAATTAACTGCAGACAATATAAAATTATTTGGAGTCTACTTCTCAAGACAAATTATGTGAACACAATTACAAAATATACTGTGTTTTTTACTCTTCTTGAAGCAATTAGAGAAATAACAATTTCTCATGAGTAGAACTAATCAATATGGTAAAAAATCAGAATTCTACTTAAGTTAATTTACTTATTCAATCTCATGCCAATTAGCTTACCAAAGAATTATTTCATTAAGCTAGAAAAATTGTAGCAAAATTTATCTGGAAGAAGAAAAAGTCAAGCCTATTAAAAAATGCAACGAATGCAGGAAGGAGGACTAGAAATAGCAGATTTCAAACTAGTTGAACAGGATCTTCTGTACAAAAATATTTGCATTAATCTCTTTTTTTGTGGTGGTAAATGATCATAAATCGAGGGGATGCTCACCAATTAAGGAATGACTGAAGAAACTGTGATATATGATTAAAATAGAATATTATTGTTCTATAAAAATAATAAGAAAAGAGTTTTGCAAAAATCTTAGAAAAACTTATATGAACTAATACCAAGTGAAGATAACAGAACCAGAAGAACACTGTGTACAGTAAGAGTAAAAACATAAATCAATCAACTGTCAAAGACAGCTCTTCAGATCAGTTAATGATTTAAGACAATTCAACATAACTATGTTGAAAACATGCTATCCATCCTCAGTAAGAGAACATCAAATGCTTATTGAAGCATAATTTTTAAACTTTATTTTCCTTGAGGTTATGTGTATGCATATGTGTACACACATGTATGCATTCTTTCTTTTACAACATGGCTAATATGGAAATATATTTTACATGAGGTTATATATATATATATATATATATATATATATATATGTATATATATATATATATATATATATATATATATGATATATGATAGTGTTTAGCTTCTCAATGTTTGTGGGAAGAGTTAAAAGAAAGAAAAGGGTTTGAAATTCAAAAAATTTAAACATATGTTAATATTTTCACAAGTATTTGAGGAATATATAATGAAATAAAATATACTTTGAAACATAATTTGTAACTAGCTATTCAACTTGGTTTTTAACGAGAAAGAAAAAAAAAATAAGGTTTGACCAACTTTGGGAAACCTTTCAAAGCCTTCAAAACATTAAAAAAATATTCCTTTCAATAGAAATAATCTCAATGACATTATATGGCATCATGATCATGACATTACATATAATTTTATCGAATACTAAGAGGTAAGCTTGTCACAAATAATCTCTATATTTTTAACAAAAATGCTGAGGGGATGTGGCAAATCACTTATGCAACTTATCAACAATAACTAGAAAATGAATTGCATAATTTTGATGTAAGAATGAAAGAGAACTGATGGGGAGCCCTCATGTTTGATTGACATGACAAATATATTAAACAAAGTTGAGAAAATATTTTAATTAATTTTGTGGGTCCTCTTTGAAGGATTTATGGAAAAATGTAAACAAAAATTTTACAGTATGTTAAGACATGCAGGATTGTATTCTGCAGCAGTGGAAGTGGTTTTTAATTGTTGATTCCTCCACACTTTCAGGCAATTGAACAAGGGAAAATGTATAAGGATAAAACAGAGGCAAAAAGGATGTTGTATAATTTGATCCAGTATGAATAAAAAAAAATTACTATTTATTCCAAGTTCTGGCTTCATTGATACCTTTTAGTTTAGAGACAGGAAAAATAGTATCTGATTCAATTTTAAATTTTGCTTTTGTTAAAGGTAGGAGCCCAGCATGGACATACAACTTTGTAAAGGATTTTACAAATCAATGAAAAACAATCATAGATCTACAATACGCCCCCAAATAAAATCTTTCCAAAAACTTTAAATACAGATAAATAATGATTTTAGTTCACTTATTCATTTTCATTTTTTTCTTCCAGATTTAAATCTCCATGGGGAAAATATTATAATACAGCCCTGTTTCTAATAGTTAATAACAGTACCATTTTGAAAAGAGATTCATTCTATATTTAAAGAATTTATCTCAACATTAAAGGGGAAAAAAACTACTAAAATGCCTTTTGGGGGATTTTTCTTTGATTTTTCTATGTTTAATGTCCCACATTTTCTTATTAAATAGAGCTTCTGAAAACATGGATAATTTTGTTTTTCATTTATCTTTGAGTTATAATAGACTTTTGTTGATACTAAATAAAATATTTCCTGAAGAAATTTAAAAGATAATTCAGAGGGCAGAGAGGACACACACATCTACTTAATCTCTGTGTTTTCTCTCAGAATTAATTCTTTCGGGGGGCGGAGCCAAGATGGCGGAGAAGAAACACACGACTCAGTGAACGTCCTCACTCCCTCACAACCAATTAGATAAATTAAGTCTCAAAATTAGCTCAGGACTGATAGATACCACAAGGACTGGAAGCACGACTTACCAGCTGAAGAGAATCTGGAGTTTCAACAGGAAAGGTCAGTTCTCAGGGGAGGAATAAGAGAGACCAGCACAGACGGTGGGGTAGGGGCACACTGCGCCCATTGCACTGGGAAGGGCTCTGGGATCAGAGAAGCCACTGAGGTAAAGGAATCTGGCACAGGCTGTTAGCTCTTCTCTGCTAATTATTTAGCAGTTCAGAAGAGAAAGCCAAAATATTTTAAAACTCAGATTAGATTTCCCCCCCCCCCCCCCCTCAGCAGATCTCGGCACCAGGGGGTGTGGCCTCAGCTACCTCCTGAGAATAGTTAAGAGACTGACAAGTGGGTGGATACGGCCCAAGGCAACGTTGCACACACTGCCTAGCTTAGCTGGAGGGAGTGGAACTCAGCTCCAGGAAGTCCCAGAGAAGCGGAACCTTTGAACTAGGGACTGCGGTTTCTGGCAGACACTTCCAGTTTGAGCGCAGGGGCTTCTCACGTCACCTGCTGCAGACATCCACGCCCCACCCAGACACATAGGCTGGGCTTCCTGCTGTCTTCACTATTCTACGCCCTCAAAGCACAGTAGTGCTAATCACCTCTGAGGCACTTCCAGGGAGGGGGTGGGGAACTCTCTCCCAGAGCTCTCTCTTAGCTCAGGCTCAGGGGCCGCTGCATCCATCCGGTCTGGGAGGAAGCTGGTAAAGAAGTAAATAATTTCCTACCCCAGGGACAGACCCCAAAAGATTTTTTTAAATATGAACAAAAAAGCTAGAAAAACTATAGATTCCTTCTATACAGAGAAAGAGCGGGTATCCAACCCCGAGGAAGTTAACAGCAAAGATTCAGAAGATAACAACCTAAAGGGGAACGATTCCTGCCCCCCATCACATAACTCTCTCCTAGAAGAAGCTCTTAAAAAATTGAGGGAGATCGAAGAAAAATGGGGAAAGGAAAGGGAAGTTATGATAGAGAATAACAACGTCCTGAAATTGGAGTTGGAAAAAATAAAGAATTCACAGGAGATGCAGGGAAACAAAATTAGTGAATTAGAAAAGGTTAAAAAAACACAGGAAAGTAGGATTTCTGAATTGGAAAAGATAAAAAAGTCTCAAGAAAATAGAATTTCTGAATTGGAAAAAGAAAATAATTCTCAAAAAAAAAATAGGGAAATGGAAAAAAATTCAATAGAGCAAAATAATTCATTTAAAAACGAAATTGGGCATTTACAAAAAGAACTAAAAACTGTGAAAGAAGAAAATAACTCCTTAAAAGTCAGGATGGAACAAATAGAAATGAATGATTCACAGAGAACCCAAGAATCAGTCAAACAAAACAAAAAAAATGAGAAGCTGGAGAACAACGTCAAATACTTACTGGGAAAATCTATAGACCTGGAAAATAGATCTAGGAGAGATAATCTGCGGATTATTGGACTTCCAGAAAACTATGACCAAAAAAAGAGCCTAGATTCTATTTTACAGGAAATTATCAAAGAGAACTGTCCAGAGATAATAGAAACAGAAGGGAAAGTAGATGTGGAAAGAATTCATCGAACTCCTTCTGAAATAGACCCTAAAAAAAAGAACACCACGGAATATAGTGGCTAAGCTGCAGAATTACCACACAAAGGAGAAAATCCTGCAAGCAGCTAGAAAAAAACAATTTAAATACCAAGGTGCCACAATAAGGGTCACCCAAGATCTGGCTGCCTCCACATTAAAAGATAGAAGGGCCTGGAACCTGATATTCCGTAAGGCAAAAGATCAAGGACTGCAACCAAGAATGAACTACCCAGCTAAGTTTAGCATCTTTTTCCATGGAAGAAGATGGTCATTCAATGAAACAGAGGAATTCTATATGTTTCTAAGAAAAAAACCAGACTTAAACAAAAAATTTGATCTACATCCACAAGACTGAAGAGAAACAGAAAAAGGTACACAGAACCCTTGAGAACTGTAACTCTGTTATGGGTATATAAAAAATACTCAAGGATAATTTGATTTTACTGATATAAAAGAAAAAAAGGGGGGTGTAGTAAAGGGAAGGAGGTCGGTTCAGAAAAAGGGGAAGGAGTGATAAAAAGAGGGAAACTATATCCCAGGAAGAGACATAGAAAATACACCATATCTGAGGGAACTTAGTGAGGGGGAGAATCATTGTGTGAATCTTACTCTCATCAGAAGAGGCTCAAAGAGTAAATAATTAACATATTTGTTTTTCAGAGAATTTTCTCTCACCTCATTAAAAGGGGGGAGAGGAAAAGGGAAAAGGAAAAGGGGAATAACTGAAGGGACTTGGAGGGAGGGGGGAGGGATCCTAAAAAAAAAAAAAAAAAGAGGGAGGATTGCGCATCATAAGGGGGGTCTGTAAATTAAATATCGGGGAGGGGCATCAGGGGGGTCAAGGGAAAAAAGCATAATCTGGGGATAATACGATGGCAGGAAATACAGAATTAGTAATTTTAACTGTAAATGTAAATGGGATGAACGATCCCATCAAACGGAGACGGATAGTAGATTGGATCAAAAAGCAGAACCCTACAATATGTTGCCTACAGGAAACACACTTAAAGCAGGGAGATACATACAGAGTAAAGGTAAAAGGTTGGAACAGAGCCTATTATGCTTCAGGTAAAGCCAAAAAAGCAGGGGTAGCTATCCTTATCTCAGATCAAGCAAAAGCAGAAGTAGATCTTGTTAAAAAAGATAAGGAAGGAAACTATATCCTGCTGAAAGGTAGCATAAATAATGAAGCCATATCAATACTAAACATATATGCACCAAGTGGTATAGCATCTAACTTTCTAAAGGAAAAGTTAAGAGAACTGCAAGAAGAAATAGACAGTAAAACTATAATAGTGGGAGATCTCAACCTTGCACTCTCAGATCTAGACAAATCAAACCACAAAACAAACAAGAAAGAAATTAAAAAAGTAAATAGAACATTAGAAAAACTAGGTATGATAGACCTTTGGAGAAAACTGAATGGCAATAGGAAGGAATATACTTTCTTCTCAGCAGTTCATGGATCCTATACAAAAATTGACCATATATTAGGACATAAAGATCTCAAAATTAAATGTAGGAAGGCAGAAATAATAAATGCCTTCTTCTCAGATCACAATGCAATAAAAGCTACATTCAGTAAAAAGTTAGGGGTAAATAGACCAAAAAGTAATTGGAAACTGAATAATCTCATCTTAAAGAATGACTGGGTGAAAGAGCAAATTATAGAAACAATTAACAATTTCACCCAAGATAATGATAATGATGAGACATCATATCAAAATCTTTGGGATGCAGCTAAAGCAGTAATAAGGGGAAATTTTATATCTTTAGAGGCTTATTTGAAGAAAATTGAGAAAGAGAAGATTAACGAATTGGGCTTACAACTTAAAAGGCTAGAAAAAGACCAAATTATAAACCCCCAACCAAAAATTAAACTCGAAATACAAAAATTAAAAGGAGAAATCAATAAAATTGAAAGTAAAAAAACTATTGAATTAATAAATAAAACCAAGAGTTGGTTTTATGAAAAAGCCAATAAAATAGATAAACCTTTGGTAAATTTGATCAAAAAAAAGAAAGAGGAAAATCAAATTGATAGTCTTACAAATGAAAAGGGGGATCTTTCCACCAATGAAGAGGAAATTAGAGAAATAATAAGGAGTTACTTTGCCCAACTTTATGCCAATAAATTTGATAACTTAAGTGAAATGGATGACTTCCTCCAAAAATATAGGCTCCCTAGATTAACAGAGGAGGAGATAAATTGCTTAAATAGTCCCATTTCAGAAAAAGAAATAGAGCAAGCTATTAATCAACTCCCCAGGAAAAAATCCCCAGGGCCAGATGGATTCACATGTGAATTCTACCAAACATTTAAAGAACAATTAGCCCCAATGTTATATAAATTATTTGAAAAAATAGGGGATGAAGGAGTCCTACCAAATTCCTTTTATGACACAGACATGGTACTGATACCTAAACCTGGTAGATCGAAAACTGAGAAAGAAAATTATAGACCAATCTCCTTAATGAATATTGATGCTAAAATCTTAAATAAGATATTAGCAAAAAGACTTCAGAAAATCATCTCCAAGATAATACACTATGATCAAGTAGGATTTATCCCAGGAATGCAGGGCTGGTTTAATATTAGGAAAACTATTAATATAATTGACCATATTAATAATCAAATTAATAAGAACCATATGATCATCTCAATAGATGCAGAAAAAGCATTTGACAAAATCCAACATCCATTCCTACTAAAAACTCTTGAGAGTATAGGAATAAATGGATTATTCCTTAGAATAATCAGGAGTATATATTTAAGACCGTCAGTAAGCATAATATGCAATAGAAATAAACTGCAACCTTTCCCAGTAAGATCAGGAGTGAAACAAGTTTGCCCACTATCACCATTACTATTCAATATAGTACTAGAAACGCTAGCCTCGGCAATAAGAGCCGAGAAAGAGATTCAAGGAATTAGAGTAGGAAATGAGGAAATTAAACTATCACTTTTTGCAGATGACATGATGGTATACTTAGAGAACCCCAAAGACTCTGCTAAAAAGCTACTAGAAATAATTCAAAATTTCAGCAAAGTGGCAGGATACAAAATAAATCCACATAAATCCTCGGCATTTTTATATATCACTAACAAAATGCAACAGCAAGAGATACAAAGAGAAATTCCATTCCAAACAAATGTTGAGAGTATAAAATATTTGGGAATCCATCTACCAAAGAAAAGTCAGGAATTATATGAGAAAAATTACAAAACACTTGCCACAAAAATAAAATCAGATTTAAATAATTGGAAAGACATTCAGTGCTCTTGGATAGGCCGAGCGAATATAATAAAGATGACAATACTCCCCAAACTAATCTATTTATTTAGTGCTATACCAATCAAACTCCCAAGAAACTATTTTAATGACCTAGAAAAAATAACAACAAAATTCATATGGAAGAATAAAAGGTCAAGAATTGCAAGGGAACTAATGAAAAAAAAACTCAGAGGAAGTTGGTCTAAGTGTACCTGATCTAAAGCTATATTATATAGCAGCAGTCACCAAAACCATTTGGTATTGGCTAAGAAATAGACCGGTAGATCAGTGGAACAGATTAGATACAAAGGACAAAAAAGGGTACATCTATAGCAATGTAATCTTTGACAAACCCAAAGATTCCAACATTAGGGATAAAAATTCATTATTCAGAAAAAACTGTTGGGAAAACTGGAAATTAGTATGGCAGAAATTAGATATGGATCCACACTTAACACCATATACCAAGATAAGATCAAAATGGGTCCATGATTTAGGCATAAAGAGGGAGATAATAAATAGATTAGAGGAACAGAGGATAATCTACCTCTCAGACTTGTGGAGGACAAAGGAATTTATGACCAGAGGAGAACTAGAGATCATTATTGATCACAAAATATAAGATTTTGATTACATCAAACTAAAAAGTTTCTGTACAAATAATACTAATGCAAACAAGATTAGAAGGGAAGTAACAAATTGGGAAAATATTTTTAAAAACAAAGGTTCTGACAAAGGTCTCATTTCCAAAATATATAGAGAACTGACCATAATTTATAAGAAACCGAACCATTCTCCAATTAATAAATGGTCAAAGGATATGAACAGACAATTCTCAGAGGAAGAAATTGAAACTATATCCACTCACATGAAAGAGTGTTCCAAATCACTACTGATCAGAGAAATGCAAATTAAGACCACTCTGAGATACCACTACACACCTGTCAGATTGGCTAAGATGACAGGAACAAATAATGACAAATGTTGGAGGGGATGTGGGGAAATTGGGACACTAATACATTGCTGGTGGAGTTGTGAAAGAATCCAGCCATTCTGGAGAGCAATCTGGAATTATGCCCAAAAAGTTATCAAACTGTGCATACCCTTTGACCCAGCAGCGCTACTACTGGGATTATATCCCAAAGAAATACTAAAAAGCGGAAAGAAACATATGTGTGCCAAAATGTTTGTGGCAGCTCTTTTTGTTGTAGCTAGAAACTGGAAGATGAATGGATGTCCATCAGTTGGAGAATGGTTGGGTAAATTGTGGTATATGAAGGTTATGGAATATTATTGCTCGGTAAGAAATGACCAGCAGGAGGAATACAGAGAGGGTTGGAGAGACTTAAATCAACTGATGCTGAGTGAAATGAGCAGAACCAGAAGATCACTGTATACTTCAACAACAATACTGTATGAGGATGTATTCTGATGGAAGTGGAAATCTTCAACATAAAGAAGATCCAACTCACTTCCAGTTGATCAATGATGGACAGAGGTAGCTACACCCAGAGAAGAAACACTGGGAGGGGAATGTAAATTGTTAGCACTAATATCTGTCTGCCCAGGTTGCATGTACCTTCGGATTCTAATGTTTATTGTGCAACAAGAAAATGATATTCACACACATGTATTGTACTTAGACTATATTGTAACACATGTAAAATGTATGGTATTGCCTGTCGTCGGGGGGAGGGAATAGAGGGAGGGGGGGTAATTTGGAAAAATGAATACAAGGGATAATATTATAAAATATATATATATATATAATAAAAAAAAAAGTTAAAAAAAAAAAGAATTACTTCTTTCAATTTCTATTTTACTCTCTGCTTCTATAATATCTGGACAGTTTTCTTTGATAATTTCCTGGAAAATATTATCCAGGCTCTTTTTTTTTCATCATTTTTTTCAGGAGTTTTCAGGGAGTCCTATAATCCTCATATTGTCTCTCCTGGATCGATTTTCCAGGTCTGTTGTTTTCCCAAAAGGGTATTTGACATGTTTTTTCCATTGTTTTATTTTTTTGTATTTGCTTGACTGATTCTTGGTGTCTTCTCAAGTCATTCAATTCCATTTGTTTGATTCTGATTTTCAATGAAGTATTTTCTTCACTCACTTTTTTATATATTTTCTAATTGTCCAATTGAGTTTTTAAGTGAGTTGTTTTGTCCTATGGATTTTTTTTTCCCATTTCACCCATTTTATTTTTAGAGAGCTATTTTCTTTTTCCAACTCACTAATTCTGTTTTTCAAGGATTAGATTTCTTTATTCTTTCTATCTTTAAATGAGTAGAATAACTTATCTAGACTCTCTTGCCAAGCTTACCTTCCCTTTTCCCAGTTTTCTTCTAGGTCTCTTGTGAGAACAGTTTTAATTTCTTTTATGAGAGTTTTGTGCACTGAGATTACCATATGATATTCCCCTTTGGGGATTCATCTGGAGACAGTCTGTTTTTAGTCTCCTTAGGGTGTAAAGAAACTATTAATAGTTAAAGTGCACTTTAATTTGTTGCTCATTTTGTCAAAGAAGAATCAGAGAAAACAAGAAAAACAAATGGTTTGCTTCTTTTTTGGGAGGGGGGGCTGGATAGTGTTCCTGAGCTTCCTCTACAGACTGTAGGGGGCAGCAGAGAGGCACTAGTAGGACAGCAATGGCTGCTCTGGGTCTGTTCTCTGAGACTCTGAGAGCATGCAGAGACACTGTAGGTGGGTGTGGTCAGGTCTCAAGAGATGCTATCTTTTCGGGGGTTATAGTCTTCACCCCCTGTGTTTTTAGCTCCTTTGATTGTCTACTGGCTTACTGCCAGGGCAAAGTAGCCAACATTGTGTTAAAGCTCTCTCTACAGAAATGGCTGATATCACCAACCAGCCCCTCCGGCCTGCTCAGTTGTGAGCTGCCTGCCTTACTCTGTCTGCTGTGTTGCCACTGCCTGCCTTCAGTTTGTGCTTGATCTAAAACTATCCTTACCCACAAGCAAAAACAGACCTTTTCTGGTGAATTTTGAGGATATCTTCTTTTGGTAATTATTTGTAGTTAAATTAATTCAAATATAGAGGAGCCACAATAAAGATTACTAAGGATCTAGCAGTGTCCACATTAAAGGATCAAAGCCTGGAATATGATATTCCAAAAGTCTAAGGAACTTGGCATGTAACCAAAAATAACTTACTAAGCAAAAATGAGCATCTTTTTCTATGGAAGAAGATGGACATTCAATGAAATAAGTAAATTTCATTTATTTTTGATGAAAAAACCAGAAGTAAACAAAAAGTTTGATCTACAAATATATAACTCAAGAGAAACCTAAAAAGCTAAAAATAAATCTTGGGAAATATATTTCTGTTATAAAGATATAAAAAGAACACATGTATGCATTGTTCTAGAAACTAGACATAGAAAGGAAATCATACCCAGAAAAGGGTAAAGTGGGGGTATTACATCTCACAAAGAGACAAAGGAATCCTATTATATCTGAGAGAAAGAATGGAAGGGGATGAATATAGTGTGTATCATACTGTCATCAGAATTGGCTTAAAGAGAAAAATATTAGAAATATTTTATTTAGGGTGAAATTCTCCAACCTCATTGAAAAGTAAGAGAGGAAAAGTGAAAAGGGAAGGAGTAAGCTAAACAGAAGGGAATACAGAAATTGTAAGGAAAAGGGATAAGATAGGGTGAGGATCTCTAAAATAGGGAGAGGAATACTAAAAAGGGAGGACTGTGAGAAGCAAGTTTATTACTGGGGAGGGAGATAAGGGGGAAGGAAAGGACAAAAGCATGGGTTAATAAGATGGCAAGTAATACAGAATTAGTAATTTTAACCAGAAATGTGAATGGAGTAAACTACCCCATAAAACGCAAGGAGTTAGCAGATTGTATTAAAAGCCAGAATCCTACAATATGTTGATTACAGGAAACACACCTAAAGCAGTGTGATACATACAGACTAAAGGTAAAAAGGTTGGAGAAGAATCTACTATGCTTCAGGTGAAGTAAAAAAGCAAGGATAGCCATCCTGATTTCAAATCAAGGAAAAGCAAAAATTAATCTAATTAAAAGAGATAAGGAAGGGCACTGTATCTTTCTAAAGGGTAGCATAGATAGTGAAGCAATATCAATATTAAACATATATGCACCAAACTATCACTCTTTGCACATGATATGATGGTATACTTAGACAACCCTAGAGAAACCAAACTATCACTCTGCAAATGATATGATGATATATTTAGAGAACCCCAGAGATTCTAATAAAAAGTTATTAGAAATAATTCACAACTTTAGCAAAGTTGCAGGATGCAAAATAAATCCACATAAATCCTCAGCATTTCTGTACATCACCAATAAAATCCAACAACAAGAGATACAAAGAGAAATTCCATTCAAAATAACTGTCAATAGCATAAAATATTTGGGAAACTATCTACCAAAGGAAAGTCAGGAATCATATGAGTAAAATTACAAAACACTTTCCATATAAATAAAGTCAGATGTAACCAATTGGAAAAATATTAAGTGCTCTTGAATAGGCTGAGCACATATAACAAAAATGACAATACTCCCTAAACTAATCTATTTATGTAGGGCCATAACAGACTCCCAAGAAACTATTTTAATGACCTAGAAAAAAAAAGACAACAAAATTCATATGGAAAAACAAAAGGTCAAGAATTTCAAAGAAATTAATGAAGAAAAAATTAAATGAAGGTGGCCTAGCTGTACTTGATTTAAAACTATATTATAAAGCAGCAGTTACCAAAATCATTTGGTATTGGCTAAGAAATATATTAGTTATTAATGGAAAAGTTAGGTTCATAAGAAAAAATAGTCAATAGATATAGCACTCTAGTTTTTGAGAAACCCAAAGACCCTAATTTTTAGGATAAGAATTAATTATTTAACAAAAACTGCTGGGAAAATTGGAAATTAATATGGCAGAACTTAGGCATGGACCTACACTTAACACCATATACCAAGATAAGATGACTTAGGCATAAAGAACATGATCATAAATAAATTAGAAGAACATAAGATAGCGTATTTCTTAGACTTGTGGAAGATGAAGCAATTTGTGACCAAAGAAGAACTAGAGATCATTATTGATCATAAAATTGAAAAACTTGATTAAATCAAATTAAAAAGCCTTTGTACAAACAAAACTAATGCAAACAAAATTAGAATTGAAGCAACAAACTGGGAAAGCATTTAAAGGTTCTGATAAAGGCCTCATTTCCAAAATCTAAAGAGAATTGACTCTAATTTATAAGAAATCAAGCCATTCTCCAATTGATAAATGGTCAAAGGATATGAATAGATAATTTTCAGATGATGAAATTGAAAGTATTTCCACTCATATGAGTGTTCCAAATCAGTATTGAACTGAGAAATGCAAATTAAGACAATTCTGAGATACCACTACACATCTGTCAGATTTGCTAAGATGACAGGAAAAATAATGATGAATGTTGAAGGGGATGTGGGAAAACTGGGACATTGATGAATTGTTGGTGGAGCTGTGAACGAATCCAACCATTCTGGAGAGCAATCTGGAATTATGTCCCAAAAGTTA
Source organism: Sminthopsis crassicaudata (assembly GCF_048593235.1). Taxonomy (NCBI): domain Eukaryota; kingdom Metazoa; phylum Chordata; class Mammalia; order Dasyuromorphia; family Dasyuridae; genus Sminthopsis; species Sminthopsis crassicaudata. The sequence goes on along the minus strand of NC_133619.1, from coordinate 130,861,516 downwards.
TCAAACTGTGCATACCCTTTGATCCAGCAGTGCTACTACTGGACTTATGTCCCAAAGAAATACTAAAAAAGGGAAAGCGACCTGTATGTGCAAAAATGTTAGTGGCAGCCCTTTTTTATTGGCTAGAAACTGGAAATTGAATGGATGCCCATTAATTGGAAAATGGTTAGGTAAATTATGGTATATGAATGTTATGGAATATTATTGCTCTGTAAGAAATGACCACCAGGATGGAAACAGAGAGGCTTGGAGAGACTTACATGAACTGATGCTAAGTGAAATGAGCAGAACCAGAAGATCATTATACACTTCAACAATGATACTGTATGAGGATGTATTCTGATGGAAGTGGATCTCTTCAACAAAGAGAAGATCTAATTCAGTTCCGATTGATCAATGATGGACAGAATTAACTACACCCAGAAAAGGAACACTGGGAAATGAGTGTAAACTGTTTGCATTTTTGTTTTTCTTCTCAGGTTATTTTTACTTTCTGAATCCAATTCTCCCTGTACAACAAGAAAACTGTCCGGTTCTGCACATATAGAATGTATCTACGATATACTATAACATATTCAACATGTAAAAGACTGCTTGCCATCTAGGGGAAGGAGGTGGAGAAAGGGAAAGGAAAAGTCGAAATGGAAGTGATTGCAAGGGATAATGTTGTAAAATATTACCCAGTCATATGTTCTGTCAATTAAAAGTTACAATTTAAAAAAAAAAAGATATTTAAATAGCAATTTTGTGAGGCAAAAAGAAAACATATGTGGACAGTAAGAAAAAGTAAAAAAAAAATGGTTGAATTATTCTAATTGTTATTAAAATTCCCCGAGTCAAAGAAATAGGTAAAGTAGACTTGGAAGCTTCCTATTCCCCAAACTCACTAATATTCCAACACTATAATCTACACTATATAAATATTCTAGGAAATTCAATAACTTTCTTTAACAATCCTCTTCAGTAATTCCTGAGATAATAGTTGTTATAACTCTGTAGGTGAAAAATTTGGAATTTCAAAAAGAATTTCATCCAGAATGTCTGAGTATAGATGATAATTTTTGACCTATATAGTGTTGTTCTCAGAGTGACATATTTATTGGTTGAGACAAGCTAGAAGAATTTTGATATAAGTACAAGGATGATAGATCATGACAATGAAATGCTTGAAAACTATTCTTCACATTATAGGATCTTCACAGATGTTATTAAATAATTAAACATGAATAAGCCAGTATACCAAAAAAGCCAATCTAAAGCTGTTGAAATAAAAGTATCATTTAAGAAAAGCAAACATTAAAACAAATATGCAAAAAAGAGGTGGAAAATCCATCATAATACCTTTCCTAAAGTATACAATTATATCATTTAACCTCTTAATACATTACTTTCATAATTTTAAAATCATAAGTACAAATTTCATTTAAAAAAATAATAGCAGGCTCCCTCCTTCCATTGAAACTTTATTCCCTTTGTGGATAAAGTTTTTGATTAACAGAAAAGTTTATTCAAGAAAATGTGTACTAGGACATGAGATGTTGATGATGATATTAGCATTTCTATGGTGCTTTAATATTTGTACAATAATTTATATACAGTATTTCTTTTGATTGCTACAACAACAACAACCCTCAGTGGTAGATATTATTATTATCATCCTTTTACATATGATGAAACTTAAGAAAAGAGACACCAAGTGACTTGCCTAAGGTCATGTAGTTAGTATCTGAGTCTGAATTTGAAAGTGTGTCTTTCTCAATCCACTGCCAACCTTCTATCCACTGAGATATATCTGCATGTATAAGCAAAACTGGTACATAGCTCCCAAATTTCCGAAATTAAGAATGTTTTTACCTTCAAGGTAATGAAAGATTCATCCTTGGAAAGAGATATATTAAAAAAAACAGCTAAAACTCCTTTATACTGAGGATTTTTTCCAGGTTTCTCAAGGATACATCTCCTATTATGGGAAAATAGCCTGTAAATTAGAAATTCAGAGCCATCATGTGAATTTACATAAGATAGCCAAAAAAAAAAAAAAAACACCAAAAAACTGAAGCTTATCTGCTTGTTTTCTGAACCAAAAGATAAAAAGCACATCTTTAAAGTCAGTTTGTGACTCAATATTTCTTCTATTTTTTGTGCACTCTAATTATTCACACACCAATCTGCTTTCTCCTTTAATCACTAATTCATGGAATACCTTCCTCCTGGTTGCTTCTGTCTGTCTATTTTTTGAAGCTACTTTGAGCTCTACTTCATTCATAAACCCTTCCCTGACCATCTCTGAATTTCTATTGTACTCAATGTTTATTCTATTCTTGAAGGATTCATGCTACAGCTAATACTCTATCTTTTGACAATTTCACACACACACACACACACACACATATATATGTAAATTCTACTTGAGGATAATATAAATATATATTATCCTCAAGTAGAATCTAGAATCTAAACTGCTTGTAATTAAGGACTGAGGTCAGTACATTTTTTTTTATCCTCCATCAAAGTGAAATCAATTTCCCCAGCCCTCATACACTGGTCCAAAATGCTACAGAAAGCAATTAATTTTATTCAAATAGGAAGACTCCTGGAATATAATAAGAATTATGATTATGAACTGTATTAAGATATATAGTTCCACTAAAAATACATTATATAATGTTTTTGTGTCATGGAATCTTTGTTCCAGTGTTAGTAAAATGTCAGGATAGCTAGGCTTTAGCACATAAATGTCTGGACCTGGAATTTGGAAGATCTGAGTTCAAATATGGCCTCTGAAACTTATTAGTTATATGATCCTGGGAAAGAATTAAAATAATAATCAAAAAAGGATAATAGCACTAACATCCAGTATTCAGTAATATTCATTTTATTTGCTCCTAAAACTTTAGAGTGATACATAAATGTTAGTTATTATTGTTATTTGGACCTGATAAAAATAAAATGTTTAGTGTATACCAAAAAAAAAAAAAAAGATAGAACAAAGGCTTAGAGCTCAACACCAACAGTTCGGGTTGATTTGATGAATCAAGGTAATACTTATGATGAGTCTGGTTTTCTCTGACAAGATAAGTTGAGAATAAATGTTAAGGAAGAGACTGTGGCAATATCTGAAGTTACTAGCATTCTGAAGTCAAAGGTAAATAAGAAGAATCTTCAAAAAATCATAGTGAATGTCTATTTTTGAAATAGTAAAAATAACCATAACAAACCCAAAAAGTAATCTACCAAAACTCCTTTAAAAAGAAACACATGGTTTATTACCTAAGGTAACAATAGAAAGATAAACTATCATTTTTTTTTTCACAAAAAGAATGAAAAGAAGGAAAGCAATTGAAGGTTATTCTTGGAATGTAAGCAGGTCTAACACCCAGAAAAATCCTTTTGGAAAAAGAAGACATCATTTCACATTAAATAGTGAGGCTACAAACAGGAATAAACTATTAGATTTGTTATGAAACTGAAAATAGTTTGTTTTGGTATGTGACCTATAAAATATCCAAGATCTAAGAATGGAATCAAAAAAGTATGACAATCATTTTCTTATGAAATTAGCCTACAACATATAATGTAGTTCAGAATAAATGAATGAAACGTGTATTTGTGTATGTAAACTGAGGGTTAAATGGTGTAATTTAGGACTAATAACTTATGCCATAAATTATAAAATATTTAAATTTAAGATACACAGCCTGTGATCAAGGTAGGTTATGCAAGGAAATGTTAGGAAGTGTAACTTTGTCTCTGTCTCTGTGTTTTGTCGCTGTCTTTGTGTCGCTGTATCTTGTGTATCTGTCTCTGTGACTCTCTGCCTTTCTCTCTCTCTCTCTCTCTCTCTCTCTCTCTCTCTCTCTCTCTCTCTATCTCTCTCTCTCTCTCTCTCTCTCTCTCTCTCTTCTTTCTTTCTCATTCTCCATTCCACTACCTAATTCCTACCATCACATTCTCTATTCCCTCTTCATGTAAATAGATATAACTATATGTATGTAATCACATGCAGAGAGAACTCTTAGTAAATCAGACGATTGAGTGATTGAGTTTTTTGGTTTGTTTTTGTCCTTATTAGTAGTAACTAATATTTTCATAATGCTTTAGGAATTTAGAAAATAGCAAATATTAGTCTATTTGGTCCTTACAGTTAAGAGGTAGTATGTTGTGAAAGCTAGAGAGCTAGCCTTAGAGTCAGGACCTTTTGGGTTCCAGTTCCATCTTTGAAGTACAAAAGTTGAGTGATCTGGGAAAGTCTTTTAACAACTCAGTGCTCACAGTAAAGTAGTAAGACTATATATTTTTAAATGGTGCTACCTCTATTAAAAGGAATTCCCTATGCCAATGAAATTACACATCTGATCCATTCCAATACATAGATACTATGAATATAAAGTCTGAAACAATAGTTGTTTTGTGAATATCACATGGCTAGTAAACTACAGTGTACTATCAAAGGCAGAATTTGAAGCTAGGCCTTCCTAACTTAGAGTCTCACTTTCTTACTCTATATGTATGTGTGTGTGTGTGTGTGTGTGTGTGTGTGTGTGTGTGTGTGTGTGTGTATGTGTGTATATGTAAGTTTACTGGGTCGCTCAATGACAGAGTTGTGACTAAAAGTGTAGTTTTCTGATTCTTAATGTATCTTCTTTTCTAATCTATACACCATAGTTAATTACCATATTTATTTCTTCCCTTTGAAAATTATCTAAGATTACATAATTAATTTTGCAGTTCTTTATATAAAACAATAATAAGAAATATATTAAATTGGTTTTTATGTTTGCAGTTGTGAAAAGCAAATATTTCTTTAAAAGAAATGTCATTGTTATATAGAAGGAAGATCACACATCACACACACACATCTACTTTGCCCTCAGAATTTATTAGTGCTCAACTGGAAGAAAAAACCCACAAATAATTACCAACAGAAAACATCCTTGAAATTCGCCAGAAAAGATCTGCTTTTGCTTGGGGGCAAGGGTGGTCAGATCCAGCACAGGCTGATGCTAGGTAGCAAGACTGAGGCAGGCAGCTCATACTGAGAAGACCGGAGGTGATAGGGGTGCGATCTCTGTCATTTCTGCAGAAAGAACTTTACCACAGCGTGGATATTTTGTCCTGGCAGAAAGCCAGGATCAGCAGAGAATCTGTAAACACAGAAGGTAAATACCATAACCCCTAAAAGCTAGGGTTTCTCTTAGGACCTGGCCACCCCACCCAGAGTGTCTCAGCACACTCTTAGATCCTCAGAGTGTGATGAACAGATTAGCACCCTGGACAACTTAGAATAAGCTGGAGTCAGGATAAGCAAAAGTCTTTATTCTTGATCTTTAGCAGTAAAAGTGAAGGGAATGGACACATAGGATCTCCTTGACCTCACCACTTTTTTCCCCCAAAAGTGACTCTGGCTATTCTTACTCCACCCCCTAATCCCTCCTACAATTCTCTGTATACATCAAATGATTGGTCCAGCACAGGATAGTGGGAAGGGCAATTTTTTTTTTAATTTTTTATTATATATATATATATATACATATATATATTTATAATATTATCCCTTGTATTCATTTTTCCAAATTATCCCCCCTCCCTCTTTTCCCTCCCCCCGATGACAGGCAATCCCATACATTTTACATGTGTTACAATATAGTCTAGGTACAATACATGTGTGTAAATACCATTTTCTTGTTGCACAATAAACTTTAGATTCCGAAGGTACATGTAACCTGGGCAGACAGATATTAGTGCTAACAATTTACATTCACTTCCCAGTGTTTCTTCTCTGGGTGTAGCTACCTCTGTCCATCATTGATCAACTGGAAGTGAGTTGGTTTTTCTTTATGTTGAAGATTTCCACTTCCATCAGAATACTTCCCCATACAGTATTGTTGTTGAAGTGTACAGCGATCCTCTGGTTCTGCTCATTTCACTCAGCATCAGCTGATTTAAGTCTCTCCAGGCCTCTCTGTATTCCTCCTGCTGGTCATTTCTTACAGAGCAATAATATTCCATAACCTTCATATACCACAATTTACCCAACCATTCTCCAACTGATGGACATCCATTCATCTTCCAGTTTCTAGCTACAACAAAAAGAGCTGCCACAAACATTTTGGCACATATATGTCTCTTTCCACTCTTTAGTATTTCTTTGGGATATAATCCCAGTAGTAGCGCTGCTGGGTCAAAGAGTATGCACAGTTTGATAACTTTTTGGGCATAATTCCAGATTGCTCTCCAGAATGGCTGGATTCTTTCGCAACTCCACCAGCAATGTATCAGTGTCCCAGTTTTCCCACAGTCCCTCCAACATTCATCGTTATTTGTTCCTGTCATCTTAGCCAATCTGACAGGTGTGTAGTGGTATCTCAGAGTGGTCTTAATTTGCATTTCTCTGATCAGTAGTGATTTGGAACACTCTTTCATGTGAGTGGATATAGTTTCAATTTCTTCCTCTGAGAATTGTCTGTTCATATCCTTTGACCATTTATCAATTGGAGAATGGTTCGGTTTCTTATAAATTAGGGTCAGTTCTCTATATATTTTGGAAATGAGACCTTTGTCAGAACCTTTGTTTTTAAAAATATTTTCCCAATTTGTTACTTCGGAAGGGCAATTTTCAAAGCATATTCTTATAGAGTATTGTCCAATCAGTAAGTAGCAGCAAGTGCTCAATTGTCTGACCTTAGTGCATTAACTCAAGAGTTTCAGCCCTTTCCATTTTCCACTATCTTTTGTTTTAGAACACAGGTGATCACACCATTCCTGACTTCTCAGGAAGGTGAGAACCCCAAAAAGTAGGTGATTACATCCCCCTGACTTCTCAGGAAGGGAGGTGAAAGCACTATAAAGAAGATGATCACACCCTCCCTGACATCTCAGGAAGGGAGATGAAAAGCACCAAAGGGAAGTGGATATTGCTACCAGGTTTCTGGGTTGAACGGTCTTATTAGAAACATGTATGCACAAATCTATCAGCACATAGAAATAATGCACAGGCAATTATTGATGACTCTCCCCACAGATAGTGCAGGCTCAATGTGGTTTAAAAACATGAATTTTATATGCAAGTAGTGATATGACAAACAATATATCAACATGGTGTTGTAAAAGATTTCCAGGAGTCCTAGAAGGAGGATATGTAAACAACAGTCATATATACACCTCCTTCAGCAGCCAAGAGATAGTCCAAAACCAATCTATTGTCCATTGCTTCATGTGTCAGGGAATCCAATGATCCCTGCAAGTTTTTGAAATTATGCAACAGTCTTTTTATGTGTTAGGGAATCCAAATATTCCTGCAGATTTTGAAATCTCACAACAGTTTTACCATGTTTCAGAGAATCCAATGATTCCTGAGGGTTTTGAAGTCCTATAACAATCTTATCATGTCTCAGAAAATTCAATGATTAGGGGCGGAGCCAAGATGGCAGAGAAGAGAAGATACACGCGAATTTGTAAGCTCCCTTCTTCCCTCATTACAAATTAGTTAAATCAGCCTCAAAAATAACGCTGGACTGATAGAAGGATTAGAAGCACAACATACCAGCTGAAGAGAATCTGGAGTTTCTATAGAAAAGGTCAGTTCTAAGGGGAGGAAGAAAAAAAGGCCAGCACAGACGGTTAGGTGCTAGCACACTGTGCCAATTGGGCTGTTAGCTTTTCTCTGCTTATAAAAGAGCAGTTCAGAAGAGAAATCAAGCCACTTTAAAATATAAAGCTAGATCCTAGAACAACCCCAATCTGGAAGTAACCTAACAGATCTCAGCACAGCTGTGAAGCCACCTTCTGCTGTCTGGGATTTCACCTTGGGGTAGTTAAGAGCCTGAACAGTGGGGACACAACCTGAGGCAACATCTAAACCACATAAGGCCAGGCTTGGCATGAGGCTGTGGAACTTGAGCAGCCCCGAAATTCCCAGAGAAGCAGAACTCCCAGAGAAGAGAAACCTTTGAAGTAGGGATTGCAGTTTCCAGGAAGACACTTCCATTTTGAGCTCAGGGGCTTTTTACTTCAGCTGCTGATATCCATGCCCCATGGGACACATTGACTGGGCTTTGTGTAGCTTTTACTGTTCAGTGTTAAACCTCAGGGAAGTCACTAGGACACAGCGGGGTCCTTCACTGGGCAACCCTCACAGTGCAGCCCTATCACCTCTACGGTGTTTCCAGTGAGGGGAAGGGGAACTCTCTCCCAGAGTTCTCTCTTAGCTCAGGGACAGGAGCCGCTGCATCCATCCAGTCTGGGAGGAAGCTGGTAAATAAATAAATAAATAAACTTCTTACCCCAAGGGCAGACCCCAAAAGATTTTAACAATGAGTAAAAAGCTGAAGGGAACAATTGATTCCTTGTACACAGAGAAAGAGCAGGTATCCAAACCCAAGGAAGTTAACAGCAGAGTCATCAGATAACACTCTAAAGGGGAACGATACCTGCCTCCCATCACATAACTTTCTCCTAGAAGAGACTATTAAAAAGTTAAGAGAGTTTGAAGAAAAATGAGAAAAGGAAAGAGAAGTTATGATAGAGAATAAAAAATGTCCTGAAATTTGAGTTGGAAAAAATAAATAATTCACCGGAGATGCAGGGAAACAAAATTTGTGAATTAGAAAAGATTTTAAAAATCACAGGAAAGTAGGATTTCTGAATTAGAAAAGATTAAAATAGTCTCAAGAAAGTAGGATTTCTCAATTGGAAAAAGAAAATACCTCTCTAGAAAAAAATTAGGGAAATGGAAAACAATTCAATATAGCAAAAGAGTTCATTTGAAAAATCAATTCGGCATATACAAAAAGAACTGAAAAATGTGAATGAAGAAAATTACTCGTTAAAAATCAGGATGGAACAAATAGAAATGAATGATTCATTGAGAACCTAAGAATCAGTCAAACAAAACAAAACAAACAAAAAAAAAAAGAAAAGCTGGAGAATAATGTCAAATACTTACTGGGAAAATTTATAAAACTGGAAAATAGATCTAGCAGAGATAATCTGAGGATCATTGGACTTCCCGAAATCTCTGATCAAAAAAAGAGCCTAGATTCCATTTTACAGAAAAACCATCAAAGAGAACTATCCAGAGATAATAGAAACAGAAGGGAAAATAGGCGTTGAAAGAATTAATTGAACACCTTCTGAAAAAGACTCTAAAAAAAGAACTCCATGGAACATTGTAGCTAAGCTGGAGAACTACCAAACAAAGGAAAAAATATTGCAAGCAGCTATAAAAAAGCAATTCAAATATCAAGGTGACACAATAAGTGTCAGTCAAGATATGGTTGCCTCCACATTACAAGAATGACGGGCCTGGAACCTGATATTCTGAAAAAGCAAAAGATGAAGGATTGCAACCAAAAATAAACTACCCAGCTAAGTTTAGCATTTTCTTCCATGGAAGAAGATAGTTATTTAATGAAACAGAGGAATTCCATTTGTTTCTAAGAAAAAGCCCAGACTTAAACAAAAAATTTGATCTACATCCACAAGACTGAAGAGGAAACAGAAAAAGGTAAGAAGTACTCTTGAGAACTGTATCTCTGTTGTGGATATATAGAAAGTACGCCTGGATAATTTTATTTTACTGAATAAAAAAAAGGGGGTGTAGTAAAGGAAAGGGGAAGAAAAAGAAAAAGGGGAAAGAGTGATAAAAGGAGGGAAACTAAACCCCAGGAAAAGGTATAGAAAATGTATCACATCTGAGGAAATTTAAAGAGGGGGAGAAACATTGTGTGAATCTTACTCTCATCAGAATAGGCTCAAAGAGTAAATAACTGACATATATGTTATTCAGAGAATTCTCTCTCACTTCATTAAGAGGGAGGAAAGGAAAAGGGAAAAGGAAAAGGAGAATAAGGGAAGGGACTTGGAAGGAAGAGGGAGGGATACTAAAAAAGGGAGGGCTGCGTGTCACAAGTGGGGTCTATAAATTAAGTATCAGGGAAGGGATTCAGGGGGATCAAGGGTAAAAAGCATAATCTGGGCATAATATGATGGCAGGAAATACAGAATTAGTAATTTTAACTGTAAATGTGAATGGGATGAACTCTCCTATCAAACAGAGACGGATAGCAGACTGGATCAAAAGTCAGAACCCTACAATATGTTGTTTACAGGAAACATACTTAAAGCAAGGAGATACATACAGAGTTAAGGTAAGAGTTTGGAGCAGAATCTATTATTCTTCAGGTAAAGCCAAAAAAGCAGGGGTAGCTATCCTTATCTCAGATCAAGCAAAAGCAGAAGTTGATCTAATTAAAAGAGATAAGGAAGGAAACTAAATCCTGCTAAAAGGTAGCATAAACAATGAAGCCCTATCAATACTAAACATATATGCACCAAGTGGTATAGCATCTAACTTTCTAAAGGAAAAGTTAAGAGAGCTGCAAGAAGAAATAGACAGTAAAACTATAATAGTGGGAGATCTCAACCTTGCACTCTCAGATTTAGACAAATCATAAGACAAAACAAATAAGAAAGAAATTAAATAAGTAAATAGAACATTAGAAAAACTAGGTGTGATAGACCTTTGGAGAAAACTGAGTGGTGATAAAAAGGAGTATACTTTCTTCTCAGTAGTTCATGGAACCTATACAAAAATAGACCGCATATTAGGACATAAAGATCTCAAAATTAAATGCAGGAAGGCAGAAATAATAAATGCCTTCTGCTCAGATCACAATGCAATAAAAACTACATTAAATAAGAAGTTAGGGGTAAATAGACCAAAAAGTAATTGGTAACTGATTATATCATTTTAAAGAATGACTGGGTGAAACAGCAAATTATAAAAACAATTAATAATTTCACCCAAGATAATGACAATGATGAGATATCTTACCAAAATCTATGGGATGCAGCTAAAGCGGTAATAAGGGGAAATTTTATATATTTAGAAGCTTATTTGAACAAAATAGAGAAAGAAAGGATTAATGAATTGGGCCTGCAACTTAAAAAGCTAGATAAAGGCCAAATAAAAAACCCCCAACCAAAAATCAAACTTGAAATACAAAAATTAAAAGGAGAAATCAATAATATTGAAAGTAAAAAAATATTGAATTAATAAATAAAAGCAAGAGTTGGTTTTATGAAAAAGCCAATAAAATAGAAGACCCTTTGGTAAATCTGATCAGAAAAAGGAAAGAGGAAAATCTTATTGTAAGTCTTACAAATGAAAAGGGGGATCTTTCCACCAATGAAGAGGAAATTAGAGAAATAATAAGGAGTTACTTTGCCCAACTTTATGCCAATAAATTTGACAACTTAAGTGAAATGGATGACTTCCTCCAAAAATATAGGCTTCCTAGATTAACAGAGGAGGAAATAAATTGCTTAAATAGTCCCATTTCAGAAAAAGAAATAGAACAAGCTATTAATCAACTCCCCAGGTAAAAATCCCCAGGACCAGATGGATTAACATGTGAATTCTACCAAACATTTAAAGAACAATTAGCCCCAATGCTATATAAACTATTTGAAAAAATAGGGGATGAAGGAGTCCTGCCAAACTCCTTTTATGACACAGACATAGTACTGATAACTAAACCAGGTAAATCGATAATTGAGAAAGGAAACTATAGACCAATTTCATTAATGAATATAGATGCTAAAATCTTAAATAAAGTATTAGCAAAAAGACTACAGAAAATCATCCGCAGGATAATACATTATGATCAAGTAGGATTTATAACAGGAATGCATGACTGGTTTAACATTAGGAAAATTATTAGTATAATTGACCATATTAATAATCAAATTAATAAAAACCATATGATCATCTCAATAGATGCAGAAAAAGCATTTGATAAAATCCAACATCCATTCCTACTAAAAACACTTGAGAGTATAAGACTAAATGGACTATTCATTAGAATAATCAGGAGTATATATTTAAGACCTTCAGTAAGCATAATATGCAATGGAGATAAACTGGAAACTTTCCCAGTAAGATCAGGAATGAAACAAGTTTGTCCACTAACACCCTTACTATTCAATATTGTATTAGAAATGTTAGCCTCAGCAATAAGAGTCAAGAAAGAGATTAAAGGAATAAGAGTAGGTAATGAGGAAATCAAACTGTCACTATTTGCAGATGATATGATGGTATACTTAGAAAATCTCAGACATTCTAATAAAAAGTTATTAGAAATAATTCACAACTTTATCATCCACATAAATCCTCAGCATTTTTATACTTCACCAACAAAATGCAATAGCAAGAGATACAAAGAGAAATTCCATTCCAAATAAATGTTGAGAATATAAAATATTTGGGAATCCATCTACAAAAGAAAAATCAGGAATTATATGAGCAAAATTACAAAACACTTGCCACAAAAATAAAGTCAGATTTAAATAATTGGAAAGATTTCAATGCTCTTGGATAGGCCGAGCGAATATAATAAAGATAACAATACTCCCCAAACTAATGTATTTATTAAGTGCTATATCAATCAGACTCCCAAGAAACTATTTTAGTGAACTAGAAAAAATAACAACAAAGTTCATATGGAAGAATAAAAGGTCGAGAATTTCAAGGGAATTAATGGAAAAAAAAAGTCAGATGAAAGTGATCTAAGTATACCTGAGCTAAAGCTATATTATATAGCAGCAGTCACCAAAACCATTTGGTCTTGGCTAAGAAATAGACCAATCGAACAGTGGAACAGATTAGGGACAAAGGACAAAAAAGGTTACAACTATAGCAATCTAGTGTTTGATAAACCCAAAGATACCAACATTAGGGATAAAAATTCATTATTTGAAAAAAAAACTGTTGGGAAAACTGGAAATTAGTATGGCAGAAATTATATATGGATGCACACTTAACACCATATACCAAGATAAGATCAAAATGGGTCCATGATTTAGGCATAAAGAATGAGACCATGAATAGATTAGAGGAATAGAGGATAGTCTACCTCTCAGACCTGTGGAGGAGGAAGGAATTTATGATCAGAGGAGAACTAGAGATCATTATTGATCACAAAATAGAAGATTTTGCTTACATCAAACTAAAAAGTTTCTGTACAAACAATACTCATTCAGACAAGATTAGAAGGGAAGGAACAAATTGGGAAAATATTTTTATAGTTAAAGTTCTGATAAACGTCTCATTTCCAATATATATAGAGAATTGATGCTCATTTATAAGAAATCAAACCATTCTCCAATTGATAAATGGTCAGGGGATATGAATAGACAATTCTCAGATAATGAAATTGAAACTATATCCACTCATATGAAAGAGTATTTCAAATCACTACTTATCACAGAAATGCAAATTAAGACAACTTTGAAATATAACTACACACCTGTCAGATTGGTTAAGATGACAGGAACAAATAATGATTGTTGGTGGAGTTGTGAAAGAATCCTGCCATTTTGGAGATCAATCTGGAACTATGCCCAAAATGTTATCAAACTGTTCATACCCTTTGATCCAGGAGTGTTACTACTGGGCTTATATCCCAAAGAAATACTAAAGACGGGGAAAGGTACCTGTGTGTGCCAAAATGTTTGTAGCAGCTCTTTTCACAGTGGCTAGAAACTGGAAGATGAATGGATGTCCATCAATTGGCGAATGGTTTTGTAAATTATGATATATGAAGTGTATGCAATATTATTGTTCTGTAAGAAATGACCAGGAGGATGAATTCAGAAAGGCTTGGAGAGACTTGCATGAACTGATGCTGAGTGAAATGAGCTGAACCTGAAGATCACTATGCCCTTCAACAACAAAACTGTATGAAGATGCATTCTGATGGAAGTGGATATCTTCAACATAAAGAAGATCCAACTCACTTCTAGCTGATCAATGATGGACAGAAACAACTACACCCAGAGAAGGAACACTGGGAATTGAATGTAAAATATTAGCACTACTATCTATCTACCCAGGTTATTTATACCTTCGGAATCCAATACTTAATGTGTAACAAGAAAATTGGATTTATACACATATATTGTATCTAGGTTATACTGTAACACATGTAAAATGTATGAGATTACTTGTCATTTAGGGGAGGGAGTAGAGGTAGGGAGGGGAAAATCTGGAAAAAATGAATGCAAGGGATAATGTTATAAAAAATTACTCATGAATATATACTGTCAAAAATGTATAATTATAAAATTAATAAAAAAATTCAATGATTCCTGAGGGTTTTAAAGTCCAACAATTTTTGATGTCCACGAGTCTAAAGCTATAACTGCAAGGCTCTTTCAGTGGTGGGCACAATCAGCAACAGAACCACATGGTGTTTCTTGGGTCTTCTCCTTTATTTTAAGGGTCTGCTCTATCTCTCTCTCCAATGGAGAAGGTGAATATGACTCATTGGCACCCATCTAATTTCTTCTCTATCTGTGTAGATACAAGCAAACCCTCTGCCCCAAGATCCCCTAATATCTGATCCCTTCCATTCACCACTTTCTGGATCTCTTCACATCACCTGGTGATTATCTAAAGATAGTGGAGCTGCTTGCACTGGACACTGCCCTTTTGGTGGGTTATAAAACCTGTCTGCCAGAGTCAGTGCATTTATATAAAAAAAAATCAAGAAATTAATAGTATAAAGAGCTAGATTTCAAAGTTCTGTAAGGTTACCTGTGGCTGCCCCTTTCTTTTGTTTTTGGAGGAGCATCTTAATGTCTATGTTTTTCCTACTCTACTATTGTCCTTGAAGATTTAAGGGTATGCCAGTTGTGTGTAAAATCTTATACTGTGCACAGAAGTGTGCAAATTGTTTAGAAGTATATGTAGGTCCATTGTCTGTTTTTATTGCTTGTGGCACACCCATAATTGCAAATGTTTGTATAAGCAGTTCAGTGACTACTTGGGCTGTCTCTTTTGCTGCTGGTATTACAAAAGTGAATGCTGAAAAAGTATCCACCAAAACATGGATAAAAGACAGATGACCAAAAGATTTGTATTGGGTCATATCCAGTTGCCAAATTTCATTAGGTCTCAAACCACAAGGGTTCTTCCCTGAAGGGAGTGTGGAAAAGAATGCAAACTGTACAGGCTTTTACTATGCTCCTAACTTCCTCCCTTGTTATTCCAAATTGTGAATATAAAGCTCAAGCAGCCTGATGATATTTAAAATGAGATTCTTGGGTTTCTTGAAACAAAGGAGTATTGGCCAACATGGTTAGAAGGCTATCTTCCCTTTAATTACCATCAAAAATAGGACCTGGAAGTGGACATGCGAGATATTAATCTTACCTGGATGCTTTCTCACTTGCTCTTGAAGTTCCTTAAAGAGCTGATATATATTAGAGGCTACATATTTTATTTGGGCTATGGCAATTCTTTGTACCTACTGAATAGGCCAAATGAGATATTATATTTATTTACATCTCCTGGATAATAAGTAAGAATTTGAATGATTGCATATAATTCATTCTGCTGAGTGGACTGAAAAGGAGTTCTGACTATTCTCTTTATAGTTAAGTCACGAGAGTATAAAATGCAAATATTATGTTTTGATGCATCTGTAAAGATAACTGGTCCTTTAAGAGTAAGTTTAGAAACCTTTTCTTCATGAATTCATTGCCAATCATGTAATATTCTAGTTGTCTTTAATGGAGACCAGTGTGTAAATTTTGGAGCCGTGGCTAATAAAAGTTGCCACTCTGGGATGGTTTCACAGCACACATTAACTTGTGCATTAGTATAAAAGGTGTATATCTTGTCAGGTCTTATTCCAGATAATTATACTGCTTACTTAATGCCCTTTAATAAAATTCTAGCCACAAGCATTGTGTAAGGAATAAGGCTTTGTTCTGGTTGTGCTGGGAGGTTCGCCCACTCTATCACACTGTCTTCTTGATGAAGGACTGCTGTGGGTGCCTCTTATGTAGCAAAAACTGATATTTCCAAGGGTTTTTGAGTGATTCTTTCAACCTCATTGGATAAAGCCAGTTCAACTTCTCTCAAAGCCTCTTGAGCTTCTTTTGTAAGCTGGTGTGGTGAATTTAAAACACTGTGTCCCCTTAATACATCATATAATGGTTGCAACTGATAGGTAGTCAACACATCCATCAGATATCTCCTATCAATTTCTTAAAATCATTTAAGGTGTTTAGCTTCTCTCTTCTTAAGGAAAATTTTGTACTATAAGCACCTTACGGTATACACCCTAAGGTATACTTCATATTTTTAATATTGAAAAGGAGCATATCTTTGATTTTTTCTGGAGCTATGTGCAATTTGTAGTTCCTTAGTGTTTCCATGGTCTTTTGTAGACATGCTTCTAACATTTGTTCCTCAGGTGCACATCCCAATATATCATCTATGTAATGTAATAACATTACTTTTGAAAATGCTTTTTTTATTGAAGAGCAGCAGCAACATATATTTGACATATAGTAAAGCAGTTTTTCATGCCCTGTGGATAAATTGTCCATTCATATCTTTTATAAAGCTCAGCTAAGTTAATGCTGAGCACTGAAAAGGCAAATCTTTTCATATCTTTCTTATCTAGAGGAGTAGAATATAAACAATAATGTCTATAATCCAAAGAGGCCATTCTCTAGGCAATTGAGTAGGAGATGGAAGTCAGGTTGAAGAGTTCCCATAGTTTCCATCTGTTCATTTCCCTTTCTTAAATGAGTCAACATCCTCCATTTTTCAGATATCTTTCTTACAACAAATACTGGGAATTCCAAGGACTTAGAGAAGGTTTTAGGTGTCCTTGGTCAAGTTGTTCCTGTACTATGTCTAGTAAGGCCTGAATTTTATAGCTACCTAAGGGCCACTGTTCTATCCACACTGGTGTATCAGTTTTCCATTGGATAGTTACATGTGAAAGTGTTGACAGGCAGCCCTGCCTAACAAACCAAAGTATTCATTTGTAATCCTAATTGTTGTAAAATGTTTCTTCCCCACAGATTGATGGGGATTTTTTCAACTATAAAAGGAATAAAAACTCCTGTTTCACTTTCAAGTATCCATCTCAAAGGGGTGGCACTAACTTCAGCTGCTATTGATCCTCCTACACCAGACATATAAGTGTCTGCCTTAATGTTTGGCCAGTGACTGAGCAAGTTGGCCACCTCTAATGACTGCATGATCTGCACCAATGCCTACCAATCCTTCTAATGGTTTGCCATTTATATAGACAGTGAGCATAGGTTGGTCAGCTGTCACAGCTGTTGTCCAGTATATTACTGGATATTGTTGGTTGGAGTCAGAATCTGGGCAACTATCACCAGATTGCTTATTAGGGCTCTGTATCAATAAACCTAATGCTACTACTTCTATTGTTTGATAAGTCATACATTGTCTACCTGTACTAGTGACTGGAATATTATCTATACATTCCCTAGTTTCCCACATAAGTGTGTGGATTGACACTGTTTTGGAAGTACTCTCAAGAGGTGAAATGGTCAAGCCTACTGTGCCTGGAATCAAGGGATCCATAGGCTGGAAAGGAACAGATTTCACCTATCCAGAAGGTATCTCAGTTGTCCCAGCTGCATACAACTCTGTTCTCCCCAACTGTAATCCCTTTCTCCCATCATATGGTTTCCTGGCTGACTGGTCATGTCTGGGTACTGAACTTCTAGGCATTCTCTGGGTGTAGCATCAGCTGCCATCATGCCCCAAGTATTTTTTTGCCTTGGGCCCTGGGAATGGGCCCCTCATCCCGATTCCCTGAATAAGTCAACATTCTGATGCCCAATGGAAGCCTCTTTTGCATTTTGTACATGGGTTATTGGATCATGTTCTCCCACCCTGTTTTCTCACTCTGTTTCTATGGAAACATTGAGCTTTCAGATGCCCACATTCAAAGCATTGATGAGTCTCTCTGGAAGTCCCTTGCCAAAAGGGACCCTCTCTTCCCATGTTGGGATCTTGGGAAGTCTGCATTATAACCTGGCTATAAAAGGCATTTGTGCCCATTGTGGTACACGCTCTTATGATCTCCACTAAAGGAGCATCATTGTGTAATCCTAGTATAAGTCTTCTACAAACCTCATTAGCATTTTCTTTAGCAAGTTGCCTTATAAAAATGTCTGTTACTGTATTTTTACCATTAGTCCATATGATAGCTATCTGCATATGTCCCACAAAATCAGCAAAGGTTTCATTTGGCTCTTGTGCAATTTTTGAAGGTTTCACCCTTGTCATTTTTATTGGGGAGAGAAGCTCATGCTTTGATAGCAGCAGCAGCAATTTGTTCATATGCTGCTATGGAGTAATTAATTCGTACCGAAATTTCTGCATAAGAACCTACACTTGTCAGTTAGTCACAGTGATTGGAGTATTAACTCCCCTTTGACTATTTTGTTGGGCTTGTATCCTACAGAGCTCAGTATAATCAGAAAGCTACAACAAGTTATGTCCAAGTTCTAAGCATATCCTTACTATACATTTCCAGTCACTAGGGGTGAAGACTTCATAAGTTAAATTCTGTAATAGCATCTTAACATAAGCTGATGTAGCCCCATAGTGCAAGCCTTTTTTCAGGCCTTTGAGAATTTCTATAGCAAAAGGAGTGTAAATTCTCCTTTCTTGATCTGAAGAGTTAAACTGTTGAATCACCAGATACATACCTATTTTCAAATCAACTATATCCTTCTCTTCCTCTGTGGCTTTAAGTACTGCCTTTTGCAATGTAGTCATAGGAAGGGGTGATTGTTGCGGGGGAGGTGCTAGTGTATCATTGCATCTCCATCCAGGAAGATGAAGTTCATGGAGGCATGTTAAGAACTAGTTCTGGTTTTGGCAGGGTTGAAGCTGCCTGGTCAAAGTGAGAATCACCACATCTTTCACCAAACATTTCATCTTCACTTAAATACATATGCCCTCTAATGATATTGCTATTAATCTGTTCATTGTCTTCCTCTTTTTCCTCACACTTCCTCATCTGGCTGTTCTGAAAATTTTCTTTTTTCTATAACTTGCAGGATTCTTTAAGGCCAATTGTATTATGTTGTAAATATAGAATGTTTCGTTGGAAATTGAATGAGGACCTTTATCATTGTAGTATTCACTTAGTTGATCTCCTACCAGCTTCAAATTATCTAGCCCTCTATCTTCTTCACTTAAGACCCAAGGGGACATGCATTCTAATGTACCCAAGTGTCTACTGATCTGCAACCAAGTTATAATTAAACTTTGTTTCTTTATCAACTTAAGCATGCTTTCTATAGCACCCCCTGGGAGTGGGGCTGGGGCTGGGGGAGAATCTTTTCCTAATATGTGCCCCATTTCAACTAGAAAAGGTTACTAGTATAGCCCTTAACACAGTTCCCTGTAGTTCCCTGTTTGTCTATGAAAATACTTACACTAAGTCCTGCTCCAGAAGGCCTTCTTCAGTGAAATTAAGGTTCTTGGTCCCATGTTGGGCACCAAATGTGATGACCATGTTAGCACCCTGAATACCTTAGAATAAGCAGGAGTCTGTATAAGCAAAAGTCTTTTTTCTTGGTCTTTAGTGATAGAAGTCAAGAGAATTGACACACAGGATCTCCCTGACCTCACCTCTTTGTCTCCCACCCATAAGTGATTCTGGATAGTCTTACTCCATGCCCTAGTATCTCCTAAAATTCTCTGTATACACCAAATGATTGGGCCAGCACAGGATAGTGGGAAAGGCCAATTTCCAAGCATGTTTTTATAGAATATTGTCCAATCAGTAATTAGCCTTAAGTCCTCAATTGTCTGACCTCAGTGCATTAACTCAAGATTTTCAGCCCTTTACTTCAGCGTCTCAGAGCACAGATCCAGTGCATTCATTGCTGTCCTGTTAGTGCATTGCTGCTGCCCCACACAGTCTGTAGAGGAAGCCCAGTAACACCATCCAGCTACCTTTCCAAAAAAAAAAAAAAAAGGAGACTGCATTTGTTTTTTTGTTAGTTTCTTTTCTTTTCTTTGATTCTTCTCTGACAAAATGAGCAAAAAATTTAAAAGGATTTTAACCATTGATAGTTTCTACATGGATAGAGAGCAGACTTTAAACCCTGAGAAGACTAAAAACAGATAAATCCTCAAAGGAGGATATGTTCTGGTCTTCAACACAAAAAACTCACATAGAAGAAATTAAAATTATTTAATTTAATTTGATTTAAATTAATTTCTCACAAGAGAGCTTAAAGAAAAATGACAATAAGAAATGGAAGCTTGGCAAGAGAGTCTGGATAAATCATCCCATTCATTTAAATATAGAGTGGGTAAAGGAATCAGATCCTTGAAAAACAGAATCTCTCACAAGAGAGCTTAAAGAAAAATGACAATAAGAAATGGAAGCTTGGCAAGAGAGTCTGGGTAAATCATCCCATTCATTTAAAGATAGAGTGGATAAAGGAATCAGATCCTTGAAAAACAGAATTAGTGATCTGGAAAAAGAACATAGCTCTTAAAAAATACAATTGGTGAAATGGAAAAAAAATATCCATAGAACAAAACAACTCACTTAAAAACTCAATTGGGCAATTAGAAAGAAATATAAAAAAGTGAGTGAAGAAAATAATTGAAAATCAGAATTGAACTAATGTTATTGAATGACTAGAGGAGACACCAAAAATCAGTGAACCAAAAAAATGAAACAATGGAAAATAATGCCAAATACCTCCTTGGGAAAACAACAGACCTAGAAAATAGATATAGGAGAGACAATCTGAAAATTATAGGACTCCCTAAAAAATATGATGAAAAAAAGAGCCTGGACACTATTTTCCAGAAAATTATCAAAGAGAACTGCCCAAAAGTTATAGAAACAGAAGGCAAAATAGACATTGAAATAATTCATCAATCACCTACTGAAAGGGACCCTAAAATCAAAACTGAATATTGGAAGGGATGTTGGAAAACTGGGTCACTGATGTATTGTTAGTGGAGTTGTGAATGAATCCAATAATTCTGGAGAGCAATCTGGAATTATGCCCCAAAATTATCAAATTTTGCATACCCTTTGATCCAGCAGTGCTACTGCTGGGCTTATATCCCAAAGAAATACTAAAGAAGGGAAAGGGACCTGTATGTAACAAAATGTTTGTGGCAGCCCTTTTTGTAATGGTTAGAAAGTGGAAAATGAATGGATGCCCATCAATTGGAGAATGGTTAGGTAAATTTTGGTATATGAATATTATGGAATATTATTTTTCTGTAAGAAATGACTAGCAGGATGAATACAGAGGTTCTTGGAGAGACGAGAGACTTACATGAACTGATGTTGAATGAAATGAGCAGAACCAGGAGCTCATTATACACTTCAACAACAATACTGTATGAGAATGTATTCTGATGGAAGTGGATATCTTTGACAAAGAGAATATCTAATTCAGTTCCAATTGATTAATGATGGACAGAATCAGCTACATTCAGAGAAGGAACAGTGGGAAATGAGTGTAACTGTTTGCATTTTTGTTTTTCTTCCCAGGTTATTTTTGCCTTCTGAATCCAATTCTTCCTATGCAATAAGAGAACTGTTCGGTTGTACACACATATATTGTATCTAAGATATACTATAACATCTAAGGGAGGGGGTGGAGAGAGGGAAAGGAAAAATCAGAAAGAAGTGAGTGCAAGGTATAATTTTTTTGTATTAAATCTGTTTTTTTTTATTTATTTTTTATTTTATTTTATAATTATAACTTTTTTTTTGGACAGTACATATGCATGGGTAATTTTTTACAACATTATCCCTTGCACTTACTTCTATTCAGATTTTTTCCCTTCCTCCCCCAACCCCCTCCCCCAGATGGTAGGCAGTCTTATACATGTTAAATATATTATAATATATTCTAGATACAATATATGTGTGTAGAACCGAATTTCTTGTTGCACAGCAAGAATTTGATTCAGAAGGTAAAAATAACAGTTTACACTCATTTCCCAGTGTTCCTTTTCTGGATGTAGCTGATTCTGTCCATCATTGATCAATTGGAATTGAATTAGCTCTTCTCTATGTTGAAGATATCCAATTCCATCAGAATACATCCTCATACAGTATCATTGTTGAAGTGTATAATGATCTTCTGGTTCTGCTCGTTTCACTTAGCATCAGTTGATGTAAGTCTCTCCAAGCCTCTCTGTATTCCTCCTGTTGGTCATTTCTTACAGAACAATAATATTCCAGAACATTCATATACCATAATTTACCCAACCATTCTCCAATTGATGGACATCCATTCATTTTCTAGTTTCCAGCAACTACAAAAAGAGCTGCCACAAACATTTTGGCACACATAGGTCCCTTTCACTTCTTTAGTATTTCCTTGGGATATAAGCTCAGTAGTAGCACTGCTGGATCAAAGGGAATGCACATCTTGATAACTCTTTGGGAATAATTCCAGATTGCTCTCCAGAATGGTTGAATTCTTTCACAACTCCACCAACAATGCATCAGTGTCCCAGTTTTCCCACAGCCCCTCCAACATTCATCATTGTTTGTTCCTGTCATCTTAGCCAATCTGACCGATGTATAATGATATCTCAGAGTTGTCTTAATTTGTATTTCTCTAATCAATAGTGATTTGGAACACTCTTTCATATAAGTGGAAATAGTTTTAATTTTATCATCTGAAAATTACCTGTTCATATCCTTTGACCATTTATCAATTGGAGAATGGCTTGATTTCTTATAAATTAAAGTCAATTCTCTGTGTATTTTGGAGATGAGGCCTTTATCAGAACCTTTAACTGTAAAAATGTTTTCCCAATTTGTTACTTCCTTTCTAATCTTGTTTGCATTAGTTTTGTTTGTGCAGAAACTTTTTAATTTGGTGTAATCAAAATTTTCTATTTTGTGATCAATAATGATCTCTAGTTCTCCCTTGGACACAAACTCCTTCCTCCTCCACAAGTCTGAGAGGTAAACCATCCCATGTTCCTCCAATTTATTTATGATTTCATTCTTTATGCCTACATCTTGGACCCATTTTGATCTAATCTTAGTATGTGGTGTTAAATGCAGGTCCATGCCTAGTTTCTGCCATACTAATTTCCAGTTTTCCCAGCAGTTTTTGTCAAATAATGAATTTTTATCCCCAAATTTGGGATCTTTGGGTTTGTCAAAGATTAGATTGCTATTTTTATTCACTATCTTGCCCTGTGAACTTAACCTATGCCACTGATCAACTAGTCTATTTCTTAGCCAATACCAAATGGTTTTGGTGACTGTTGCTTTATAATACAGTTCAAGGTATAATGTTGTAAAACAAAAATTACCCATGCTGATGTACTGTCCAAAAAAGTTATAATTATAAAAGAAAAAAAAAAGAAAAAAAGAGAGACTGTTTCTCATTTGGCTTTATTTGCTTTTTTATAACCAGGAAAGCAAAATATATATGATGGAATTGTGGTTTCCAGTCTTTTTTTCTGTATTGCAATTTAAAATACTATATCCCATTTATTGAATAGTCACCTAAAGTAGCTGAAGCATTCAATTGTGGCAGAATCTGGTTTATAGCAGCAGCTATCATTAACCAAGACAAGCTGTTGATCTAAACAGACAGGGCAGTCAATTCAGAAGATTGGCTTGTGCTCAGAACACTTTGGTGTTAGGAATCTGTGAACAGAGATTTGTTGAGTGCCTAGTGTTAAGAACATGCTTTCAGGTGCTGTGGAAAGAAACTTAAAGAAATGTGTCAAAATCCCTACCTATTGCTTTTGAAGAAGATCATATGGGAACACATAAGCACTTAATATTAACAAATGACAAAAGGGAAAATTATGCCTTATAATAATCATATAATTTTGGGGAAGAGGCTAAATCAGATTGTTCAGGAAATGCTTCTTGAAGGAGGTAAATTAGAAAATATGTTTTAAAAGAGTTTAAAGTAGTGGAAACATAATGGGGAAAAGTCACATGGAAGGTATTCCTAATGGTGATGTAGAAAAGCTCTATATCTAGATATTTCAACATTAAATAGAAAATATAATCCACAATTGGCTTATGTAGTTATACAGAAACAAAATGTTTTTTACATTTTTTCCTGAAATTTCTTCACATATTTCTATTCCTTTCATTACCAATGGTCAGCATTTGTCCCCTCATCAGAGAATATTGCTTTGTATTTTTCTTTGCTGCAAATGATTTTGAACATATGGTCTTCAAAAAATCTTCACTCATTGTTAAATTTTATCTTGTCACAGTAACATGATTTCATATTAGCAAGACATTTGTAATATGAATGTATACAGGAACTTCCTCTATTGTATTCTTGGGAAGTGCAACCTAGGCTTTCTCAAAGTCCTTCAGGGATAAAGCCAAGCTCTTCCTTTTTCCTTCCATGTACTTATTTTGCATTGTTGCTTTCAAAACTGTTGTTATTTACACATGACATTCCCTCAGTAGTCTAAAAATCTATAAGTATAAGGTTCTTGTAATTTACTGTAGTCCTGAGTCCTCTTTATCTAATGAACTTATTTAACTCAGAGACCCTTGCTCTTCTATACTTTACTTCAGGATCACAGATTTAGAAATGGAAGAGATCTTAGAGACCTCCTGTTTTGTCCTGCTTTCTAGAACCCCTAAGTTGTGGTGACAAAATGTACTGTGTTTTCTAGAGCCCCCATCCCATGCTCTATAAGTGGAGGAGTGATGAGCCAAGACTCTAGAGGATGATGGAAATATGGAGTCCATTTATTCCCAGCTCTTTTCCTCTTTTAAACCCTAATACCCTTATGTAACCAAAACAACACTGGGTGAGCAATAAGTATATTCTGCACACATGGGACCACATAAACAACTTGCTATTGCATATAGTTTGCCACCTGGCATCACTTTTTGCCACCTAGTGTCACTCTGCTTCAATTATAATACAGGTTATCACCACCACCTGACTTCTCATGAAGATGGAGAACCTTTAGGAGAGATGGGGAGTCGAACCAGACATTGTCAGCAGGTTCCCTCTGGGCTGAAGGATCTTATAACTTATTCTGGGTTCCCCCATTGTCTGTAGCTCTCTACAATCTCCAGCTTTCATTTTTTAAAATGAGGAAAGTGAAATCTAGAGAATTTATGTATTTAGGCCAGGGAGACAAGGTAATACATTTTTGAGGTGACATTCTTGACCCCAAGCCTAATTTCCTATCTTAATAAAGAAGGTCCTTTGCTTCTTTCCAGATGTACTTATTAATTTTGAATTGTTATTATCCAAAATCAGGGGTCTGAACCTCAAGTCTCTGTACCAGATAATATTCACTTTTGGACATTTCTAATTGTAAGAAGTTTCCCAACTTCAATAACAACTGTAACAACCATAGGCAGCTTAGAGTATCTTTGTGAAATTTAAGAAAAAAGAATATAACCTTAAATTAGTAAAAATACTGAACCAGACATACCTTAATTTAAACTAACTTTTCACTATTTCAAGTCAACTTATTAAAAAAATCTGTGTTTGCCTAAGGACTTCTCAATTTTTTTTGGATAACCTTTTGGTCATATTGTCCCCCATTTTATATCCTGAGTATTACTTTCAACTAAATCTTAAAATCATACACAAAGGATCTACTAAGTCTACTGTAATGTGCTCTCCTGGCAGTTACAATTACTAGCTTAATAACCGGTAGCGCACTCAAGAACAACCACGTGTAATCTTAAAAGTCTTTATTATACCTACTCACATAATGCCCTAACTGATGCCCTGACTTGTTGGTTCCCGAGTGAACACCTGGTCAGAAGACCCATGTGTTCACTACCAAAACCCTTACCTCTTTTGGCTATCCATCTTGGCTTGGCCACCCAGGCTAGGAAGCCAGGGTGAAGAGCGTCAGATTAAAGAGGGCGATTGCTGCCTGCAGTGGGCTTACATAGGGCCTGTGAGGTCACACACACAGCCAATCAGCGAGAGAGTCACCCATTACGAAGCTATCTCAATATGGCCAGGATCCCGCCCAAGGGCAGTCCTAATATCCACAGAAATTACTTCCGGGCCTCAATCTCCCGATGCACTGTGGCACCCATTTAAAGGCCCCCTACAGTCTACATCCTTAAATCATATATATATATATATATAAGTGTATATATGTATATATATATATATATATATATATATATATATATATATATATATATATACATATATACACATATATATATATATATATATATATACACATATATATATATGTATATATATATTCATGTATATATCTGTATATATGAATATATGTGTATCTGAATATACATGCACATGCACATACATGCACATACACAGAGCTTTTTCTGTGCTTGAAAAGTTCTGTTTCTATTGAATTCTTAGACAAGTCTTTAATGCACATGTTGGGGATATCTTTCTTTACCCAAATCTCATGTCAATATTTGTCTTCTTCCTTCTCTAGGCACTTGCATTTTTTTTTTCATCTATATTTGTAATCTCCTTTGTATAAGGAAACCAGTGAATAAACTGATTCTATTGAATAATACTGGTGATTTTCTTAAAACTTATAGTTGTTTGAGAAATTGAGTTTCAGTGTCACATAGCTGATCTGTATCATAAGCAAATCCTGAAAAAAATGATTTTTTAAAATTACTGTAGTTCCTGTCTAATTGATATTTTTTTTCTTCAATATTCCTTATCTTGATTGATACTTCACAGAGGTGATAGATTGATAAACCTAACACACAGGTCTGGGCCCAGCTCAAAAAGCATACTTATTACCTCTAGGACCAGAGGTTCACAAAAAACAAACAAACAAACAAAAAAACAACAAAACTCCTTTCTTCTCTTCATACTCTTCATCTTCTCCTTCTTTTTCTTTCTCCTCTCTCTCCATTTCTCTCTCACTCTCATCCTCCCCTCCCCTCTCTCTTTCACTCTCTCTCTCATTCTCTGAAATTCTGGTACATTCAGTACTCTCAATTATGACTGCTCTCCTTTAAGTATAGAGGGAATGTGAGCATCAGGGTTTCGGTTGATATGTACTCAGACACTTTCTTATCTTACCATGTATATTGATAATTCTTTACTATTTTCAAGCCCAAACATGATGATCTTTGTTAGAGAAAAAAAAAAAAAAAAAAGAAGTAATAGCAGGCTTGGTCAGCATTTTTTTCCTCTGTCAGTTGTTATTGTAGTCCAATTCATCCTTAACAGAAAGCATTTCTTCTTTGATCCTCTCCTTTATATAGAGATATTGATATTATATATAACCACAAATCAGGATTAATATGGATGATGATCTATCTAGCAAAGGAGACTAAAAACTAGTAATCTGACAAGTATAAGAAGAAGCAAAAGATTCTATTAATGAAAACAAGAAAGAAGACAGAATTCAGAAGGACAAGGTCATATAATTCATCACTTTATTCATAATAGTGTCAAGTACTGGTAAAGAGTAGTCAAAAAGGAGAGTGAACAAGAAAAGAACATTTATTTTTGCAACTAAGAAACTGGTTATTTTGAAGACAGTAGTTTCAGTTGAGTGATGGGATCAAAAATCAAAATTCAAGGAAGAAGTTAAAGTAAAGGAAAAAGAAACAATAAATTTAGGTAAGATTTTTTTTTTTTATTTGTTTGTTTTTGACTTGGTGTGGTTTGTTTGTTTGTTTGTTTGTTTGTTTGTTTGTTTGTTTTTTGTGGGTTGTAAAAGGGAGGAATGATAATAGGCTAAGGAATTAGTGCTTTCATTTTTGAAGGGGCAAGGATAAAGGAGGAGTCATATAGGCTAAAGGAAAGGACCCTATCATAAAGTTTCTTTGTCTAACCACTTGATTTTACTTATAATGACTTCCTAAGATCAAGCAGGCAGAAATCAAAGAGGCAATATTTGAATGCAGAGCCTCTAAATCGACAGATAATTCTTTACCCATTGTACCACACAGCATCTCTATTACCTCTAAATGCATGAATGATTCATACTAATAGCAAATCCTTGTAGCTGCTGAGGTAAAGTCTGATCCACCTATTCAATATATCTGTTCTTAACTTTGTTTATACCTAATTGACAGTTTAACATGTTGTAGATGGTTGTGATGAGTTGTACTTGTTCTCTGTTGACCCCAAATTACACATGCATCTCCTCAGGTTTCTGATCTACTGCTCTCAACTGATCTCAACATAACTGTTGAATCGGATTATTTATATTGTATTATGAATCAGGAATAGTAAGCTTTTAATATGCTTAGCCCATTTTAAGCCAGAAAAGAACCAACAACATAGATACTCATAAAGAGACTGTGTGAAGATAGTGATGATAACTTGTTTTTGTATGATGTTGCATAGTTTATCAAGTGATTTCCTCAAAAATATTGGTATTAGGTAATATAAACACTATCTCTACTTTACTGATGATGAAACCGATGATCACAAAAATTAAATCAAAATAGAAAATGTCAGTGAATGATTGCAAGTCATAACTATTATAAAAAAGGAATAAAATAAACCATTTCTCCTAACAAAGTGAGAGAGTTTATTTCTGTATTTTTTCCTACATGAACAGGTGAATTTTTAATTAAGCCGGAAAATGATTAAAGGATTCCAGAAATCTCAAGAAGCACAACATATAATAATAACATATCTAAACATAACAATAACAATACAAAAGAAATAAATTAATTGTTCAGAAAACATGTAATCCACTCTGACTTTGTCAGAAACCAGAAGATGAAATCATTCACCCAGTTAGAACAACAACAACAATGGAACAACTTACAAGTTAAGAACTAGCTTAGGGATTTATTCTTGGTATTGACCTGTGGGATCTCCTGGACTCTATAAGCTACTTCACTCAGGAAAATTAATTTCATGGTTGCCTACTCTCATAAAACTCCTGACAGTAGGGCTTCACAATATTTTAGGATATTCAGAGGCATGCCCAGGAGAAAATGACACAAACAAGAGTTATCAATATCAACCTTTGTTGTCAGCTTATATAGAAACTCTGGGGATCTTTATTCCAATTGCTTTTGGCAAGTTAGGTCCTCTGGATGGGAAGTGTCAGCCTCTTACTCAAGTTTTGGAGGTATATTGAAGAACAGTGGGGTACCTCTTCTAATATCATCATATCTAGCTCCTTCTATTATCCCAATATCCTAGTGGCAGTTAACATCTCCTTTGTGTCATTCATTAATGCCTCAATATCATCTATTAATTAATGTGAATTAATTTTAACAAGAACTATTCACTAAGGAGATATATCAGGAAGAGAAGGGCAAACATATCTTCGCCAACAATGTTGGCAGACTCTCTTTTTTATACTTACATGGGCTACAAAGCACTAAACACCTCATGTGTGCTTCCAGATGAAGCTTAGCCTCTGGATCATTTGCTCCTTTGCTACCAGACAGTATTTAACTTAAACAATTCATTTCTGTCTATACTGGCTCACAGATATCACTCTACTTATGTGGATTGTGCTGAAGTTTACTAGATTTAGCTTCTAACAAATCCTGTCATGGAATTTGGTTCTTAGACATCTCAAGAATAATATTTCTTACCTTTCTAGGCTCACAAAGTCCTAATCATTTTTCAATAATAGAAATTTAAAAACACTAAATAAATAGAGAGAATGTACAAAAATGTCACATATTCATGGTATGACCAAGGTTGGAACATATGCAGCTTGCTTCAGAAGGCCATTGCTAAGAATAACACTGCCTTCTTCACCACCTGTTTGTAATAGTCCTTAATCTATTCATTATCACTTCCAGCCAAGATGGTGAAGAGGACACATACATCTATTTAAGCTCTGTCTTTTCTCTCAAAATAATTTATTTCATGACAAGGCCTAGGAATTAGGGCTTGACTGCAAAAAAGAAAAATACAAATAACTACCAAGACAAGATTACCTCAAAATTTGCAAGGAAAGGTCTGTTTTTGCTCAAGGGTGGGGATGGTTAGATCGGGCAAAGGCTGAAGGCAGGAAGCAATAGCACAGCAGACAGTGAGAATAAGGCTGGAAGGCCACAGCTGAGAAGACTGGAGGAGGAGGGGTGTGATCTCAGCCTTTTCTTCGGGAAGAACTTTACCACAGTGTTGACTACTTTGACCTGGTAGCAAGCCAGTAGACAAGCAGAGAAGCTAAAAACAAGGGAGGATAAAGACTATACCCTGAAAAGCTAGGTCCTGGCCACACCCACCTGGAGTGACTCAGCATGCTCTCAGAATCTCAGAGTGCAGACACAGCCCAGCCATTGCTTTCCTGCTAGTACCTCACTGCTACCCCCAGCAGTCTGTAGAGGAAGCCTAGTAACATCATCCATCCCTTGCCCCCCCAAAAAACAAACAAACAAACAAAAAAAAACCAGAATGCATTTGTTGTTGTTATTGTTGTTGTTGTTGTTGTTGTTGTTTTGGTTAGTTCATTTTCTCTGATTCTTCTTTTACAAAATAAGCAAAAAATTTAAAAGGATTCTAACCATTGATAGCTTATATATTGATAGAGAGCAAACTTTAAACCCTGATAAAATTAAAAACAGACTGTCTCCCCCCAATGGGAGATATGACCTAATCTTCAACATACAAGATTCTCATAGAAGAAATTAAAAAGGCTCTCACAAGAGAGCTAGAAGAAAAATGGGAAAAGAAAGGGAAGCTTGGCAAGAGAGTCTTGATAAGTCATCCCACTTTTTAAAGATAGAGTGGATAAAGAAAGCAAATCCTTGAAAAACAGAATTAGTGAATTGGAAAAAGAAAATATCTCTCTAAAAAATAAAATTAGCAAAAAAAAAATCCATAGAACAAAATAACTCACTTGAAAACTCAATTGCACAATTAGAAAAAGATATAAAAAAGTGAGAGAAGAAAATAATTCATTTAAAATCAGAATTGAACAAATGGAAATGAATGACGTGAGGAGACACCAAGAATCATTCAAAAAAAAAAAAAAAAAAGAAACAATGGAAAAATTTTTCAAATAACTTCTTGGGAAAAGAACAGACCTGAAAATAGACCTAGGAGAGATAATCTGAGAATTATTGGACTTCCTGAAAAATATGATTAAAAAAAAGAGCCTGGACACTATTTTACAGGAACTTATCAAAAAGAACTGCCCAGATATTATAGAAACAGAGGTTAAAATATATATTAAAATAATTCATTGATCACCTACTGAAAGGGACTCTAAAATAAAAACCCCATGAAATATAGTGGCCAAAGTCCAGAACTATCAGACAAAGGAAAAATACTGTAAGCTGCAAGAAAAAATTAATTCAAATATAGAGGAACCACAATCAGGATTACTCAGGATCTAGCAGTGTCCACATTAAAGGATCAAAGAGCCTGGAATATGACATTCCTAAAGGCTATGGTATTTAGCATGCAGCCAAAAATAATTTACCCAGGCAAAATGAGCATTTTTCCCAGGGAAAATGATGGGCATTCAAAAAATAAGAGAATTTAATCTATTTCTGATGAAAAAAAAACAGAAATAAACAAAAAAAGGAAATCTTGGGAACTATATTTCTGCTATAAAGATATATAAAGAACACATGTATACTTTATCCTAGGAGGTAGGGGTGGAAAAGAAATTGTACCAGGAAAAGGGTAAAGTGGGGGTACTACATCTCATGAAGAGGCAAAGGAAACCTATTATATCTGAGAGAAAAAATGGAGGGGGATAAACATAGTGTTTATCTTACTGTCATCAGAATTGGCTTTAAGAGAAAAATATTAGACATATTTGATTTATAGTGAAACTTCTCCCACCTCATTGAAAAGTGGGAGGGGAAAAGTGAAAAGAGAAGGAATAAGCTAAGTAGAAGGCAATACAGAAATTGTGAGGAAAGAGGGTAAGAAAGGGAGAGGAACTCTAAGGTGAGGGGAGGGATATTAAAAAGGAAGGGCTGTGAGAAGCAAAGGGTGTTCACAAGTCTAATAATGGGGAGGAGGGGTAAGAGGGAAGGAAAAGAAAAAAAGCATAAGCAGGGGTTAACAACATGGCAAGTAATACAGAATTGGTAATTTTAATCATAAATGTGAATAGTGAAATGTGAAGCAGTTAGCAGACTGGATTAAAAGCCAGAATCCTATAATATGTGGTTTACAGGAAACACACTTGAAGCAGAGTGAAACATAGAGAGTAAAAGTAAAAGGTTGGAGAAGAAGCTATTATGCTTCAGGTGAAGTGAAAAAAGCAATGGTAGCCATCATAATCTCAGATCAAACATGAGCAAAAATTGATCTAATTAAAAGAGATAAGGAAGGAAAGTATATAGGAAAGAGGGAGGAGCACTTTAGAGGCGGGACGGATATTAAAAAGGGAGGGCTATCAGTAAGATCAGGAGTGAAACAAGGTTGCCCACTATCACCATTACTATTCAATACGGTACTAGAAACGCTAGCCTCTGCAATAAGAGCTGAGAAAGAGATTCAAGGAATTAGAGTAGGAAATGAGGAAATCAAACTATCACTCTTTGCATCACTATCTTGCAAACTATCACATCTTTGCATGATGGTATACTTAGAGAACCCCAAAGACTCTGCTAAAAAGCTATTAGAAATAATGCAGAATTTTAACAAAGTTGCAGGATACAAAATAAATCCACATAAATCCTCAGCATTTTTTATATATCACCAACACAATGCAACAGCAAGTGATACAAAGAGAAATTCCATTCCAAACAAATGTTGAGAGTATAAAATATTTGGGAATCCATCTACCAAAGAATAGTCAGGAAATATATGAGAAAAATTACAAAACACTTGCCACAAAAATAAAGTCTGATTTAAATAATTGGAAGGACATTCAGTGCTTTTGGATAAGCTGTACAATAAAGATGACAATACTCCCCAATCTAATCTATTTACTTAGTGCTATACTAATCAGACTCCCAAGAAACTATTTTAATGACCTAGAAAAAATAACAACAAAATTCATATGGAAGAATAAAAGGTCGAGAATTGCAAGGGAACTAATGAAAAAAAAAGTCAGAAGAAGGTGGTCTAGGTGCACCTGATTGAAAGCTATATTATATAGTAGCAGTCACCAAAACCATTTGGTATTGGCTAAGAAATAGACCAGTTGATCAGTGGAACAGATTAGATACAAAGGACAAAAAAGGGTACATCTATAGCAATCTAGTCTTTGACAAACCCAAAGATACCAACATTGTGGATAAAAATTCATTATTTGGAAAAAAACTGTTGGAAAAACTGGAAATTGGTATGGCAGAAATTAGATATGGATCCACACTTAACACCATATACCAAGATAAGATCAAAATGAGTCCATGATTTAGGAATAAAGAATGAGATCATAAATAGATTAGAGGAACAGAGAATAGTCTACCTCTCAGACCTGTGGAAGAGGAAGGAATTTATGACCAGAGGAGAACTAGAGATCATTATTGATCACAAAATAGAAGATTTTGATTACATCAAACTAAAAAGTTTCTGTACAAACAATACTAATGCAAACAAGATTAGAAGTGAAGTAACAAATTGGGACAATATTTTTAAAGTTAAAGGTTCTGATAAAAGTCTCATTTCCAAAATATATAGAGAACTGACCCTAATTTATAGGAAATCAATTCTCCAATTGATAAATGGTCAAAGGATATGAACAGACAATTCTCAGATGATGAAATTGAAATTATATCCACTCATATGAAAGAGTGTTCCAAATCACTATTGATCAGATAAATGCAAATTAAGACAACTCTGAGATACCACTACACATTACTGCTATTGGGTTTATATCCCAAAGAAATACTGAGGATGGGAAAGGGACCTGTATGTGCTAAAATATTTGTGGCAGCTCTTTTTGTAGTGGCTAGAAACTGGAAGGTAAATGGATGTCCATCAATTGGAGAATGATTGGGTAAATTATGGTATATGAATGTTATGGAATATTATTGCTCTGTAAGAAATGACCAGCAGGAGGAATACAGAGAGGCTTGGAGAGACTTACATGAACTAATGCTGAGGGAAATTAATAGAACCAGAAGATTGCTGTACACTTCAATATTGTATGAAGATGTATTCTGATGGAAGTGGATATCTTCAACATAAATAAGATCCAACTCACTTCCAGTTGATCAATGATGGACAGAAACAACTACACCCAAAGAAGGAACACTGGGAAGTGAATGTGAATTGTTAGCACTACTGTCTATCTACCCAGGTTACTTATACCTTCGGAATCTAATACTTAATGTGCAACAAGAAAATGGGATTTACACACATATATTGTATCTAAGTTATATTGTAACACATGTAAAATGTATGGGATTGCCTGTCATCTAGGGGAGTGAGTAGAGGAAGGGAGGGGATAATTTGGAAAAATGAATACAAGGGATAATGTTATAAAAAAATTAGTCATGAGTATATACTGTCAAAAATTTATAAATAAATAAAATTTCAAAAAAAGGGAGGGCTGTGAGAAGCAAGTGGTGCTCACAAGTTTAATAATGGGAGGAGGAATAAGAGGGAAGGAAAGGAAAAAAACATCATCAGGGGTTATCAACATGGCATTAAGTGGTAACCTCACCCATAAAGAGGAAGCAGTTAGCAGACTGGATTAAAAGTTAGAAACCTACAATATATTGTTTACAAGAAACATAATTGAAGCAGAGTGATACATACAGAGTAAAAGTAAAAGGTTGGGGAAGAACCTACTATGCTTCAAGTGAAGTAAAAAAAAAAAAAAAAAAAAAAAAAAAAAGCAGGGATAGCCATCCTGATCTCAGATTAAAAAAAGCAAAAAAAAATGATCTACTTAAAAGAGATAAGGAAGGAAACTATATCTTGCTAAAGGGTAGCATAGATAATGAAGAAATATCAATATTAAACATATGTGCACCAAGTGGTGTAGCATCCAAATTCTTAAAAGAGAAAATTAAGAGAGCTGCAAGAAGAAATAGAGAGCAAAACTATAATAGTGGGAGATCTCAACCTTGCCCTCTCAGAATTAAATAAATCAAGCCAAAAATA
Organism: Sminthopsis crassicaudata; assembly: GCF_048593235.1. Lineage (NCBI taxonomy): Eukaryota > Metazoa > Chordata > Mammalia > Dasyuromorphia > Dasyuridae > Sminthopsis > Sminthopsis crassicaudata. Next base: position 130,826,701 of record NC_133619.1, on the reverse strand, counting down.
AATAAAAAAGAAGTCAAAGAGGTAAATACAATACTAGAAACGTTAGATATGATATATCTTTGGAGAAAACTAAATGGAAACAGAAAGGAGTATACTTCCTTCTCAGCAGTTCATGGAACCTATACAAAAATTGATCATGTATTAGGACACAAAGGCCTCAAACTCAAATGTAATACAGCAGACATAGTAATTGCATCCTTTTCAGACCATGATGCAGTGAAAATTACATTCAATAAAAAGGCATGGGAAAATAAACCAAAAAGAAAAAAGAAAAAAAGAAAAAGAAAGATTGGATGAAACAGCAAATCATAGACATAATTAATAACTTCACCCAAGAAAATGACAATAATGAAATGTCACACCAAAATTTGTGGGATTCAGCCATAGTGGTAATAAGGGGAAATTTCATATCTCTAGAGGCCTACTTGCATAAAATAGAGAAAGAAAAGTTCAATGAATAGGGCTTGCAACTGAAAATGCTAGAAAAAGACCTAATTAAAAACCCCTAGTCAAACACTAAACTTGAAATTCTAAAAATAAGAGGAGAGATTAATCAAATAGAAAGTTAAAAAAAAACTATTGAATTAATTAATAAAACTAAGAGTTGGCTCTATAAAAAACCCAACAAAATAGATAATCCCTTAATAAAACTGATTTAAAAAAGGAAAGAGGAAAAGCGCATTGTTAGTCTTAAAAATTAAAAGGAAAAATTTACCACTAATGAAAAATCAGGGAATAAAGGAGTCCTACCAAATTCCTTTTATGACACAGACATGTTACTGATACCTAAACCAGGTAGGTTGAAATAAAATTATAGACCAATCTCCCTAATGAATATTGATCCTAAAATCCTAAATAAAATATTAACAAAAATATTACAGGAAATCATCCCCAGAATAATACACTATAACCAAGTATAAATCCCAGGAATGCAGGGCTGATTCAATATTAAAAAAACTATTAGCATAATTGGCTATATCAATAACCAAACTAACAAAAACCATATGGTCATCTTAATAAATGCAGAAAAAGCATTTGATAAAATCCCACATCCATTTGTAATAAAAAAAAAACTTGAGAGTGTATGAATAAATGGGCTTTTCCTTAAAATAGTCAGGACCATATATTTAAAACCATCAGTAAGCATCATATGTAGTTGGGATAAACAGGAAGCTTTCCCAGTAAGATCAAGAGTGAAACAAGTTTTCCCATTATCACCATTATTATTCAATATTGTATTAGAAACATTAGCCTCGGCTATAAGAGTTGAGAAAGAGATAAAAAGATTAGAGTAGTTAATGAGGAAACCAAATTATCACTCTTTGCAGATGATATAACAGTATACTTAGGGAATCCTAGAGATTCTACTAAAAAGTTTTAGAAATAATTCACAATTTCAGCAAAGTTTAGGATACAAAATAAATCCACATAAATCCTCAGCAATTTTTTGCATCGCCAACAAAATCCAACAGCAAGTGAGACAAAGAGAAATTACATTCAAAACAACTGTCGATAGCATAAAATATTTGGGAATCTATCTACCAAAGGAAAGTCAGGAATTATATGAGCAAACTTACAAAACACTTGCCACAAAAATAAAGTCAGATTTAAATAATTGGAAAAATATTAAGGGCTCTTGGATAGGCTGAAAGAATATAATAAAAATGACAATACTCCCTAAACTAATCTATTTATTTAGTGCTACTATACCAATTAGACTCCCAATAAACTATTTTAATAAACTAGAAAAAATAACAACAAATTCATATGGAAGGACAAAAGGTCAAGAATTTCAAGGGAATTAATGAAAAAAAAATCAAATAAAGGTGTCCTAGGTGTACCTGATCTAAAACTATATTATAAAATGGCAGTCACCAAAACAATTTGGTATTGGCTAAGAAACAGATTAGTTGATCATGGGAATAGTTTAGATTCACAAGATAAAATAGTCAATAACTATAGCAATCTAGTATTTGACAAAACGAAAGATCTTAACTTTTGGCATAAGAATTCATTACTTGACATAAAGTGCCGGGGAAACTGGAAATTAGTATGGCAGTAATTACGCATGGACCCACACTTAACACCATACACCAAGATAAGATCAAAATGGATCCATGACTTAGGCATAAAGAACGAGATCATAAATAAATTATATCAAATTAAAAAGCCTTTGTACAAACAAAATTAATGCAAACAAGATTAGAAGGGAAGCAACCAACTGGGAAAACATTTTACAGTGAAAGATCTGATAAAGGCCTCATTTTCAAAATATATAGAGAATTGACTCTAATTTCTCAAGCTATTCTCCAATTGATAAATGGTCAAAGGATATAAATAGACAATTTTCAGATGATGAAATTGAAAGTATTTCCATTCATATGAAAGTGTTCCAAATCACTATTGATCAGAGAAATGCAAATTAAGATAACTCTGAGATACCACTACACACCTGTCAGATTGGCTAGAATGACAGGAAAAAAATAATGATGAATGTTGAATGGGATGCGGGAAAACTGGGACATTGATGCATTGCTGGTGGAGTTGTGAACGAATCCAACCAGTCTGGAAAGCAATCTGTAATTATTCCCAAAAACTTATCAAAGTATGCATACTCTTTTATTCAGCAGATGTACTACTGGGTTTATATCCCAAAGAAATACTAAATTAGGGAAAGGGATCTGTATGTACCAACATGTTTGTGGCAGCCCTTTTTGTTATGGCTAGAAACTAGAAAATGAATGGATGCCCATCAGTTGGAGAGTGGTTGGGTAAATTATGGTATATGAATGTTATGGAATATTATTGTTGTATAAGAAATAACCAGCAAGATGAATACAGAGAGGCTTGGAAACACTTACTTGAACTGATGCTGAGTGAAATGAGCAGAACCAGGAGATCATTATACACTTCAACAACAATTCTGTATGAGGATATATTTTGATGGAAATGGATATCTTCAACAAAGAGAAGATCTAACTTCATTCCTATTAATTAATGATGGGCAGAGTCAGCTACAGCTAGAGAAGGAGCACTTAGAAATGAGTGTGACTAGTTTATATTTTTGTTTTTCATCCCAGATTATTTTTACCTTCTGAATCCAATTACAAGAGAACTGTGGTTCTGCACACATATATTGTATTTAGGATATACTATGACATATTTAACATATATAAGAGTGCTTGCCAACTAAGGGATAGGGTAGAGGGAGGGAAAGGAAAAATTGGAACAGAAGTGTGTGCAAGGGATAATGTGATAAAAAAAATTACCCATGCATATGTATTGTCAACAAAAAGCTATAATAAAATTTTAAAAATTAATCACTATAAAGAAAGTGAATTAGATGGGATAATATTTTTTTTTATTTTTGTTTTTTTTTTAGTTTTTGTACTCACACTCAGTTCACTCTCACTAATGAAACAAATGGCTAATCTTTACCACAAAGTAAGCCAGCAAACAGGAAACAGTTTTTATATTTCTTAATGGTTTCAAGTCATCTTGATGTATTATATCAGCCAGTAGGACACATTACATATTGCTACTAAGGCTTTTTTCTTATAGAGGAAGTCCTCCATTACAACGTTAACCATGAATGGATGATTCCTACCATTATTTATTTAGTGTAATATTTATTAATTGGTTGACATTCATTAAGCCTCCAATGTATTCAAACCATTGTACTGGGTAGTGTATATGTATAGTTGGAATATATAGAAACACAAATATGTGTATATGTATGTATATATGTATATATATAATATTTGAGATATATGCATTTATACATACATATATACATATATATGTGTATGTATATACATAGATTGCTCTGTGTCTGTGTGTGTATAAAAATGTAACAACCCTTACTCTTAATTAGATATTTCTATTAGAAAGGAAAATATGACAGATTCACTAACTGACTCACTGACTGAATGGATAAATGAACGCATGCAAAGAAAGCATTGCATACATAGATAGAGGGATGGATGAATTAATTCAATTTCATTTAAAATTGTTTATTAAGTACTTAGTGAGGTATAATTGATAAAAAGCCAATTTGGGACAGAGACACTTTGATACATATTATGTTTATGACTCTGGATATATCAATTAAAACCCCAATGCTCTAAAAACAAACAAAACAATGCTTTTAAGATGAAAAGTTAGAGAATGTTTGTCCACCTGCATTGTTAGGAATTTTATCATTCAAAAGTTCCCTTTTTCAATTAACTCTCAGATATTTTATGAAATTCAATTGATAAGCATATAACATTGTACTGAAGGATAGGGATAGTGTTAAAAAAGTAAACTGTTCCTGAAAGTGACTTGCTCATATTCTAATTGAAGGGTTGTGTGTATTTGTGTGTGTGTGTTTGCACGGTGGGGGGGTGAGGAGATACATACAGATTTTAGCATACTAAGAAAAGTCCAGTGATCCTTAAATTGCAGAAGCAAGGTAAATGATATTGCATCCTCATCCAAAGATGTAATTTTCCAAAGATGTGTTACTTTGAACTCTTCCATCTCAGTCATCTCTAATATTCAGTTGTTTCTATGGATTTACTAATTCTACCTCCTGAAATCATAAATATGTATATATGCACTTATACATACATATGTGTACATACATATGTGAATGTATATACATAGATGGCTCTGTGTGTGTTTATAAAAATGTAATAACCCCTACTCTTAAGTAGAAATTTCTATTAGAAAAGAAAATATGACAGATAAATATATGTGCATATAAATATATGCATATATACACACACACATTCATGTATAGAGAGAATATTTGAAGTTTAAAAGCAATGAGTCAATATATATGGAGAGATTGAAGAGTGAAAAACAGAGATCCTTTAAGTCAAAATGACTGTATCTAGGTTAATATTCTAAAGAGAAGGAAGAAGGAGAAGGAGAATGAGAAGAAGGAGAAGGGCAAGGACAAGGAGAAGGACAAGGACAAGGAGAAGGACAAGGACAAGGAGAAGAAGAAGAAGAGGAAGAAGAAGAAGAAGAGGAAGAAGAAGAAGAAGAGGAAGAAGAAGAAGGAGGAGGAGGAGGAGGAGGGAGGAAGGGGAGGAGGAGGAGGAGGAGGAGGAGGGAGGAAGGGAGAGGAGAAAGAAGAGGAGGAGGAGGATAGGAGGGAGGAGGGAGGAAGAGGGAGGAGGAGGGAGGAAGGGGGAGGAGGAGGGAGGAAGGGGGAGGAGGAGGGAGGAAGGGGGAGGAAGAGGGAGAAAGGGGGAGGAGGAGGAGGAGGAGGAGGAAGAGGAGAGAGAGAGAGAGAGAGAGAGAGAGAGAGAGAGAGAGAGAGAGAGAGAGAGAGAGAGAGAGAAGTAGAGTGACAGGGAGAGGGACAGGAAGAGGGAAAAGGAGGAGAAGGAGAAAGAGAAGGAAAAGGACAATAACATGAAGAAATTCCATATTGATCAAATTATGCATGACAGCACTTTTTTTCAGTGGCTAATATTGGAAACAAAGTTTAGACCATAGTAAAAATAAAATGTGTGTATGTGTGTGTATGTATGTGTGTTTGTACATACACACATATACACATACACACACATAGATATCATATAGACATAGAGAAAAATATTTATTTATGTGAAGTAACTGTTCATGATTAAATAAATGCAACTGACATTTTAAATATATCTAGATAAAAATAATTTCACAAGAATAAAAAAAAGTATCTGAATCTGTCCTTTGGAAAATAGGTATTGAAATACTTAAACATGTGCATTAAGGAATGGAAAAAAAAAATAATGAAAGATTTATAAATAAAATGAAAGCAAGAGAAACAAGTAGCATGGTAAATATTCTAAGCTATGTTGCCTAGATAATAGTTTTAAATGAAGACAACTTGATTTCAAATCTAGCCTCAGACATGTTATGGCTCTGTATGCCACAATTAACTGTTTGCCTCAGTTCTTAAACTATAAAATAAGCTGGATAAACAAATGGCAAAACATCCCAGTATCTTTACCAAGAAAACCTCAAATGAAGTCAGAAAGAATCATATATCATTGAAACTACTGAATGACAATAAGAGATATTTATCTATTGAATATGGCTTCATGAAGACCTGAGTACACTTCTTGACTCTGAAACTTATTAGCTGTGATATCCAAAGAAAATTACTTAACTTCTGTGTGCTGCAGTTTCCTTAGCAGTAAAATGAGGCAATTATAGCACTTAGCTTGGTAGAATTGATGTGAATAAAAAATAAAAAAAAAGAATATTTAAATCACTTTACAATCTTTAGAGTTCTATATAAATGTTGCTATTACCATTGTTTTTGAAAATTATTATTATAGCTTTTATATTTTCCTCTTCATGCCTAGAGTGATATCTAGGGAAAAAGAACACAACTGTATACAAAGATGTTAATGCCTCAGATGCAATTTCTACTAAAAATTATAATGTGTGTTTTGAGGGACTTATTGAAGAAGGAAAGACAAATATAGGGGTGAGTATTTTTACCCTTGACTCCCCTGGTAGGTCACGTATAAATCATGTAGGAATATCATACCAATCTATGAAGGATTTATTTCTAGATTCTAACAGGGTATGGTCCTTTGTGGGGTAACAAGAAATCACATTATAGAGACAGAGAACATAGATGCTGGTACCCCAGTATGTTTTCTAGTTAATATTATTACACATAAATTGATTATTTTTAATTCAGGAATCAATGAGGTAGATATCAGATTTATATTTCAGAAGCCAGGATTTGAATCCAATTCTGCTAATTATTGGTTAAGTGAACTTGAGCAAGCAGCATAATTTCTAGACTTTGGATTCTTCATCTTTAAAAAGAAAGATTTGGACTAGATTATCACTAAACCCTCTCTCAGCTCTGAATTCTATGATATATTTAAGTCTTTTCTGTAGGAGCATTTGAAGTATGCTTGGGCTAGCTGTTCAGATGCTTCACACTAATGAAGAGAAATTGTCTCATCTTTATATTAATTAGTATAGTGCCTTGGTTAATGTGTCTCTGTATCCTCCTTTGAAGGCCTTTCTGAACATTTTTTTTCTGAGCTGTTAATGCTCAGGGAAATGTTTTCTGTTATTATTATGTCTGATTTCCAAAGGCTATCTGTTATAGACTAATGCATTAACTATTTTCCGCCCCAACATTTTTCAGAGAAGCATAATTGCCAGGTATGGCAATTCCTGATTTCAGTATTATATGCTCTCCCCTGAGCACTTCCCTTGTTTTCCTGGTATAACTTTCTCCTATGAAATAATTCAGGGTACCACTGTTAAGGAGGTAAAGGAATATGCCATAAGTAGAAGGAGAGAACTAAAACCATAATGATCTGAATCTAAATCTTTGTATTATTTACTATTCATTGTATAGGGATAATAATATTTTTAATAATTATTTCATAATATTATGAAGTGCAAAGGAGATTACAAAGGTGAAGTTCTTTAAAATTTTAAAAATACTACATAAATGCCAGTTCTTATTAGGGCCAAAAAAAGTCCTTGACTTCCTTCCATTTAGCAATTACTTGACTATCATTGATGTAGTCAATGCAATCAAAATGATTCACTAAACTTTAGCTATTCCATTTTTCTGTTCCTTCATACAGACTGTTCTTCATGTCTCAAGTGTACTCCATACTTTCATCTGTTTGAATCCTGCATCTTTTAATACTCAGCTCATGTTACTTTCTATAAGAACCATTTCCTAATGACCCAATTTGTTATTGCTTTCCATTCAGATTGTATATACTTATCTGTTTGCATTCTGCCTCCTCCTAGTAGAACATAAGCTTTTTAAATTCCTTCAGGCCTTTTTTTTTTTTCCACTTTGCACCACCAGTGATTAGTAATATATTGCCCATAATCAATGTTGTAGACATCCTTGTTAATTTTAGTGTATCCTAAAAAAAAAAAAAAAAAAAAGTTTGGTCTTTGACTTCTACTCATGTACCAGAAATAGTTGTTTTTGAGCTAAAACCACCACCACCATAAGACTACTGTTAAAAATTAGAACTACAATGAAGAAAATAGCAATTATTAAAAAAAACAAATATACCAAAAACAAAGATATTAAACTTTAGATATTTCATATAAAAAACCCTTTTGTTTGTTAATTATTCAAACAGAAAAAAATCAATTTAATGAGGACTTTTCTACCTCTATTTTTAATTTATCAGTCCAAACTTTTTCTGGTTAAAATCCACATAATTAAGTTTAAATCATTAAATATTCTCATTCAATAAATACCATTTGTAAGGAATTCCAATAGATTAGACCTTAAAAAGAAGAATTTAATTTTGAAAAATAAAGCTCCTTAAAGCATGGCGAGATCTCATTTAGAAGTACAGACATTTAGAAGTACTAGACAAAGTCATATTCTTAAAATTTCACAAAGAAATGCAAATTGAGCAAAGGCATATACTCTTTACTTGAATAATAGAAAAGCTAGAATTCATTTGATTAGATTCATCATTTTTTTCCAAAAAAATATTTAAGTTTGCAAACAATTTTCCCGGCCAACTTAAAATGGTCACTGACATTTAATAAAGTAATTTGAAATTTACAAACTGCTTCCCTTAGCATGTTGGTGAATTCCAGATATTTTAACAAACATTTATCTTGCTTCTTTTTGGTGTAAGACATAATTATGGAACTTGTGTATAATTCTGAGAATCTCATCCTCTCTCTCTTTCTTTCACTTTCTTTGTCCTCTTGCCTCCTTCTTCCATGTCCATATCACTACTTTAATATCTATAAATGGATTGAGCTATAAAACCATGTATAAACACGTCATACAACAACAGATCCAGTTTTTTTTTTTCCTTCACGAAGATAGAGATTATTTCTTTAAAGACACTCAAAAAAGTGATATAAAATAGGTCATCATTTAAAAATAAACCCAGTCCATTGTTTTGTTTTACTTCATACTTGTTGGATATACTTAAAGGACAAAATTTTCCTAATTTAACTAAATTTGGGTCTCCATAGACCCATTGGTGTTTTTAAGCATAATATTTTACAAACAAATGGGGTAACAACCTTAGTTTCCCATGATATAATGAGAGAAATCCTCCTATCCATAATTTAAGAAGGAAAACATTACAATATTTCCTGATAAAGATTCTAAAGTGAAGTAGTAGACTTGAGGAATTTTAAGAAAGTATGACAAATGACTTATCTAAAGCCATAACATCCTAAAGTTACGACTGGAAAATACTTTGAATTTATAAACCTAGCCCTCTGTGTTTTATAGGTAAAGAAACTGAGGTCCAGTGAGGTTAAATGTCTGGCCCTGTTGTCATCGTTGAAAGCATCTGAATCAGGATTCAAACTCAAATCTTGATTTCTTCTCTGGACTTTTCTTTCTATTGCTTTGTGATTTTTCTCTATATGCCTTCAGATTTTTCAATCTATCTAACTCTCCTTTCAATATTTCCTCTTCCTTTTTTTTTTGCTATCAATTATCTTATTTCCTGAATTAATATTTCTGTGTTAACATTTCTATACCAATACTTTCTCTTCTATATATTCTTTTGTGTTTATTTTTATAAATGTACTCAAAATGAAATTTTTACCTCAATATTATAAATTTGGTGTTAGAATACAAGGCTAGTAAACAAAAAACCTATTTTAACCCATATGTATTTATATTATATGTAATATCAACATTCTATGTATTAATTATATTTTAAAATAATAATTTCATTAAATTTATGAAAACCTCAAAAAAAAGGGCAAAAATGAATATATGGTATGGAAAAGAGAGTTAAAGAAAACGTTTTCTTCCATGTTTGTGTTAGAAACATATATTGTATCTAGTACTTTTTGCATATTCTAAGGGAACATTCCTGTGTGGGATACTTTCTCTGGGTGAACTCACACATAGTCTCCAGGCCTTTTGCTTTTATTTGGGTTAAAGGAACACTTTTGAAATACACAAAGTAATGCTTTTCTTGGTTATCTTTTCATCTGACTCTTAAATCCTGCTCTTTTAAGTTTCCTCTTCCCAAGGCTTTCCTTGTACTGTTCAAAGCCTATGTGCTGTAGCAATGCTGTTTTTAAGGGGATGTTTACTAGTAAAGATAAATCTTAAATTTATAGAATTTCAGGGAATGTTACAAATGAGTTAATGCATTTGGGAAAATGTCCATATTTTAAAATTAAGAGACCAAAAGTAATAATGTAGCATTGTCTTAAAGGATGTGCTTTCATCAACTATTCCTTCTTTTCACAATAGTTTCCCTTCTCATTTCAAAATTACAAAAATATTTCTTCATCATCATCATCATCATCATCATCATCATCATCATCCTCATCATATCCTATTGCAGAAGTTGTGGTGACTTTGCAAGTTGAGAGTAGATGAAAAACAGAAAGGAAAGGAAGGGGAGAGTCTTATTGGCCAATTGTAATAGGAAACACTTAGAAATTATGGGCTGCCTATATTTACATTGGTAATGTGTTTCAGTATTTAATTGTACATAATGCTACCCTTTCCTTATCTTAGCACTTTCTATTTTTCTATACTTTCATGAAATAGAGAATAACAGCTCAATTTTTTTTCTTGCATTATCATTTTCTGGTAATTTGTTTTTAACCTTTTCATGAAAATCATGATTTTTACAGAGCAGCAAGAGAAGGGATAATTTTAAGAGAGAGGACATTAGGGCAGCATTTAATAAGACCCGGCAAATTGAACCTACCAACAAATGAAAATTGTGAACAAGAAACCAAAAGCCAGGTGTCTTTTTTCCAATTCCCAAACTACCAACCCCTAGTAGTTAAGAACAGGTGTGATCCCTAGAACAGCAGGAGAATTAGCAGCAGGTAAGTGGGGGTTATATAGAGTTGAAAAACAAAAATGAAAAATAAGCAGAAAAGATGACAGCTGCTTGAAACTACTATCTCCTTTGTTTAAAATTCATGATGTGTCTTCCATTCTATAGAGAAAATGCTGAGATTGGCATTTGATCTAAAAATGAAATAGGGGGAAAAAAAACCATTAAGAGAAAAGAAACATTATAAGAATTACCAAAAAAAAAATACATATAATAAATATCTCAGTTTTCTTTTTTTATTAAAAATAGTGATTCTATGCTGTTATTTTCAAGTCATTTAATCGTAATACTGGAGAAGACAAAAGAAGTTATTTAGTTCAGTTATTTTGTCTCATTTCCCCCCTTTGTTTCTTCTAACAGAAAATATCTACATTGTTAATAAAATCCATTATATTATTGTTGTATTTTTATGAGGGGTTCTAAGTATCTCTGGAGGGGATCTGTCTTTCAAAATATGTACACAAAATAAACACTTGCAATATTTAAATATGATATGATTTCTATGAAGACTTTATGTTTTTGTACAAGATGATTGAGTATTTTATTAAATTTTCAATTCTGGTCATCAGAACATTTTTAGGATAGGATCTAAGATGCCCATTGAAAAAAATTAATTTTGTAAATTCAGACTTCAAGTGACTGCTTATTCTTTTTGCATTATTTTTGGGCAATTAGGATAATCTATAATTGGGAGTAGTTGTTCCTTAGTTGTAGTCTGTTGTAACTGTATTAGAAGCAGCTTAAGTGAGAGAGCAGTTTATTTTCAATTTCCATTTGTATATATGTCTGCATGTGTATATACATATACACACATAAATGTGTGTGTTCATATACATAAATATAAATACACATATAGGAACATTTTTATTTATGTCCTCTATATTTTCTATAAATATTTGACCTTCACCTTATTTGGGATTTATTTTCTACATTTTCCATCCATGTTTCCAACATAATATGTTCCTTTATGTTTAATATAGATATAGTATATGTAAATAAATATATGTATATTTATATCTATGTATAGAAACATATAGAGAGACATGTGGTATATACACACACACACACACACACACACACACACACACATATATATATATGTATATATATATACACATACATATATATGTGGATAAATAGAGAGATAATATTGGAAATATGGATAAAATAATATGTTGGAAAATATTGATAAAATGCAACAAATAATGGAGGCCAAATAGTTGTAGATGAGGCAGATGACATGCATTATTAATACTTCATTTTTAAAATAATTATAAAGCAATGGACATATTAAATATGGCAAGTACATAATAATATAATCCCCTAAATTGCATTTTAACAGTTAGGAAATAATATCAATGATTCTGTTATCATTTCCTGAATCAGCTATCATTGTATAGACTGATCCCTCACTTGGTAGAAAGAAAATTAGAAATTACTTAGCTAGATAATATTATACAAATGAGGATAAGATATGAATTTCCATTAAAACAACTGAAACTTGAGTTATTTCAAAAAGATATTGAACCTCAAAGATGTAGTAGAGATTGAAGACAATTCTTTGTAGGCAAAGAATTAGAAAGGCAAAAATGAAACCAGTCTGTAAAAAATAAAGTGAAGTAAAAAAGTAAACTACAGTATCAATTAGATAACAATGGAAAGGTGAATAGTGATATGAGTAAGAGATGGTAAAGAAGAAAAATGATTTTTTTTTTTTTTTTTTTTTTGCTGAGGCAATTGGGGATAAGTGATCTTCAAGGGGGGGGGGTGTCACACAGCTAGGAAGCATTAAGTGTCTGATGAGACTAGATTTGAACACAGGTCCTCCTGAGTTCAGGGCTGGTGCTCTATCCACTACACAAACCAGCTGCCCCCGAAAAATGATTTTCAATATAATCAAAGGAAATACTAAAGAAAGTTTTACTTTTAGGAAAATTCACATTTACATAACAATTTTAGTTTACAAAATCTTGTCTTAACAATAACCTTTTGAAGTATTATGATATTTAAAAATAAGAAAAATGGAAGCTAAATGACAAGTCCACGGTCACACTATTAGTGACAGAATTGACATTGGAAATGTGACCTCAGCATTTTCTTCCAACAAGGTACAATAAGAACTACATATAGATCCAAGAGATTTCATTCCTATAAGGAAAAAAGGAAAATTTTAAAAATAAAATAAAACACTTTTAGGAGTGAATAACTAGACTTCCAAGAGAATCATATGAAAGAACAATTGGTATTATTTAACTTCAGTTGCAAAGGTAAAGGGGCAGGCTGAACCACTGTAATAAAGATAGAACATCAATCCTAGACACTTTAAGTAAAATATGACTTGGAGATTAGAAACTCCCTATGGCAAGGCAGACACCACTGGCTACTATATCTTCTTAAAAGACAAATTGTTTTATTTTTTTTTATTCATTTTTCCAAATTATCCCCTCCCTCCCTCCACTCCCTCCCCCCGATGGCAGGTAATCCCATACATTTTACATGTGTTACAATATAACCTAGATACAATATATGTGTGTAAATACCATTTTCTTGTTGCACATTAATTATTAGCTTCCTAAGGTATAAGTAACCTGGGTAGATAGACAGTAGTGATAACAATTTACATTCGCTTCCCAGTGTTCCTTCTCTGGGTATAGATATTTCTGTCCATCATTGATCAACTGGAAGTGATTTGGATCTTCTTTATGTTGAAAATTTTCACTTCCATCAGAATACATCCTCATACAGTATTGTAGTTGAAGTGTATAGTAATCTTCTGGTTCTGCTCATTTCACTCAGCAACAGTTGATTTAAGTCTCTCCAAGCCTCTCTGTATTCTTCCTGCTGGTCATTTCTTACAGAGCAATAATATTCCATAACCTTCATATAGCACAATTTACCCAACCATTCTCCAATTGATGGACATCCATTCAATTTCTAGTTTCTAGCTACAACAAAAAGAGCTGCCACAAACATTTTGGCACATACATTTCCCTTTCCACTCTTTAGTATTTCTTTGGGATATAATCCCAATAACAGCAATGCTGGGTCAAAGGGTGTGCACAGTTTGACAACTTTTTAGACATAGTTCCAAAGTGCTCTCTAGAATGGCTGGATTCTTTCACAACTCCACCAACAATGTATCAGTGTCCCAGTTTTCCCACATCCCCTCCAACATTTATCATTATTTGTTCCTGTCATCTTAGCCAATCTGACAGGTGTATAGTGGTATCTCAGAGTTGTCTTAATTTGCATTTCTCTGATCAGTAGTGATTTGGAACACTCTTTCATATGAGTGGAAATAGTTTCAATTTCATCATCTGAGAATTGTTTGTTCATATTCCTTGACCATTTATCAATTGGAGAATGGTTCGGTTCCCTATAAATCAGGTTCAGTTCTCTATAAATTTTGGAAATGAGACCTTTGTCAGAACCTTTACTTTTAAAAATATTTTCCCAATTAGTTACTTCCCTTCTAATCTTGTTTGCATTAGTATTGTTTGTACAGAAATTTTTTAGTTTGATGTAATCAAAATCTTCCATTTTGTGATCAATAATGATCTCTAATTCTCCTCTGGTCATAAATTCCTTCCTCCTCCACAGGTCTGACAGGTAGACTATTCTCTGTTCCTCTAATCTATTTATGATCTCATTCTTTATGCCTAAATCATGGACCCATTTTGATCTTATCTTGTTATATTGTGTTAAGTGTGGATCCATATCTAATTTCTGCCATACTAATTTCCAGTTTTCCCAACAGTTTCTTCCGAATAATGAATTTTTGTCCCTAATGTTGGTATCTTTGGGTTTGTCAAAGATTAGATTGCTATAGATGTACCCTTTTTTGTCCTTTGTATCTAATCTGTTCCACAGATCTACCGTTCTATTTCTTAGCCAGTACCAAATGGTTTTGGTGACTGCTGCTATATAATATAGCTTTAGATCAGGTACCACCTTCCTCTGACTTTTTTTTTTTTTTCATTAGTTCCCTTGCAATTCTCGACCTTTAATTCTTCCATATGAATTTTGTTGTTATTTTTTCTAGGTCATTAAAATAGTTTCTTGGGAGTCTGAATGGTATAGCACTAAATAAATAGATTAGTTTGGGGAGTATTGTCATCTTTATTATATTCGCTCGGCCTATCCAAGAGCACTGAATGTCTTTCCAATTATTTAAATCTGACTTTATTTTTGTGGCAAGTGTTTTGTAATTTTTCTCCTATAACTCCTGACTATTCTTTCGTAGATGGATTCCCAAATACTTTATACTCTCAACATTTGTTTGGAATGGAATTTCTCTTTGTATCTCTTGCTGTTGCATTTTGTTGGTGATATATAAGAATGCTGAGGATTTATGTGGATTTATTTTGTATCCTGCAGCTTTGCTAAAATTCTGAATTATTTCTAATAGCTTTTTAACAGAGTCTTTGGGGTTCTCTAAGTATAACATCATGTCATCTGCAAAGAGTGATAGTTTGATTTCCTCATTTCCTACTCTAATTCCTTGAATTTCTTTCTTGGCTCTTATTGCCGAGGATAGAGTTTCTAGTACTATATTGAATAGTAATGGTGATAGTGGGCAACCTTGTTTCACTCCTGATCTTACCGGGAAAGGTTGAAGTTTATTTCTATTGCATATTATGTTTACTGAAGGTCTTAAATATATGCTCCTGATTATTCTAAGGAATAATCCATTTATTCCTATACTCTCAAGAGTTTTTAGTAGGAATGGATGTTGGATTTTGTCAAATGCTTTTTCTGCATCTATTGAGATGATCATATGGTATTTATTAATTTGATTATTAACATCGTCAATTATACTAATAGTTTTCCTAATATTAAACCAGCCCTGCATTCCTGGTATGAATCCTACTTGATCATAGTGTATTATCATGGGGATGATTTTCTGAAGTCTTTTTGCTAATATCTTATTTAAGATTTTAGCATTAATATTCATTAAGGAAATTGGTCTATAGTTTTCTTTCTCAGTTTTCAATCTACCTGGTTTAGGTATCAGTACCATGTCTGTGTCATAAAAGGAGTTTGGTAGGACTCCTTCATTCCCTATTTTTTCAAATAGGTTATATAGCATTGGGGCTAATTGTTCTTTAAATGTTTGGTAGAATTCACATGTAAATCCATCTGGTCCAGGGGATTTTTTCCTGGGGAGTTGATTAATAGCTTGTTCTATTTCTTTTTCTGAAATGGAACTATTTAAGCAATTTATCTCCTCCTCTGTTAATCTAGGAAGCCTATATTTTTGGAGGAAGTCATCCATTTCACTTAAGTTATCAAATTTATTGGCATAAAGTTGGGCAAAGTAACTCCTTATTATTTCTCTAATTTCCTCTTCATTGGTGGAAAGATCCCCCTTTTCACTTGTAAGACTAACAATTTGATTTTCCTCTTTCTTTTTTCTGATCAGATTTACCAAAGGTTTATCTATTTTATTGGCTTTTTCATAAAACCAACTCTTGGTTTTATTTATTAATTCAATAGTTTTTTTTTTTTTTTTACTTTCAATATTATTGATTTCTCCTTTTAATTTTTGTATTTCAAGTTTAATTTTTGGTCGGGGATTTTTAATTTGGTCTTTTTCTAGCCTTTTAAGTTGCAAGCCCAATTCGTTAATCTTCTCTTTCTCTATTTTCTTCAAATAAGCCTCTAAAGATATAAAATTTCCCCTTATTACTGCTTTAGCTGCATCCCACAGATTTTAGTATGATGTCTCATCATTGTCATTATCTTGGGTGAAATTATTAATTGTTTCTATAATTTGCTCTTTCACCCAGTCATTCTTTAAGATGAAATTATTCAGTTTCCAATTACTTTTTGGTCTATTTATCCCTAACTTTTTACTGAATGTAGCTTTTATTGCATTGTGGTCTGAGAAGAAGTCATTTATTATTTCTGCCTTCCTACATTTAATTTTGAGATCTTTATGTCCTAATATATGGTCAATTTTTGTATAGGATCCAAGAACTGCTGAGAAGAAAGTATATTCCTTTCTATGCCATTCAGTTTTCTCCAAAAGTCTATCACACCTAGTTTTTCTAATGGTGTATTTACTTTTTTAATTTCTTTCTTGTTTGTTTTGTGGTTTGATTTGTCTAAATCTGAGAGTGCAAGGTTGAGATCTCCCACTATTATAGTTTTACTGTCTATTTCTTCTTTCAACTCTCTTAACTTTTCCTTCAGAAAGTAAGATGCTATACCACTTGGTGCATATATGTTTAGTATCGATATGGCTTCATTATTTATGCTACCTTTCAGCAGGATATAGTTTCCTTCTTTATCTCTTTTAATTAGATCAACTTCTGCTTTTGCTTGATCTGAGATAAGGATAGCTGCCCCTGCTTTTTTGGCTTTGCCTGAAGCATAATAGATTCTGCTCCAACCTTTTCCCTTTACTCTATATGTATCTCCCTGCTTTAAGTGTGTTTCTGGTAAACAACATATTGTAGGGTTCTGATTTTTGATCCAGTCTGCTATCCGTCTCCATTTGATGGGAGCATTCATCCCATTCACATTTACAGTTAAAATTACTAATTCTGTATTTCCTGCCATCATATTATCCCCAGATTATGCTTTTTCCCTTGACCCCCCTGAACCCCTTCGCCAATACTCAATGTATAGACCACCCTTGTGACGCGCAGCCCTCCCTTTTTTTTTTAGTATCCCTCCCCCCTCCCTCCACGTCCCTTCCCTTATTCTCCTTTTCCTTTTCCCTTTTCCTCTCCCCCTTTTAATGAGGTGAGAGAGAATTCTCTGAAAAACAAATATGATAATTATTTACTCTTTGAGCCTCTTCTGATGAGAGTAAGGTTTACACGATGATTCTCTCCCTCTCTAAATTCACTCAGATATGGTGTATTTTCTATGCCTCTTCCTGGGATGTAGTTTCCCTCTTTTTATCACTCCCTCCCCTTTTTCTGATACTACCCCCTTCCCTTTACTACACCCCCTCCTTTTTTTTCTTTTATATCAGTGAAATCAAATTATCCATGCGTACTTTCTATCTACCCACAACAGAGATATAGTTCTCAAGGGTTCTGTGTACCTTTTTCTGTTTCTCTTCAGTCTTGTGGATGTAAATCAAATTTTTTGTTTAAGTCTGGTTTTTTTCTTAGAAACATATGCAATTCCTCTATTTCATTGAATGACCATCTTCTTCCATGGAAAAAGATGCTAAACTTAGCTGGGTAGTTTATTCTTGGTTGCAATCCTTGATCTTTTGCCTTTTGGAATATCAGGTTCCAGGCCCTTCTATTTTTTAATGTGGAGGTAGCCAGATCTTGTGTGACCCTTATCGTGGCACCTTGTTATTTAAATTGTTTTTTCCAGCTGCTTGTAGGATTTTCTCCTTTTTGTGGTAATTCTACAGCTTAACCACAATATTCCGTGGTGTTCTTTTTTTAGGGTCTATTTCAGAAGGAGTTCGATTAATTCTTTCAACATCTACTTTCCCCTCTGCTTCTATTATCTCTGGACAGTTCTCTTTGATAATTTCCTGTAAAATAGAATCTAGGCTCTTTTTTTGGTTATAGTTTTTGGGAAGTCCAATGATCCGCAGATTATCTCTCCTAGATCTATTTTCCAGGTCTATAGATTTTCCCAGTAAGTATTTGACGTTGTTCTCCAGCTTCTCATTTTTTTTATTTTTTTTTTTTATTTTGTTTGACTGATTCTTGGGTTCTCAATGAATCATTCATTTCTATTTGTTCCATCCTGACTTTTAAGGAGTTATTTTCTTCATTCACAGTTTGTAGTTCTTTTTGTAAATGCCCAATTATATTTTTAAATGAGTTATTTTGCTCCATTTCCCTAATTTTTTTTTTGAGAATCATTTTCTTTTTCCAATTCAGAAATCCTATTTTCTTGGGACTTTTTTATCTTCTCTCAATTCAGAAATCCTACTTTCCTGTGATTTTTTAACCTTTTCTAATTCACTAATTTTGTTTCCCTGCATCTCCTGTGAATTCTTTATTTTTTCCAACTCCAATTTCATAGCTTCTCTTTCCTTTCCCCATTTTTCTTCAAACTCTCTTAACTTTTTAATAGTCTCTTTTAGGAGAGAGTTATGTGATGGGGGGCAGGAATCGTTCCCCTTTAGGTTGTTATCTGCTGACTCTCTGCTGTTAACTTCCTCGAGGTTGGATACCCGCTCTTTCTTTGTGTAGAAGGAATCTATGGTTTTTTTGGGCTTCTTGCTCATACTTAAAAAATCTTTAGGGGTCTGTCCCTGGGGTAGGAAATTATGTATTTATTTCTTTATCAGCTTCCTCCCAGACTGGATGGATGCCGCGGCCCCTGCGCCTGGGCTAAGAGAGAGCTCTGGGAGAGAGTTCCCCACCCCCTCCCTGGAAGTGCCTCAGAGGTGACCAGCACTGCTGTGCTTTTAGGGCGCTGTGTTTTAGCGGCTTCCCTGAGGTTGAGACTGAACAGTAAAGGCGACTCAAAGCCTAGCCTATGCGTCCCGGTGGGGCATGGATGTCTGCAGCAGGTGATGTGAAAAGCCCCTGCGCTCAAACTGGGAAGTGTCTGCCAGAAACCGTGGTCCCTAGTTCAAAGGTTCAGCTTCTCTGGGACTTCTGTTCCACAGCCTCCAGCCAGCTGAGCCAGGCACTATGAGTTGCCACCCCACCCACTCTTCAATCTCTTAATTACCCCGAGGTAAAAGCCTGGATTGCCTATGTTGGCCACACCCCCAGTGCCGAGATCTGCTGAGTCACTCCTGGGATCCGGGAATATCCAATCTAGTTTTAAATTTTAAAGTGGCTTGATTTCTCTTCTGAACTGTTGTTTTATAAGCAGAGAAGAGCTAACAGCCTGTGCCAGATTCTTTTATCTCGGTGGATTCGCTGATCCCAGAGCCCTCCCCAGCGTGACCCGCGCAGTGTGCCACTACCCCACCGTCTGCGCTGGCCTCTCTTCTTCCTCCCCTGGGAGCTGACCTTTCCTGCTGAAACTCCAGATTCTCTTCAGCTGGTAAGTCATGCTTCCAGTCCTTGTGGATTCTATCAGTCCAGCGCTATTTCTGAGGCTGATTAAATCAAGTTGGTTGTGAGGGAAGAAAGGAGCTTACACAGTGGCGTGTATCTTCCATGCCATCTTGGCTCCGCCCCCTTAAAAGACATCTTAAAAGAAATCATGACCATGTAAAACTATAGATAGTCCCAAGTTAGGAGTCCTCCTTTGATCAAGAGAGATTACTAGAATGAGCTAGTTTCAGTTCAGCCAAATGATTAAATGTTAATTAATTAAAAATTACTATAAATAGATGTAAAATAACAATACCATTTCCATAGAAATTCACTACACTAGTTATCTTTATAAAAACTTTTTGGCTAAAACATATCAGTCAGCCATCACTTAGTACATAAACAGATTGCATATATCTATAACTAACATCAAAATATGGGTCAGGGTCTGATCCACATCATTAGTTCAGCTAGTATGTAATCATGGGCTAGAACGTAAAGCTGCTGATTGAATGGTACTGAAACCCAATTATTCTAAAAGAGTTGAACAATCCACTTAAGAGGCCTGTTTGCTACAAATGAAAAAAACTTCTTCAATCCTGATCATCTTTTAGCTAAAACAACTATTAAAAAATGGTGATCTAATGGGATCATTTAGATCAAATCATTATTATTTAGATCAAATACATGATGGGAAAGTGTCTCATTCCTCTGGGAAAAGGACTCTTCAATTACTGCTTAACTTACAAGATGCTTTTTTTTTCCTTTTTAACTGACATTCATTTAAAATATTATGAATTTTATAGAAGCATAATTACTTAGGTGAGTTTCATGTTTATAGGATTGAGAGCTCAAATGAGTCTTAGAAATAACAGAGTTCAACCCTCTATTTTATGATTAAGAAATTAGAGGGCCAGAGGAAGGGTCATGAAATAAATTTTAAAACTGGATGTGAAGCTTGTTTCTCTGACAACAAATTCTCTTTTACTGATATGGAATTTCTGTGGCACATCTCATCTCTTCCTTCTCTATTCTCCCTCCCCCAAAAAATAAATGAACTAATTTCACTTGCAAACTTTAGATTTAAAATTATTTTATAAACTCCTTAAGAACAGATAATTGTTTTTTATAGTTATTTGGGGGGTAGGTTGTTTTGTCTTTGAAATTCTTTGTCATAGTGGGTAATAGACAAAAATATAAAGAACTCTCTCAACTTGTGGCATAAAGGTTTGTCTTTCTTTTGCTGATAATGCTCTTTCTTTTAGCATTATTTTCCTTAAATCTCAAAAAAAAACCTTTTTTTCCCATTGGGCAGTCCAGCAGACTGACACCAACACTGGCATAAATCTCCAACATTCAAAAATTGTGTCAAAATGATAGCTAAATAAGTTTTAATAATATGAAGTGTCACAAGGTCTCGTATTTACTATTTTTTTTCAATGACTGGTAAATTAACTTATCAAATCCCAAATAGTAAACATCATCAAATTAAAGGACTCCCCCTTTAAAAAGGCTTGTGAAAAGTACATTATCTTTCACTGAAATTAGTACTGTTTTGAGAAATCTACAAAGTGAGATTACTGTTTACAATAACCTAATGATGTTACTCTTAGACCTTCCCCAGAAAAAAATATAATGCCTGATGAAGTACCAAAAACTTTAAGCAAAAAGTTTAATGAGATGAAGTTTAGTGAGATGAAAAGTCAAAAGTTTTCCCTTTTCCTTATTCAATGATAAACAGTTTTAGGTCACTATGCTTTTAAGCATTTCTTTTGAGGTAAATTAAAGCTATTTTATTCTTAGTTTCAATAATTTGTACAGTAAGTAACTATCTAGAAAGGGCTCTATTAATCTCTTTAGGGAATATTCTTGCCATCAGAAACTGATTATTTTTTATTGATGCAAGCAATACTAAAGAAAATGAATTGTCATCTAC
This sequence comes from Sminthopsis crassicaudata, assembly GCF_048593235.1. NCBI lineage: Eukaryota > Metazoa > Chordata > Mammalia > Dasyuromorphia > Dasyuridae > Sminthopsis > Sminthopsis crassicaudata. The sequence continues at coordinate 130,804,958 of NC_133619.1, read as the reverse complement.
TTTGCCCATGTATGCCATACACCATTTGGCTTTTCTATCTTACTTAAAGATGAAATATTACATGTAATTTCACCCTTCTAAGAATATTTATTTTTATAGCATTTTCCTATTTTATCCCAAGTGCTTAGAACAATTGTCTTCCTATAATAAGTACTTCTTCATCCTCATAGAACAGGAATTCTTATTTATTTATTTATTTTTGTGTCATGAATCCTTTTTGCCATTTTGGTGAAGCCTATATTATCCTTCTAAAAATACTGTTTTAAAATAAATGCAAAGGGACTTCCAGCCAAGATGGCAGCTTGGAGGCAGACAGCTGCTCGAGTTCCTCGTTTTCTCTCAGAACTTACTTCATGACAAGCCTCAGACTTAATGCTTGACCCAGAAAGAAATCCACAAATAATCACCAAGAGAAGACATCCTTGAAAGTCGCCAGAAAAGGTATGTGTTTGCACGGGGGAGGGTCAATCAGATTGGGCACAGACTGAGGGCAGGCAAGCCAGAGCAAGACAGGCAGCTCACACAGCTCAGACTGGGGGGGGAGGGGTACAATTTCTGCCATTTCTGTGAAAAGACTTTTTCCCCAGTGTGGATACTCCGTCTTGGCAGCAAGCTAGGATCAGTGGAGAGGGGGTAAACACTGGAGGTGAGGATTAAAACCCCGGAAAGCCAGCATCTCTCAGAACTCGGCCACCCCCAAACCCCACCTGGACTGACTCAGCACGTTCTCAGAGCCTCAGAGTGCAGACTCAGTACAGTCATAGCTGTTCTGTTAGTGGCTCTCTGCTGCCCTACCCCCAGTCTGTAGAGGAAGCCCATTAACACCATCCAGTCCCATCCCCGGCAAAACAGACCAACTTGCATAAAATAGAGAAAGAGAGGGCCAATGAATTGGGCTTACAAATAAAATTGCTAGAAAAGTAACAAATTAAAAACCCACAGACAAACACAAAACTTGAAATTCAAAAAATAAAATTTGAGATTAATAAAATTGAAAGTAAAAAAAGTATTGAATTAATTAATAAAACTAAGAGTTGGTTCTATGAAAAAACCAACAAAATAGACAAACCCTTAGTAAACCTGATTAAAAAAAGGAAAGAGAAAAAGCAAATTGTTAGTCTTGAAAATGAAAACAGTGAACTCACCAGTAATGAAGAGGACATTAGAACAATAGTTAGGAGCTACTTTGCTCAACTTTATGCTGATAAATTTGATAACTTAAAATGAAATGGAAGAATACCTTCAAAAATAGAGCTTGTCCAGATTAACAGAGGAAGAAGTAAGTAGTCTAAATAGTCCCATCTCAGAAAAATAAATAGACCAAGCTATTAACCAACTTCCTAAGAAAAAGTCCCCAGGACCAGATGGATTTAAATGTGAATTCTACCAAACATTTAAAGAAAAACTAACTCCAATGCTATGTAAACTATTTGAAAAAATAGGGATTGAAGGAGTCCTACCAAATTCCTTCTATGACACAGACATGGTACTGATACCTAAACCAGGTAGATTGAAAACTGAGAAAGAAAACTATAGACCAATTTCCTTAATGAATAGACTTCAGAAAATCATCCACAGGATAATACACTATGATCAAGTAGGATTCATACCAGGAATGCAGGGCTGGTTTAATATTAGGAAAACTATTAGTATAACTGACCATATTAATAATCAAATTGATAAAAACCATATGATCATCTCAATAGATGCAGAAAAAACATTTGATAAAATCCAACATCCATTCCTACTAAAAACGCTTGAGAGTATAGGAATAAATGGACTATTCCTTAAAATAATAAGGAGCATATATTTAAAACCTTCAGTAAACATCATATGTAATGGCGATAAACTAGAACCTTTCCCTGTAAAATCAGGAGTGAAACAAGGTTGCCCACTATCACCATTACTTTTCAATATAGTACTAGAAACTCTAGCCTCAGCAATAAGAGCCAATAAAGAGATTCAAGGAATTAGAGTAGGAAATGAGGAAATCAAATTATCACTTTGTGCAGATGACATGATGGTATACTTAGAGAACCCCAAAGACTCTGCTAAAAAGCTATTAGAAATAATTCAGAATTTTAGCAAAGTTGCAGGATACAAAATAAATCCACATAAATCTTCAGCATTTTTATATATTACCAAACACAATCCAACAACAAGAGATACAAAAAGAAATTCCATTCAAAATAACGGTCGATAGTATAAAATATTTGGGAATATATCTACCAAAGGAGAGTCAGGAATTATATGAGCAAAATTACAAAACACTTGCCACAAAAATAAAGTCAGATTTAAATAATTGGAAAGACATTTAGTGCTCTTGGATAGGCCAAGCGAATATAATTAAGATGACAATACTCCCTAAACTAATCTATTTATTTAGTGCTATACCAGTCAGACTTCCAAGAAACTATTTTAATAACCTAGAAAAAATAACAACAGAATTCATATGGAACAACAGAAGGTCGAGAATTTCAAGGGAAGTAATGAAAAAAAATTAAATAAAGGTGGTCTAGCTGTACCTGATCTAGAACTGTATTATAAAGCAACAGTCACCAAAACCATTTGGTATTGGCTAAGAAATAGACTAGTTGATCAGTGGCATAGGTTAGGTTCACAGGGCAAGACAGTGAATAAAAATAGCAATCTAGTGTTTGACAAGCCCAAACATCCCAAATTTTGGGATAAGAATTCATTATTTGACAAAAACTGCTGGGAAAACTGGAAATTAGTGTGGCAGAAACTAGGCATGGACCCACATTTAACACCATATACTAAGATTAGATCAAAATGGGTCCAAGATGTAGGCATAAAGAATGAAATCATAAATAAATTGGAGGAACATGGGATTGTTTATGTCTCAGACTTGTGGAGGAGGAAGGAGTTTGTGTCCAAGGGAGAACTAGAGACCATTATTGATCACAAAATAGAAAATTTTGATTACACCAAATTAAAAATTTTCTGCACAAACAAAACTAATGCAAAAAAAGATTAGAAGGGAAATAACAAATTGGGAAAACATTTTTACAGTTAAAGCTTCTGATAAAGGCCTCATCTCCAAAATACACAGAGAATTGACTTGAATTTATAAGAAATAAAGCCATTCTCCAATTGATAAATGGTCAAAAGATATGAACAGACAATTTTCAGCTGATGAAATTAAAACTATTTCCACTCATATGAAAGAGTGTTCCAAATCACTATTGATCAGAGAAATGCAAATTAAGATAACTCTGAGATATCATTACACACCTGTCAGATTGGCTAAGATGACAGGAACAAATAACGATGAATGTTGGAGGGGCTGTGGGAAAACTGGGACACTGATGCATTGTTGGTGGAGTTGTGAAAGAATCCAACCATTCTGGAGAGCAATCTGGAATTATGCCCAAAAAGTTATCAAAATGTGCATACCCTTTGACCCAGCCATACTACTCCTGGGCTTATATCCCAAGGAAATACTAAAGAAGGGAAAGGGACCTATATGTGCCAAAATGTTTGTGGCAGCCCTTTTCATAGTGGCTAGAAGCTGGAAAATGAATGGATGTCCATCAATTGGAGAATGGTTGGGTAAATTATGGTATAATGAATGTTATGGAATATTATTTTTTTGTAAGGAATGACCAACAGTAGAAATACAGAGAGGCTTGGAGAGACTTACATCAACTGATGCTAAGTGAAACGAGCAGAACCAGAAGATCATTATACACTTCAACAATGATACTGTATGAGGATGTATTCTGATGGAAGTGGATATCTTTAACATAGAGAAGAGCTAATCCAATTCCAGTTGATTAATGATGGACAGAATCAGCTACATCCAGAAAAGGAACATTGGGAAATAAGTGTAAACTGTTATTTTTACCTTCTGAATCCAATTCTTCCTGTGCAACAAGAAATTCAGTTCTACACACATATATTTATATTGTATCTAGAATATATGGTAATATATTTAACATGTATAAGACTGCCTGCCATCTGGGGTGAGAGTTGGGCGAGGAAGGGACAAAATCTGAACAGAAGTGCAAGGGATAATGTTGTAAAAAATTACCCATGCATATGTACTGTCAAAAAAAAGTTATAATTATAAAATAAAATAAAAATTAAATTAAAAAATAAATAAATGCAAAGAATTGTCACAAAAATATACTTTTCTCATCCAAGTTTACAGACTCTGAAATCTATCCATAGTCTCTTTGGGATCTGTAAATCTGAGCTTTAGAACCTATGCTTTAAAGAGAAATATCACCTTATTACTTGACAACATATCTAATTTTCTTCCTTTCTTTTTAAACAACTCAGACTGATTATTTTATTTATTTTATTTCTACTTGACTTTAGAAAGAAAAATAATAATTGTGCTTCAATAGGAATGGAAACATATTTTTGGAGAAAAAGGAAATCTGAATAAGAAAGTATGGAATAGTTACTGATGGAGTCAGTAAGAGAAAGTAAGAAAAAAATCATGGGAGTCAGAGAATTGAGAAGAAAATCCTAGAAACAGAGAAAAATAAAATTACTTTCCAACGTTCTTTATATACACTAAGAAAAAGAAAGAACTTTTCACTGTTCTTTATACAAGATAAATAAATAAATTCATTGTTACTAAACATTATGATGAAGTGTTTTTATATCCCTATGTCTGAAAAAATAATATTAAATAAAATAAGAAAAAGGCATGAAGAAATTAACCAAATCATGAATAGTGGTAAGAGAGGGAATACATAGACAAAACAACTTGGATGATAGGTTCAAACAAGTCTGGTGTGTTAAAGTTATAGATGAAAGTGGCTCAGACTGAATTACATAGACAATATGTACTAATGGTTTCTTTTGCGTTTTATTTTATTCTGGAACTTGATTTCCCTTGAGAAGGAAATTTCCAATGTAGAAAATTGATTCACCTGATGCAGAATGCAATCCTTATGTAGCTTCTAATCTTAGATAATTTCCTCAAAACAATGATGTTAGGTGAGCTTTTAATGTTCAAATAATTATTATGTGTCAGAGGCAGGGCTAGAATCCAAACTGTCTTTACCCTAAGTTATTCTTTGGTTATTATGATACTTTGACATTAATTATTTCTTTGTTTACTTAGGCCTGGATTTAAACTGTACATATGATCTTATAGGAAACTGGAACTCTGATTATGTAGGATTTAGAGCTAAAAAAAGATTTAGCCCCCTCATTTTATAGTTAAGAAATTGTCTTTAGTTTCTGAATTTGAACAAAGATCTTTGTGGCTCTAAGTCAAGGATTCTTTTCACTATATCATGTTTCTTCAATATAGAAGAACTACCTAGATGAGACAACTCCATCTATTAAAGCAAATAGACTTGGTGTCTGAAATTTTGTTCAACTTCTCTGAAAAGTAATAGGTATGTAACTCTGGTAAGCAACTTGACTTTTCTAAAATTCTTTCAAACAGCCCTTATGAGTTAAATGGCATGCAACTTTTCTAATCACGGCAATAAGATCAAACTAATTTTTTTCCTCTCCCATATGACCGCTTCAAATACTTGAAAAAAGATATTATCTTTCCCCTGCCCTCCTCCAGAAACACTTTCCTTCAGGATAAATATGCCCAGTTCATTTAACTGATCCTCATATGTCATAGACTCAAAGTTCATAAGGGATAGACTTCAGTGATCACCATGGACCATTTAAGTGATGAGGATTAAATGTGCATTTTACATCTTATTGTACAGGAAAAAAAAAAAAAAAGGAAAAAGAAATAGATGCCAAAAATCAGAACACATTGAAAGACACTTTTCTTTGCTCAACAAAATACCAGGGAATATGGAATAGCAACAGAACCATTTGATTTTTTGGCACAGAATTCTCCTGCAATGATCTATTCAATATTTAATCACCATTTTGCAAATTGCTGCAGATCATTAAACAACATGTTTCTAATAGAGTCATCCAGGTCAATACAAGGTGGTTATAGTCGGCTCCATAAAATTATTTGAAAGCAGTGATTTCTGCCCATAGGACAAGATAAGTGTCATATGTAAAGCAGACAATGTTCATAGTCACCACTGAGTAACCACACTGGTTGTATGGATCTTTTTTATTCCTTCAATAAAAATGAATGGCTTTCTTCTCCCCAGTGCCTAAATCACTCCTAGTAGCAAGCCATTTAGGGAGGCAAATTAACTCAGCCTCTCTGGTACTATCTGATGCACTGAAGCAGCAATGCTATATGAAGGGATAAGAGGGGAAAGAACAAGGGTAAGCAAATGTATGAGAAATAAAACAATGGGGGAGAAAAGAGAGTGAAAACCAAAGTATTACCTATGATAAAAACTATTCCTGACAGAAATCTAAATGAACTGAGCAATACCTATGGTAGTTATGACAATAATGATATTAATCTTTGGTATAATGTTATAAGGTTTCTAAAGTATTTGCAAATATCTATTTAAAGCCTCCCAATTACCTTACTAAATACGTACTATTAATAGTGTTATCCATATCATCCTGCTATTTATACTGCTGTACCTTTATTCTTCAGAAATCATAACCTGGAAGAGCTAAGGATTCCACTTTGGATCTCCCAAGCACTCTGAGAGCCTTGCTTTTCAATCTGGAAAGTATCTGAAAACAACCAAATCTATTGAAAACAATCTCATTCTATCCAGCTGCTCCCATATCTTTACCATATTTAACACCATCCATAAAGTCATGTCTAACTATACCTTATTTTAACCCTACTTGTAACATACATTTCCTTATTTCCTTTTCTTCTGCTGCTTACATAAATCAAATCAAGAATACCATTGATCTGCAAAGAGTGTGCCCATTAACTAGTCCTTATCGTCTCTCATACTTTTCTTCTTCCTTAGACACTTTTCTTTTATATGAATGATTTCACTTATTAGCAGTAGAGATTCTCTCGCCTTTATATTTTTATTATTATAGCTCTTTATTTGCAAGATATATGCATGGTAATTTTTCAGCATCGATAATTGCAAAACCTTTTGTTCCAATTTTTCTGCTCCATCCTCCCACCCCCTCCTCAAGGTGGGAAGGTTGACCGATACATGTTAAATATTCTAAAGTATATGTTAAATATAAAATATTTTGCTGTACAAAAAGAATTGGACTTTTAAACAGTGTACAATTAGTCTGTGACAGAAATAAAAAATGTAGGCATACAAAAATAAAGGGATTGGTAATTCCATGTAGTGGTTCATAGTCAACTCCCAGAGTTCTTTCCCTGAGTGTAGCTGGTTCAGTTCACTCTCTACTGCTCTACTGGAACTAAATTGGTTTATCTCATTGTTGAAGAGGGCATTTTCCCAGAATTGATCAACATATAGTATCGTTGTTAAAGTATAAAATGATCTCCTGGTCCTGTTCATTTCACTCAGTATCAGTCCATGTAAGTTTATCTTTCCAGGCCTTTCTGAAATCATCCTGCTGGTCACTTCTTATAGAACAATACTATTCCATAAGATTCATATGCCACAATTGATTCAGCTATTCTCCAATTGATAAATATACATTCAGTTTCCAGTTTCTGGCACTACAAAGAGGGCTGCCACAAACATTCTTGCACATACAGGTCCCATTCCCTTCTTTAAGATATCTTTGGGATATAAGACCAGAAGTAACACTGTTTGATCAAAGATTATGCACAATTTGATAACTTTTTGAGCATAGCTACAAATTACTCTCCAGAATAGCTGGATGTATTCACAATTCCACCAACAATGTATAAGTATCCCAGTTTTCCCACATCCCCTCTAATATTCCACATTATCTTTCCCTATCATTCTAGCCAATCTGACAGGTGTGTAGTGGTATCTAAGAGATGTCTTAATTTGCATTTCTCTGATTAATAATGACTCGGAGCATCTTTTTCGGAGGTATCTTATTTTTTAAAATTAATTAATTAATTAATTGAATAATTAATTTTTATTTTTTTAAACTTTTTAAAATTAATTTTATAATTATAACTTTTTTTGACACTACATATGCATAGGTAATTTTCTTTTACAACATTATCCCTTGTACTCCCTTCTGTTCCGAATTTTTCTCCTCCTTTCCTCTACCCCCTCCCCTAGATGGCAGGCATTTCCATACATATTAAATATCTTATAGTATATCCTAGGTACAATATATATGTGGAGAACCAAATTTTTTTTTTTGTTGTTGTTGTTGCAAAGGAAGAATTGTATTCGAAAGGTAAAACTAATCTGGGAAGAAAAACAAAAAAAAATGCTCACAGTTTACACTCATTTCCCAGTTTTCCTTTTCTGGGTGTAGCTGATTCTGTCCACCATCGATCAATTGGAATTGGATTAGCTCTTCTCTATGTTGAAGATATCCAATTCCATCAGAATACATCCTCATACAGTATCATTGTTGAAGTGTATATAATGACCTCATGGTTCTGCTCATTTCACTCAACATCAGGTGATGTAACTCTCTCCAAGCCTCTCTGTATTCCTCCTGTTGGTCATTTCTTACAGAACAATAATATTTCATAACATTCATATACCATAATTTACCCAACCATTCTCTAGTTGATGGACATCCATTCATTTTCCAGTTTCTAGCTACTACAAAAATATCTGCCACAAACATTTTGGCACATACAGGTCCCTTTCCCTTCTTTAGTATTTCCTTGGCATATAAGCCCAGTAGTAGCACTGCTGAGTCAAAGGGTATACACATTTTGATAACTTTTTGGGTATAATTCCAGATTGCACTCCAGAATGGTTGGATTCTTTCACAGATTTCACAAAATCTGCTCTCTTTCTGTATAGAAGCTATCAATCGGCCTATTGGCTTTTTTACTCATTGTTTTAAAGCACTTAGGGTCTACCTTCAGGGCAAGCAGGTTACTAGCTTCTTATGCAGAGCAGGGATAGGCATATGGACAGCAACTATCTTGCCAATGGGGCTGCAAAGAGTGGCTGAGCTATGAAAATGCTCTTGTGAAAACTCTGCACTGGAAGTGACTCAGACCTAGGTAGCAAGGTCCAAGCTGTGGAAATGCCCTACAAAGAGCTCTGCTGTGCAAATTAGTGATTGCCCTGGGGCTAGAGACAGAACAGTGATAGTGTCACTACCCCAGGCAAAAGCCTGCTGTTTGTATTAGCAGTTGCCCTGCCAATAGCTTCACTTGGCACCAGAAGCGTTTCTGCCCTGGGCAGAAAATTCTATTGCCTCAGGCCAAGCCTTCCACTGTGCAGATTAGCACAGCCCCACTGCCATGCAGATTTGTGATTGCCCCAGGCAAAAGCCCTGTGCTGCAGATTGTAGCTGCACAGCTATGCTGTGGTGTGTGCTGAGTCACTCACTTCTGGTTGGGTGGGTATAGCCAGATCCTTTTAGCTTCTGGCATTTTTTAGAACTCTCTACCTTTGGCTTTAATTTCTCTGCTGATCTACTGCTTTGCAACCAAAGCAGAGCAGCCAAACTGTAGTAGATTACTCCCTGCAAATTTTCCAGCCACGGAGCCTGCCCCAGTCTCAGTCCACACAGTATGCTAAACTCTTCTATCTCCCTGCTTGAGATAGCAAGCTCCTGCTGCTTAGGACAAACCTTTTCTGGAGATCTTTAAGATTATCTTCAGCTGGTCAATTGTTGTACTTCCAATATTTGTGAATTTGCCAGTCAAGTGCTATTTTTGTGGCTGAATGTAGTAATTAGTAGTGAGGGTATGAGAGGAGCTTAGAAAATTGCATGTGCCTTTTCTACCATCTTGGCTGAGTACCCCTTGCCTTTATATTTGTGGTCAAAAAGCTGGACCAAGGTAAGCATCTAATAAAAGCTTTTTCATTCTTCAAATAGACAGAGAAACTGAGCATAACAAAGGTTTAGTTACTTATTTGGAGTTAAATAGCTATGAATTTTCAGAGGCAGGATTTGAACCTATGTCTTCTGGACTCCCATTTTAGCACTTCATAAACTATTCCACATTTCTTCCCATATAACAAATGGATCTATGCTCTAGCAGGAAATAACTGAAATAAATATAGCCTATCCTATTAAGGTGGATTTAGATAAGATTTACCCTTGGTATACAAATTACAAAACAAACTCGAACTAAGATTTTATGAATATATCCATGCTAATTGACTATTAAAGTTAGCCACTGCTTTCTTGAAAACAATAGGCTCAATTCACTGGACAGTAAACTTAAGGTCACAGATAATAGATGTTTTACCCCAAACTGCAAAGCAAGTTTATGGAACAGCTGGATCTAGAGTCTAGACCTATTGTGTCTAAATCTATGTCTTTATTCACTGTTTCATAATATTTTTCTCATCTAGGGAAAAACCAAAACTATTTTTTAAATAACAAAAGACATGGCTTATCAATTTTAAGTCAGTCTTTGCTTCTACCACTTTAACTGTAAGAAACCGGTGTTTAAACATGCAGTGTAAAATATATATATATATTTTTATTTTCAAAATATATGCAAAGATAGTTTTCAGTGTTCACCTTGCAAAATCTTGTGTTTCAATTTTTTCTCCCTGTTTCCCCCCATTCCCTCCTCTAGAAAGTATATGTAATATGCTAACCCACTAATCTCATATGAATGTTTGTACTCAATAAAATTGATGCACCTCAAATTTAGGAAATATTATTTATTCTTTCTTTGAAAAGTAGCCTCATAATATTTCTACTCTCTTTAATTTATGCTAAAAAATATTGCCCATTTATACTTTTTTACTTTATTTCCCTTAAAGTATTTTCTTTTTTCTTTTGGTTTGTTTACTTTCACAAAATTACTGTTACAGAGCATTTTATAATGACTGCACATATTGATCCTATATTAAATTGTTTGCCTTCTCAATGATGGGGGTGTGAGTGGAAAGGAGGAAGGGAGAGAATATGGAATTTAAAGTCTTAAAAAATATTAAAAATAATTTTACACATAACCAGAAAAAATAAAATAACAAATTAGAAAAAAAAAGAAGTCACCTAACAATAAATAAATAAAGCATTAGCTTATTAATCTTTTGTTATTATATATCCATTACTTTAACAGTAATAAGTTCATGAATATAAATTTAAAAAACTTATCAATTGGTTATTTTTTTTTCCCTTTTTGCTATGTTTTGTTCCATGTTCAAAATCGGCTTAGCCAGGAAAAAAAAAAAGAGAGACAGAGAAGCTTGAATAAACCATCTGTTATCTGGATGTGGTTCCTGACTGCCTGGCAGCTTTTAGTCCACCACTTCTGGTCACCCAAAAAAGCATGAACATTTTGTCTGTCAGGAGTTTAAATGGTGACGAATCCCCCACCAGACTGTCAGTCTACAAAATCTGCCTATTTGCCATTGAATACTCTCTTGGCTTCAATTCATTGTAGAAGATATGAGAAAAAGGGAATAAGAGGGGTGTGGAAAGGCCAAGGAATCAAAAAAACAAAGACTGAACTAAAAAAGAACCAATGACATAAACAGGCAGTCATAAGCAATATTTTCTGAAGCTTATAAAAAAGTTTAGAAAATACTCCTTCAAGAAAATTTTGTAACACAAATTCTGTTTAAAGGAAAAGGAAGAGATCCTTACACATGAAGCTAACATTGGAGGTTGTGATCAGAAACTCCAGGACATTTAGAAATTATTGTACAGAGGAAACCGCTATTAAGGAAGTAGAGCCAAACTGTGGTGCATGGAGTGTTAAGAGAGGACTAGAACATCTGCCAAGAGGTTTTGCTGAGCCTTTCAAGGGTTGCTCATCCACCTTTAGTATCCAACCCTTCAGCCAGCTCTCCTTTGTGCCTTCAAGAAGCTATATCATGTATAGTAGTCTCTCCCTGGGAAAAGTGTCTCCCTGATTTAAAAAAAAAATGGGCTCAACCATATTAAGAAGTAACAGATGTCAAACTTGTTGGTGAATTAGAGGGATATCTACCCAAACTTTATAACTATTAAAGTCCACAAAAGTGGCTAGAGCAGGAACTGTGGAGGTCGCCAGTCATCTTGGCTTTGTTTTGTCACTGACTTTAGAAACTGCAAAAGAGAGCAAGGCTGATAATATTATGTAACTCTGCTTTCTCTTGAAGCCAGTTCCTGCTCTGGTTAAGATATCACCCAGTGATATAATGGGTTGTTGTAGAAAATGTAGGAAAAGCAACAACAGAACATGGCTACTAGAGAAAAGCTCATCAGAGACTGGAACATTAGAAATGAGATGGGGGGGTTAAGGTGAGGTAGAAAGCATGTAGAGCAGGCCTTCTTAAATTTAATTGATTTTAGCAAATCAGTAAACTTGGAAAAGAAAGAATAAAAAACAAAACAAAAAACCAAACACACATAAAAAAAATCAAAGATATTCATTTTCATGAATCTTCCAATGAAATTTAGTGTCTCCTTCAGTTTTCTAAATATATTCAGCAGGGCTGTTCAATATTAGGAAAACTATTAGCATAATTGACTATCTCAAAACCAAACTAACAGAATTCATGATTATCTCAATAAATGCAGGAAAAACATTTGACAAATTTCAACACTCATTCCTGTTAAAAACATGAGAGAGTACAGGAATAAACAGAGATGTTCTTAACATGTTCATAAGCATCTATTTAAAACCATCAGCAAGCATGATATATAATGGGGATAAAGTAAAACCATTCTCAGTAAGATCAGGGGTGAAAGAAGAGTGACCATTATCACCATTACTATTCAATATTGCATTAGAGTGTTAACATTATCAATAAAGAAGGGGGGGAAAAGAATAGATAATGAAGAAACCAAGTTGTCACTCTTTGCTGATGATATAATGATATACATAGAGATTCCTAGAGAATGAATTAAAAAACTACCACAAAAAATTCATAACTTTAGCAAAGTTCCAGAATACAAAAGAAATCCAAAGAAATTATCAGCATTTCTACATTACCAACAAAGTACAACAGCAAGAAATACAAAAAGAAATTTTGTTCAAAATAACTGTAGATATTATAATATATATAAATTATAAAGACTACAAGTCTACCTGTCAAGGCAAAGTCAGGAACTATATGAACACACTTACAAAATACTTTACACACAAATAAAATCAGATCTAATAAATTGGAAGAATATCAACTGCTTATGGATAGGTTGAGCTAATATAATAAAAATGATAATTCTACCTAAATTAATCTACTTATTCAGTGTCATACCAATCAAACTTTCAATAAATTATTTTAGAGAGCTAAAAAAAAAATAACAAAGTTCATCTGGAAGAACAAAAGGTCAAATATTTCAAGGGAATTAAGGGAAAATTGCAAGGTAGCCTAGCTATACTAGACCTAAGACTATCTTAGAAAGCAGCAGTCATCAAAAACATTTGATATTAAGAAATTGAGTAGGTGATCGCTGGAATAGGTTAAGTTCACGAGACAATTATTAATGACTATAGGAGGAGGTAGAGCAAAGATGGTGGAGAAGGCACATACTCTTTAAACTCCTCTCATGCCCTCACTAGAAATCTTTGAATTTAGCCTAAAAAATAATGCTTGACTGGTTAAATTCATGAAGATTAAAGGTGCAATGACTTACCAGCCAATGATAATCTGGAAGAACACTAGAGCAGGTTTGTCTTGAGGGGCAGGAAGAGACCAGCTGCAGGCAGGGAGATAGGAAAGTCTGGTGTCCTGAGTGGACCAGGGATGGGAGTAGCCTCTGTGCCTAGAAGAGCAGTAGAAACGTCCTGCCATAGGCTAACTGCTTTGCCTTGATTGTAAAGCAGGGGACCAGCACAGAGATTAGAGCCAGAGGTACAGGGTACTCTAAAAACTCCAGAACCATTACCCCCCCAAACTGGAAGTGACTCAGCATAGAGTAGCAGAACTATGCTGCTGCACACCAAAGCAGACCAGGGCAGCTGCAAATCTATACAGCAGTGGGTGCATCCAAGGGTAGCCTCTAATCTGCACAGTGGTGGGCTTGGCCTGGGGCAACAGACCTTCTGCAGTGTGAATGTGCTTCCAGGGCAGAGACATGTCTGGCCTTAGCGGCCTTCAGCTGGTCAGTTGCTAATACCCACAGCCCCACAGCTAGCTTTAGATTGGGGTAGTGACACTTTCACTGCTCAGACTCTTGCCTTAGAGCAGTTGTTAATCTGCACAGCAGGGTTCTTAGCAGGGCATTCCCCCACAGCCTGGCAGTACACACCTGAAAAACTTCCATTGGGGAACTATTTCCCAGAGCAATCCCGTACCTGGCCACTCTTTGTATCTGTTTGACAGGCCATACAGACACTTATCCCTGATCTGCAGAGGAAGCTGGTAACTTCCTGGCCCTGAAGACAGACACTATAGGCTTTAAAAAATGAGTAAAAATATTAAAAGGATGATTGATAGCTTCTATACAGAAAGAGAGCAGGTTTTCAACCCTGAGGAGAGTAATAGCAGACAGTCTCCAGACAATTGTTGGTCCCCAATATAAAAGGCTCTCCTAGAAGAGACTATTAAAAATCTTAAAAGAGAGCAAAACAACTCATTTTAAAAACTCGACTGGAAATATACAAAAAGAAGTTAAAAAAAAAAAAAGCTAATGAAGAAAATAACTCATTAAAAATCAGAACTGAACAAATAGAAATGAATGATTCCCTGGGACTTCAAGAATCAATCAAGCAAAACCAAAAAAATGAAAAAAATAGAAGGAAATATTACACATCTGCTTGGAAAAACAACAGACCTGGATTAATAGATCTAGGAGAGATAATCTGAGAATTATTGAACTTCCAGAAAATTATGATGAAATAAAGAGCTTAGATAATATTTTACATGAAATCATCAAAGAGAACTGCCCAGAGGTAACAAAAACGGAAGAGAAAATAGGCATTAAAATAATTCCTCAAACACCTGCTGAAACCCGCCCCCCCCCCCAAAAAAAAAAAAAAAAAAACCTTTCATGGAATATTTTGGCCCAATTTAAGAACTATCAGACTAAGAAAGAATATTACATGCAGCCAAGAAAAAAACAATTCAAATATCACGGTACCACAATAAGGGAGACTCAAGATCTGCCTGTATCCACATTAAAGGATCAAAGGGCCTGGAATCTGATATTACAAAAGGCGAAAGAACTTTGAATGCAGCCAAGAATAAACTTCCCAGCTAAGCTGAGCATTTTCTTCCATGGAAGAAGATGGACATTTAATGAAACAGAAGAATTTCATTTGTTTCTAAGGATAAAAAAACAGATCAAAACAAAAAGTTTGATCTCCAACCATAGGACTCAAGAGCAGCAGAAAAAAAAATAAATAAAAGGAACTCTTGAGAACTGTATTTCTCTGGTGGATATATATATATATATATATATATATGTCCACATGTATAATTTGATTTTATTGATATAACATAAAAAAGGAAATGGAAATGGAAAGGGGATAGTATCAGAAAAAAAGGATATAAAAAGATGGAAACTACATCATACAAAGAAGAAAAGAAAACTTATCATATCTGAGAAAAGTTAGAGAGGGGGAGGAACATTGTGTGAATCTCACTCTCATCAGAGTTGGCTCACAAAGATAATAATTGACATATTTGTTTTACAGAGAATTCTCTCTCACTTCATTAAAAAGTGGGAGAGGAAAAGGGAAAATGAAAAGCGTAATAAGAGAAGGGTACCAAAAAAAGAAAAGGAATGTAAAGGAGGAAGGGATACTAAAGAGGGAGGGCTGTGTGATGGAAGTGGCCCCCATAAGTTTAATACTAGGGTTCAGGGGAGGCAAGGGGGAAAAAAAGCATAATCCAAGAATATTATGATGTCAGGAAATACAGAATTAGTAATTTTTACTGTAAATGTGAATGGGAGGAACTCTCCCAGTAAGCGGAGGTAGATAGCAGACTGGACTAAAAGTCAGAACCATACAATATGTTGCTTAGAGGAAACACATTTAAAGAAGTGAGACATTTATAGAGCAAAGGTAAAAGTCTGGAGCAGAATCTATTATGTTTCAGGTAAAGACAAAAAAGCAAGAGTAGCCATCCTTATCTCAGATCAAGCAAAAACAAAATTTGATCTAATTAAAAGAGATAAGAATGGAAACTATATCCTGCTAAAGGACAATGAAGCAATATCGATACAAAACATATATGTACCAAGCGGTATAGCATCTAACTTCCTAAAGGAGAAATTAAGAGAGTTCCAAGAAGAAATAGACAACAAAACTATAATAGTGGGAGATCTGAACCTTGGACTCTCAGAATTAGATAAATCAAACCACAAAACAAATAAGAAAGAAATTGAAGAAGTAAATAGTGTATTAGAAAAATTAGATATGATAGATCTTTGGAAAAAACTGAATGGTGAAACAAAGAAGTATACTTTCTTCTCAGCATTTCATGGAACCTTTACAAAATTTGACCATATATCATGACATAAAGATTTCAAAATTAAATGTAGGAAGGCAGAAATAGTAAAGCTTTCTTTTTAGATCACGATGCAATGAAACCACATTCAACAAAAAGTTGTAAAAGGGTAAATAGATCAAAAAGTAATTGGAAAATAATCTCATCTTAAAGAATGATTGGGTGAAACAGGAAATTATAGACACAATTAATAATTTCACTCAAGATAATTACAACAATGAGACATCGTACCAAAATTTGTGGGATGCAGCTAAAGCAGTATTAAGGGGAAATTTTATATCTTTAGAGGGTTACGAATAAAATAGGGAAAGAGAAGATCAATGAATTGGGCTTGCAACTTAAAAAGCTAGAAAAAGACCAAATTAAAAACCCCCAATCAAATACTAAACTTGAAATTCTAAAATTAAAAGGAGAAATTAATAATATTGAAAATAAAAAAAAAACTATTGAATTAATAAATTAAAATAAGAGTTGGTCGTATGAAAAAAAACACAATAAAATAGATAAACCTTTGGTAAATCTGATCAGAAAAAGGAAAGAGGAAAATCAAATTGTTAGTCTTAAAAATGAAAAGGGGGAAATTTCCACCAATGAGGAGGAAATTAAAGCAATAATACTGAGTTATTTTGCCCAACTTTATGCCAATAAATTTGATAATCTAAGTGAAATTGATAACTACCACCAAAAATATAGGCTTCCCAAATTAACAGAGGAGGAAGTAAATTGCTTAAATAGTCCCATTTCAGAAAAAGAAATACAACAAGCTATTAAACAACTCCCTAAAAAAAAATGCCCAGGGCCAGATGGATTTACATGTGAATTCTACCAAACATTTAAAGAACAATTAGCCCCAATGTTATGTAAATTGTTTGAAAAAATAGGGAATGAAGGAGTCCTACCAAATTCCTTTGATGACACAGATATGGTACTGATACCTAAACCAGGTAGGATGAAAAGTGAGAAAGAAAACTATAGACCAATCTCCTTAATGAATATTGATGCTAAAATCTTAAATAAGGTATTAGCAAAAAGAGTACAGAAAATCATCCCTGAGATAATACACTATGATCAAGTAGGATTTATACCAAGAACGCAGGGCTGATTTAATATTAGGAAAACTATTAGTATAATTATCCATATTAATAATCAAATTAAAAAGAGCCATATGATCATCTCAATAGATGCAGAAAAAGCATTTGAGAAAATCCAACATCCATTCCTACTAAAAACACTTGAGAGTATAGGAATAAATGGACTATTCCTTAAATTAGTAGCATATACTTAAAACTGTCAGTAAGTATCATATGTAATTGGGATAAACTGGAACCTTTTCCAGCAAGATCATGAGTAAAACAAGTTGTGCATTATCACCATTACTATTCAATATTGTATTAGAAATGCTAGCCTTAGCAATAAGAGCCAACAAAGAGATTAAAGGAAGAAGAGTAGGTAATGAGGAAATCAAACTATCACTCTTTGCAGATGATATGATGGTATACTTAGAGAACCCCAGAGATTGTAATAAAAAGCTATTAGAAATAATCCACAACTTTAGCAGTGTTGCAGGATACAAAATAAATCTACATAAATCCTCATCATTTTTATATATTACCAACAAATTCCAACACCAAGAGATACAAAGAGAAATTCCATTCAAAATAACTGTCAATAGTATAAAATATTTGGGAATCTATCTATCAAAGGAATGTCAGGAATTATATGACCAAAATTACAAAATACTTGCCACAAAAATAAAGTAAAATTTAAATAATTGGGAAGACATTAAGAGCTCTTGGATAAGCCAGGCAAATATAATAAAGATTACAATACTCCCTAAAGTAATCTATTTATTTAGTGTTATACCAATCAGACTCCCAAGAAACTATTTTAATGACCTAAAAAAAATTAACAACAAAATTAATGTGAAAGAACAAAAGGTCAAGAATTTTAAAGGAATTAATGAAAAAAAAAAATCAAATGAAGATGGCCTACCTGTACCTGATCTAAAACTGTATTATTAAGCAGCAGTCACTAAAACCATTTGGTATTGGCTATTTCTTAGTGGATTAGATTAGGTTCAAAGGACAAAATATTGAACAACTGTAGCAATCTAGTGTTTGAGAAACCCAAAGATCCCAACTTTTGGCATAAAAATTCACTATTTGACAAAAACTGCTGGGAAAATTGGAAATTAGTATGGCAGATATTAGGCATGGACCCACACTTAACACCACATACCAAGATAAGATCAAAATGGATCCATGATTTAGGCATAAAGAACGAGACCATAAATAAATTAGAGGAACATAGGATAGTTTACCTCTCAGACTTGTGGAGGAGGAAGTAATTTGTGACCAAAGGAGTACTAGAGAACATTATTGATCACAAAATAGCAAATTTTTATTACATCAAATTAAAAAGCTTTTGTACAAATAAAACTAATGCAAAGAAGATTAGAAGGGAAGTAACAAACTGGGAAAATGTTTTTACAGTTAAAGATTTTGATAAAGGCCTCATTTCCAAAATATATAGAGAATTGACTCTTAAAGAAATCAAGCCATTCTCCAATTGATAATTGGTCAAAGGATATGAACAGACAATTTTCAGATGATGAAATTGAAATTATTTACACTCATATGAAAGTGTTCCAAATCACTGTTGATCAGAGAAATGCAAATTAAGACAACTCTGAGATATCACTACACCCCTGTCAGATTGGCTAAGATGACAGAAAAAAAAATAATAATAATGATGAATGTTGGAGGGGATATGGAAAAACTGGGCCACCGATACATTGTTGGTGGAGTATTGAAAGAATCCAACAATTCTGGAGAGCAATCTGGAATTATGCCCCAAAAGTTATCAAACTGTGCATACCCTTTGATCCAGCAGTGCTACTACAGGGCTTATAGCCTAAAAAAATACTAAAGAAGGGAAAGGGACCTGTATGTTCCAAAATGTTTGTGGCAGCCCTTCTTGTAGTAGCTAGAAACTTTAAAATGAATGGATTCTCATCAATTGGAAAATGTTTAGGTAAGTTATGGTATATGAATATTATGAAATATTATTGTTCTATGATAAATGACCAGCAGGATGAATACAGAGAGGATTGGAGAGATTTACATGAACTGATGCTGAGTGAAATGAGCAGAAGCAGACCATTATATACTTCAACAACGATACTGTATGGGGATGCATTCTGATGGAAATGGATATCTTCAACAAAGAGAAGATTTAACTCAGATCCAATTGATCAATAATGGACAAAGTCAGCTACACCCAGAGAAAGAGCACTCGGAAATGAGCGTAAATTTTTTGCATTTTTGTTTTTCTTCCCAGGTTATTTTTACCTTCTGAATCCAATTCTTCCTGTGCAACAAGAAATTCTGTTCTGCACACATATATTTTATCTAGGATATACTATAACACATTTAACATGTATGGGACTTCCTGCCATCTAGTGGATAGGGTAGAGGGAAGGAGGGAAAATTCAGAATAGAAGTGAGTGCAAGCGGTAATGTTGTAAAAAAAATTACCCATGCATATGTACTGTCAAAAAAAAAAAAAAAGGTATAATTATGCAATCAATAAAAATATTTTAAAAATTAATGAATATAGTAATATAGTGTTTGATAAACCCAAAGACCCCAATTTCTGAGATAAGAACTCACTATTTGACAAAAATTGCTGGGAAAATTGGAAGTTACTATGGCAGAAATGAAGTGTGGACCTATACCTAATACCAAGATAAGGTTGAAATGGGCTCATGATTTAGACATTAAGAGTGATACTATAAGAAAATTAGAAGAACAAAGCATAATGTACATCTGAGATCTGTGGAAAAAGAAGGAATTTGTGGTCAGAGACGAACAAAGTACATTATGGAATACAAAATGGATAATTTTGATTATATTGAATTAAAAAGGTTTTGTACAAACAAACCTATACACACAAGATTAGAAGTAAAGCAAGAAACTGGGAAAAATTATATCTAAGAGTTCTGATAAAGGCCTCATATCTAAATATATAGAGACTCAAATTTATAAGAATATAAGCCATTTTCCCATTGATAAATGGTCAAAGGATATGAAGTTACAATTTTCAGATGAAGAAATTTAAACTATTTATACTCATCCAAAAAAAAGTTCTAAATTACTATTTATCAGAGAAATGCAAATTAAAACAGCTCTGAGGTACCCTACACACCTCTCTCAGATTGGCTAAGATAAGAGGAAAATATAATAATAAATGTTGAAGGGTATGTGAAAACTGAGACACTAATACATTTTTAGTGGAGTTGTGAACTGATCCAATCATTCTGGAGAGCAATATGGAATTATGCCCAGAGGGCTATCAAACTGTATAACCTTTGATCCAGCAGTGTCTCTATTCCAAAGACATCATACAAAAGGGATAAGTACTTACATGTGCAAAAATGTTTATCACAGCCCTTTTTGTAGTGACAAGGAACTGAAAACTGAGAGAATACCCATGAGTTAAGAGAATGGCTGGATGAATAAGTTATGTTATATGGATGCTATAGAATATTATTGTTCTATAAGAAATGATCAGCATGATGATGCTAAGAGTCCTGGAGAGACGTATATGAATTAATGCTAAGAGAAGTGAGTAGAATCAGGGGAACATTATACACTGCAACAGCAACATTATACAATGATCAATTCTGATGTTTGTGGCTCTTTTCAACAGCAAGGTAATGCAAACCAGTTCCAATGGTCTTGAAATAAAGAGAACCACCTGCATCCAGATAGAGGACTATGGGAACTGAGTGAATCACAACATAGCATTTTCACTCTTTTTGTTGTTGTTCACTTTCATTTTATTTTCTTTCTCATTTTTTTTTGTTTTTTATCTGCTTTTTGTTATGTAGCATGATAATTGTAGAAATATGTATAGAAGAATTGCACATTTGATATATATATATTTGATTATTTGTCATCTAGGGGAGTGAGTGGGGTGGAGAAACAAAAAATTTGAAACACAAGATTTTAGAAGGGTGAATGTTGAAAATGTTCTATGTGTATTTTTGAAAATTAAAAGCTTTAAACCTGTAAAAATTAAAAATTAAAATATTCAGAAAAGACTTTCATAGATTTCATCAGATTATCAAAGGGATCTTTAGGAAAAAAATATTAGGAATAACTGATTAAGATTATCTGATTGCATCTTATTATTAAGATTCATTTTTGCTTAATGGTTCATATTATAGCTTCTATGTTTAATTGTTTTGGAATGAAGTACCAATCACATCACCTTAACTATATCTCTGTATTATATAAATGACTATTCTATTTCAATGAAGCTTCTATGTTTTAATTGGTCTATAACATAATTTTTTCCCTCTCAACATTTACCCATTCCTTTCCCACTTTAGATACTGCAATATTTTGGAAGTATAGCAAACAATTCTGTTGCTATTTCTGTTTGTATGAAAAGTTGTAGCAAAATGTTTTTAGTCCAAACATAAGTTCAAAACATATTCCCTTAAAATTAAAATTATTAATATTGTTTAAAAAATTACACTGACAATTATAATATTTTATAGCTTTAAATGGGTTTTGCAATTAGGGTTATATTATATACAATTTTGATGTCCTTTATAAAATTTCTGGTTTCATTGGTGTGGGTACTTTTACTAAAGCAGATTATAATCTTACAGAACTTTTCAATTTTGCATGAACCATTTCCATCCTTTCCCATAAATTTTCTATTACAACTTCTGCTTGTTGAGCTAAGACCTTTTTCCTTCTTTTGATATATTGGAATATCAAAGCCCTTTCCTTCTTGTCTTCATGCCTCTCATTCTACCTATTTAGCTTAATCATTTCATTTTCTTTCATGATAATGTTTATACAACATCCTACTTAATGTTCATTACTGACAAAGTATTATTATAGGAGGAGATGAATCCTTCCATTGTCTTTGCAATTATTTGTCATCTTAATTCTGAAATATTCAGTTTCCAGAATTTAACAGCATAAAGTATTACTAAAAGAATATTGGTGTTAAAGAGAGGGGTTTTTGTGGCAATGGATAGTTTGTGCAAAAACAGAGGCACTGCTTTCCTAAATGCAGAACATCATTGCTTTCTCTTACTCATTTTCTGGCCTGGATTCTTGTCATCTTCAGTACATTTTCAAGGTAACCCTATGGATGAGCTAATTTAATGAACCAGGATAGAGCTGCAGGCCATACCTGGCCAATGTTAATTTTTCATGCAATGATTTCCACTGTGGATAGATAGGTAAATCTCCTTAATATTGATAAAAGTTTCTCTTAGGAAAAAATGTTTTTCACTTTTCCAAGAAGAAATGTGTGTAAAGAATTTGTTTGATTAATTTAATATTATCTATAAAAATGAGTAAATAGAAAATCTTACTATAAATGGGAAGTATTTCTTTTAATTGTAATTCGTCTTTTTTCCATGACAAAGATAAATACCTTTGGTGAACCTGTATGTCTTATTTAACACAATAATTGACAATACGTACTGGAAAAAAATGAACAGTTATCTCTATAGGCACATCTGTCATAGAAACTGATATGATTGTGTTGCATATGTGAAAAGTTTATCTATGGAGATATTTCAAGAATGCATTTTGTTTAATCTACTTAAGTGTTTTATTAAAATAGATGACTTGCATCTAAGGATTTTAATAAAAGGCTCATTTTTAAAATATGTAAAGAATTGGCTCAATTTTATAAGAATACAAACCATTCTCCAATTGATAAATTTTCAAAGGATATGAACAGACAATTTTCAGATGAATAAATTAAAGTATTTTTAGTCATATGAAAAAATGCTCTAAACTATTAATTAGAGAAATGCAAATTAAGACAACTATGAGGTACCACTACATACCTTTCAAATTAGCTAAGATGATAGGAAAAGATAATAAGAAATGTTGGAGGGGATGTGGGAAAACTGAGACACTGGAACATTATTGGTGGAGTTGTGATCTGAACCAGTCATTCTGGAGAGCAATATAGAACAATGCACAAAGGACTATCAAACTGTAAGTACCCTTTGATCCAGCAGTATCTCTACCATGTCTATATCCCAAAGGAAAAAAAAAAAGAAAAGAAAAACAATCCACATATTAAAAAAGAATGTTTGTAGTAGTCTTTTTTGTAGTGGCAAGGAATTACAAAGTGAGTGATTTGCCCATTGGTTGGAAAATGGTTGAATAAATTATGGTACATATACATTTTACATTTTTGTTGTTTGTTTGCTTGCTTTTCTTCTTTCTCATATGTTTTCCTTTTTTAAATTTTATTTTTCATGAGTGGGATGATAAAAGTGGACATATGTTTAGAAGAATTGCACATGTTTAACTTATATTGGATTACTTGCTGTATAAGCGATAAGGATAATGATAAAAAAAGGAGAACATTTTGGAACACAAGATTTTTTTAAATTAATTTTATAATTATTAAAAATTTTGACAGTACATATGCAAGAGTAATTTTTTAAAAATAACTTTAACCCTTGTATTCATTTTTCCAAATTTTTCCCTCCCTCCCTCTACATCCTTTCCTAGATGACAGGCAATCCCATATATATTGAGTGTGTTACAGTATAGCCTAGATACAATACATGGGTGTAAATCCAATTTTCTTGTTGCTCATTAAGAATTGGATTCCGAAGGTATAAGTAACCTGGGTAGAAAGACAGTAATGATAACAGGTTACATTCAACTCCCAGTGTTCCTTCTCTGGGTGTAGCTGTTTCTGACCATCATCGATCAACTGGAAGTGAGTTGGATCTTCTTTATGTTGAAGATATCCACTTCCATCAGAATATATCTTCATACAGTATTGTTATTGAAGTATATAGTGATCTTCTGGTTCTGCTCATTTCACTCAGCAACAGTTCATGTAAGTCTCTCCAAACCCCTCTGTATTCATCCTGCTGGTCATTTCTTACAGAGCAATAATATTCCATAACATTCATATACTATAATTTACCCAACCATTCTCCAATTGATGGACATCCATTCATTTTCCAGTTTCTAGCCACTACAAAAAGAGCTGCCATAAGCATTTTGGCACACACAGGTCTCTTTCCCTTCTTTAGTATTTCTTTGGGATATAAGCCCAGTAGTAGCACTGCTGGATCAAAGGGTATGCACAGTTTGATAACTTTTTGGGAATAGTTCCAAATTGCTCTTCAGAATGGCCAGATTCTTTCATAACCAACAATGCATGTGTCCCAGTTTTCCCACATCCCCTCCAACATTCATCATTATTTCTTCCTGTCATGTTAGCCAATCTGACAGGTGTTTAGTTGTATCTCAGAATTGTCTTAATTTGCATTTCTCTGATCAGTAGTGATTTGGAACACTCTTTCATATGAGTGGATATAGTTTCAATTTCATCATCTGAAAATTGTCTGTTCATATCCTTTGACCATTTATCAATTGGAGAAGGGTTTGATTTCTTATAAATTGGAACATAAGATTTTTGAAAGAGTGAATGTTGAAAACTATTTTTCATGTATTTTGAAAATAAAAAGCTATTATTAAAATTAAAAAATAAAACAGATAAGGTGTACAAATACTTGCATTATATATTCTTCCTATCTTTCTGCAACTATTATGAATATAAAGATGTGACATACTCCCCCAAATTCTCATAAGCCTATCTGCTCCTTTTATGATTTTTTTCACTGAAGATGTCCTCAGTATGTGCATTTGGATTATTATCATTAGAATTTTATAGAGATGAGAAATCAGTCATGTGGACAATATGGATTAGTCACTATTTCAGTTCATTCTTTAGGCTAGACTAAAAGCCAGAAAAGCTTTCTTGAATATATGCATATGATTAACCAGGAATGTGCTAGGTAAACTTCTTTAGCTTGGGTTTTGCTTGCTTAGTTAGTGTGCACAAAATATACTACATCTCTCCAAATACTATAAAGAATCATATCCACACAGCTCTGCATAGTCAGAATGCCTCTAAAATAAATTTAATGACATGGAGTCTCTAATTTGGAATTGAACAGGGAATCACATAGATTTTCTCTTTCTAAACTAGAAAAATTCTAGTTGGTATTCAGAACTCAGTAATTTTAAAATGTCATTCTAAAATTAGAACTAAGTATGATGACACTATTTAACTTGAAATGTCTCTGCTCTATGTCCCAGAGAGCTTGGCTTCTAACCAAGGTTCTTAAAAAAAAAAAACAAAACAGTCATGGCTTGTGAAAAAACACCATTTTTCCTCTACTGCATAAATTATATTACTCTTTTCTTTGGAGTTATGGATTATCCCACACTTCATCTGATGAGAAAGAAATAATATATCACCTAAATGCTGCTGCTGAAGTTAAAATTTAGAATAAGAGAGTAATTCCACAACCATGTACCATTAGAATTTCATCTGGCCATGGACAACACTGATAAATAAATAAACACTGAAAAAAATGCTAAAGTCTTCTTTCAGAAAAGCCTTTAAATACTTTTATTAACTGATTCTAAGTGAAATGAGCAGAATTAAGAATATATAGTACATAATTGAACATTGTATGTAGTTACAAGATCATGTAATGATCAACAGTGATGGACTTGACTTTGCAACAAGACAGTGATACACAGACAGTTCCAATACCCTTGTAATGAAAAGTGTAATCCCCTTACATAAAGAGAACTGTGATTATTGAATTTCGATCAAATCAAAGTATTATCATCTTTTGGAGTGCTGTTGTTATGGTTTGTTTGATTGTTTTTCTTTTTTGTATTTTCCCCCTTTTGATCTGATTTTTCTTGCACAACATGATGAATATAGAAATATATTTAGATGAATCACATGTTTAGCCTATATCAGATATATTGCTCTCTTGGAGGAAGGAGAGGGAGAAAATTTTGGTACACAACGTTCTGCAAAGGTGAATATTGAAATTTTTGCATGTATTCAGAAAAGTAAAAATATTTTTAAAAAAGAAAAGAAAAATGCTAAAAAAAATTAAGGAATCCATTGGGGAAAATATCTCAAATCAATTTGGTGATGAATGAACCAAATAGGAAGACAAATTTGGTTGAAGCAGCACAAAAGCATCACCAAAAGAAAGTAATGAAGATATGAGCTTTTCCTAGAACATGTGTCCCCTATGACATATGTTCTTTATATATTTATTTTTCCACAGGAAATCCTCTTTGTGTCCAATTTCATCATTGCTGATATGTACATCTCTCTCTCTAAATATATAGATAGTTACATATATGCATATATATATATTTGTATGTGTATATATACACACACAAACATACACACACAGAGACACACACACACACACACACATATATATATATATATATATATATATATATATATATATATATATATATATATATATATATATGCACAAATATTTAGGATAATATATCAAGTTTATTGGAGAAATGTTTCATCACTGTGCTTCTTAGTATTCATTAATAAAATTTATTTTGAAAAAAAAGTGACTTTTGACTGCCTGTAGAAAAGCAAGTATATTTGTTGTGGTGTGTGATCTATGGTTCAAGTGAATTAGAATTCTCTTGACTTTCTTGAAACTAGAATAGGCTTATCCTATTAGTGCACTATTAGTGGAATAATGGACTCATTCTGTCAGTTGAGAAGTTTCCCCAAGTATCATAAATGTCTCAGTTTCTAATATTTAGTAAAAACACTACTCATCCTATTTTTTCTTGAAACTTCTCCTCTTTAAGATGTTTCCAAAATTAATGTTTATGTGTCTTTAAGTTAGGATTTTTCTTCTGGTTTAAGTATTCTTCTTAGCTTGAATAGCAATGCTGTATCTTCATATATTAATTTGGGTAAAGTGGTAATAGAATCCAAACATGGAATCAATACTATTGATGTCATGATCATACAGTTCTATAAAAATGCTGAAACATCTACCTTATTTAAGATATTTTTACTTATTTTTTTTCCTTTAGTATGATTTACAAACTCTCCAAGGATCTACCTCACACAAAGCTCTGGTAGTGGTTTGTGTTCTACATTATAGGTTTTCTTGGTTTATGAGGCAATATGTATAATTTTCCAAAATTATATTCCTGTGCTAATGCTTATATCTCCATTGTGGTCATCACAAATCCATCTCCTAGAGAGATTATTCCTCCTGGCTTCTGCAAGCTTGCTTACAGTGCTGGAGGTCATAGCATTGTCACTCTCTGAAGCAGTATCCACAAGGTCTCTTATGCCAGTTTTAACTTTATCAATGGGAAAAATCACAGAGGTGAGTTCTAGAATATGAGAGCATCGAAGATCTGCCAGATGCTCAAACTGACTTACTAAGTCTTCATGTTTTTTGATTTTTGTTTTTGTTTTTTGTTTTTTTTTTGTTATTTTGTTTTTTCCACCAGCTCTCCAAGTCTGCAGTTGTGCCTCTGGATTTTTCCCCCTGATTTTGGTGCTGCGACTTCTGCAGCAGGACAACTTCTGATTGTTTTCCTTAGTTTTTAGAAGATACTTGGAATTTCTTCTCATTTACATTTACATCCTGCTTCTTCCTCATTACCTCTTCCTGTGATGTCATATCTACTTTTAGCTTGCTTTACTACTCTATAAACTACTCTTTCCCCAGAACCTCCTGATACACCAAGCTAAAGCTATTTGTTTTCTTAAAAAGGCAATTAAGTGCTTCAGTGGAAAAAGCACCATCCCTGAAGTCAGAGGAGGACCTGCGTTCAAATCTGGCCTCAAATAACACTTCCTAGCTGTGTGATCCTGGGTAAATCATTTTTAACCCAGGAAAAAATTGTTGAAAACTTTCTTGAAATATGTGGCTCATGACTTGGACTACTGACATAAAGTCTTGATGACTTTGGTACACCATATCAAGAGCATGAAGAGTCTATAACTCCTCTCTCAATTTTTTCTCCCTTGCCATCTTTGTTATCATGAATTATTCCCCTGACTAATCATCAATTAAGCAAAAGTTGCTTTTGTGCCATAGAATTAGCAATTTTTCATTAACTATCAATGTAAGGAGACTGAATAAGTATAGATGATATATTTATAAATACTTTACTAGTTCTTTGATTTCTTTAGTTTGGATTTCTTCCATTTGGCACACCGTGTAAGCTAATTTGCTTATCATGTCCCTCATAAGCGAATTTCCAGGGGTCTTTTTGTTCTTCATTAAATCAAAGTTAAACTGGCTTTGTCATTTGTATATTGAAGACTCTTTTGCAATATAGTGAGAGCATTACCTTCAGGCTCCTTGTTATTTATTATTTTTATGTATTCTTACACTTTTCATAGCTGATGCTGTAGTGATTTCCAGAGTAGTTTTACAATAATAAAGTTGTCAAATTGAAGTCCTGTTTGTTCTTTCTTTGTATTGATGCCTGACATAACCCTTACCATGATTACTTTTAAGCTATATCCCTTACAAACCAATGTTGTGTAGGTGCATGTGCACTTGTTTGTGTGTATGATTGGTTTTGATTTTAAAAACAAAATGTCACTTGTCCTTCAAACTACAAAATAAAAATGTCAAGGCTAGAAGTTATGAAAAAAACAAATATTCTGGATATTAAAAAAGTCCAAGATAAAAAAAATGTATTTCACTTGTAATTATATGTGATGACTAATTATTAAAATTAATATTAAAATCCCATTTTTATGAAAGTAAAATAGTTTCAGCAATCCAAATTTTAAACAACATTACATATTCTTCAGTCCTTAATTCCTTAATTGAATATCTCCATCAATTTGAAACAAGAAGACATATGATTTTTGTATAAGATATAGTCCATAAATACCCAATTTAACTTAAAAAGTATCCATATAGTATTTGCATCTATAGAAAGAACTGATAAATAGAAAAATGTATAAAATGGTTTTATACACACTTTCTCTCTCTCTCTCTCTCTCTCTCTCTCTCTCTCTCTCTCTCTCTCTCTCTCTCTCTCTCTCTTCATATCAGTCTGTCTCTCTGTCTCTGTCTCTTGTCTGTCTGTTGTCTCTCACACACATGCACACACACACACACAGAGTTCTATCTAATGGTAGCCATTTCAATGAGGGGGAAGAAATAAAAAGGTACATGAAAACGTTATTCTGTCTTTAAAAGGAATAGCAAATTCTATACAAAAGATTTGCAATTTCATGTGCAATCAATTTTTTCTACTCTACTATGTTATGGAAATACTTGCTTTATTTTTTCAGTACAAAATAAATAAAATTAAAGACATAACCCACTATTATGCCCAAATCATCATCTACCACTGTCTGAAGAATTATCAATTTCATTTGGTAATGAAGCAACCCCATTTAACTTTTATTACTTCAATCTTTGAAGTTGAAGTGATACTGTTAAAAGACGGTGCAGCCAGATAAAGTGGATGAACTAGATAATCTATTTAGGAAACCAATGCTACTGGAAACCTATTTTAGAAATAAATTAGGTAGGGAATGTTTTTCAAGATATTGAAAAGATGTGACAATACCAAGAGAAAGAAAAAAAAAGACACTAATCTAAAGAGATACAGAGGATGGTTTAATTGTCATCTGATATTCCTAATTTCTTTTCCTTTAATATATATATTTATGAAATTTATTTCTACATGGATCAAATATATCCTTCTTGCATATATGAGAAAAGACAAATTTCCACATATAATATTCAAGAGATCACATATTTAGAATTACAAAATTGAATGAAAGATGTAAACAATAAGTATATCTTTTTGTTTCTTGTTTGTTAAAATGCAAAAAAATATATTTGAATCAATAGAGCAAAACATTCTTACCTACTCTACTCCTGAAAGGAGACTCTTTTGCTTACTTTAATTGCATTCATGGATTCTTGATCATTTGTAGAACCAGAATAAATATGTTAATGAACATCTGATTCATAACATCACATGAGGAACATAATAAGATGTATGTATGTAAGACAGTTAAGAAGTCCCACAATGCATTGAAAGATAATCTTTAAAAGGTCTATCTGGAAGACAGTTTTTTAATAGATTGTATAATCTTTTAGATGTTCCTTTTTAAAAACAAAATGAACAGATTTCCCAAGTTCAGTAACACTGCAAGTTTTTTCTGAATAAAAGCTATTGGTATTCAGAAATAAAATTTGCAATCCATACAAAAACAAATGAGTTTGTTTGTTTGCTTTAAATACATACTTGCCCCCCAAAAGGTGGACTATTCATTTAGCACATTAGAACATCCATTTAAGATAAGAACTGAATATAGACATTGATTTGGGGCCATGACTGAATTGGAGAAATAAGGTTCAGTTCAAAAATTGTCACCTGCCACAAAAACTCATCATTTAAAAATGACTATTTCTGCTGATTTACTACATGGTTGAAATATTGGAAGACCACATATTTGAAGAATCAATATTGGATATGGTCCAAAGAGTAATGGAGACATAATGGTAGACATAAATAGGTTTCTATGTATTTACCATGATTATCTAAGTAAATGAAGTGCTATATTGGATTTGAGGTAAGAGCTAGGCAGTCCTGTGATTTTATTTTTGTAAGTAATACTTAGTGAGAAAAATATAAAATTCTTTTCACAAATTCAGATCTGTAACATATACTTATAGGCTTTTTAAGGCACAGAAAATTCTAATGTGCTTCTCTTCACCTGCAGATTGAGGGAAGAAATATTTATTAGTGTTAACTATGTCAGGTGCTATGATAAGCACTTTACAAATATTAGATCGTTTCATTCTCAAAACACATGTGGTAGTTAGATTATAACAATTAAATTACAGTTGAGAAAACTGAGATAAAGAGTGACTTGTCCAGAGTCATAGAAAATGTATAAGGTGCTGGATTTTTATGCCCAGCACTCTACATAGAGTGCCAACTAGAGGTCATATATGTAAAAAGTAGTACTTGAACACAGATCTTACTGACCTCAACTATCTAATAGCCTACAAAGTATCCCACTAAGAAAATAAGTATAAAGAAAATAAGGAGAGCTAGTGATGAAGAAAGGAGGAAAGATAAAAAGATACACTGTCCTTGGAAAATAGCTATACTCCTTGCTTATAGTAAGTTACTATTTTTAAAATTGAATTGAATTTATTTGAAAGGACTTAAGAAGAAGCCTTTCAGAATTTGAGGTGCATTCTACATGGAAGAATTATGATAAATAATTCAATAATTACAAATAATAAGAACATTTAGGAGAGCTATATAGAATGTCCCAATAAAAGGAATACGCACACTGATGAAACTATAGATCTACTGAAGTATTTGTAAGCATATTATATCTAATTAATTTCCTTACAGTCTCCTTCTGTGAATACTACATTACATTCAAGACATAATCATAACTTAATAGATAATGAATACAACTGTACCAAATTATATGATTTAAGTTATATGATTTAAGTTTGTGTAAAATTGAGATTATTTTTCCTTATTTTCTATGAAAAACTAGGGTATTTTACTATAATCTTAATAACAAGGATTGACAAGTTTAAATTTTATATCTCAGAGATTATAAGAATCTGCTTCAGTCATTTAAGACATTTGGATTTTCCAATTTTCATGTTTTTTTTTTTTTTGTGTGTTTGTGTGTGTGTGTTTGTGCTTAATTTAAAGTTCATTGGTAAACAAAAAAACTCATTGGCAAGGCAGATTTTTCTGTTGTAACATTTCTTAGTACAGTATTGTCTCAACAAAAATTACAGTTTATGGAAAATAAAAGCAAAAGAATAGCAAATCTTTCTCAGTGTAAACATGGTTACAGATGAACATTAAAACAAATTGGAAATAACTAAAGAATGATTCAGTGACTACAATGTGATTATATTTCATGATTTGCATGGTGAAGGAAGTAAAATATATTAAAATTAAATCCCAAATTCAACAAAACAAAATGACAGTAAAAGTCATTGCCTTATTTAAACAATTAGTGTTGATATCTTATAGAATTTTCTACCCCAGACTATTCCATGAGATAATAAAATTAACTTCTAGGGATTTTGTGATAATGTCAGTTGAATCTATTTATAGAGGCATTAGAAATTAACTCTAGACATATTTATAACAACCTCCTTTTTAAAGGAAGTGAGTCCCCAAAAATTAGACATTCTTAGTAATATATGCATATGACTAAATAATAATATTTTATGATATAATTAATTCACATCTAAAATAGTCTTCCAATCAACAGGATTTATTGATGCTAAGGTCTAAGTAGCAGCTTAGAAAATTTAAATTTTCTAATTTCTAATTTAATACACTTTAGAACTTTTGTATTTTTTCCTGCAACAGGAAGCCATGAAATAGTATCTCCTTAATTGCCTAAAAAAGTCAATACTATACTTAAGTATCTCATTTCCCATCATTGAAGAAAACAAGCATAGGGAGAGTCCATAATACTATAACATGTATATATCATTCATAGAAACAACTACTGTTGTTTTACTTCAGAAAATAATTGAGCACTTCATAACTCTCCTATCTCTCTTAATCAGTCTTTGTAAAACTATATTACACCAATACCTTAATCTTTATACTACAAGAAAATTTCTTGGTTGATTAACAACTTAAAAAAAAATAGGTGTGACCACAGGGACCAAGATTTAAATGAAGTTGATTTTTTTTTCTACTTTACATATAAACCCTGTTATATGATAGTACATGATCAGGATAAATGTGTAGGTGTCTATTTATAGAGAATTCTCAAAATGATGCCAGAACATTTTATATGCTTGACATATCATGAGCATATTTCTATCCCAAAGGGGCAACATAAACATCTCCTTTTAGGAAGCTCTAATTGAATCACAGAGACTTTACATTCCCAAAATGACATCTTAATAAGGAATATGCAGAAACAGCCCAATCTGTGTTTTTTACATTTGGATATATTATACATAATAAAATAAAGCTACATTGCCAAAGAATCATAGAATTGTTAAGCATAAGAGTAACTATAAAATTATCTACTTCACATTTTCATTTTTGCAGATAAGGAATAAGAAATCCACACATGCTAAATGACTTTCCCAAATAGTAGGGAGCATTTAATGAAGCTGTTTGTGTGTGTTTATGAATTCTATATCTCTATAAATGGGGGACGAGATATTGTTAAATGAAAAGGCAGATGTGGTTGGCCATTGTTGTGCCCATAAGTTAAAAGCATGACATATGCAGCCAGAAGATGAATGAAACAAAAGGTGATTGATAACCCACATATTACAGTAAAGTGAGAAGAGCCATAACAATTCATTTAGTAACATTGTAATGACAAACTTTGGAATTCTTAAGAAACATGACCAATGAAATGATAAATGATGATTACAAAAAATGAGTAAAGAATGTTATCTCTCTTTAGTTACAGAGCTGATGGACTCAAGATGCAGGCTATCCATGGAAAGTGTGCAAATTTACTTTATTTGACTATTCACATTTATTGCAAAGAATTTATTTTTATTTGTTATTCCCATAGTTCTGGAGAGGGGAAGATGGTAGAGAGATAATATAAATTGTATTAAATGAAAAAAAAAAAAAGATATCATTGTTAGTATCCAAATCCCACAGGTGGTATTTATAGAAGAATGTTTACAAGTATGCATAGGTTATAATTTCTACATTTGTAAAGATTACATACTTTAGGGAGATCACAGATTCATCAAGGAATTATAAAAAACATAATTCTTTCAATTGCATATTATATGATTTTAAATGTAAAATTTGTCACTTTTCAAACTATTTTTGAAGTACAGATCTCAAAAGCATATTATCTAGTACTATATGAAGATGAAAATATATCAAGAAATAAACAAGTGTACCACACACACAACATACACACATATATATATATATATATATATATATATATATATATATATACATATATGTATATGTATATATTATTTAATGGAGGAGAATAGTTTTTCTAAGTTTTAAATATAGCTTAGATATATCTATATCATAAAATTTGAAATGGAATAAAACCTTAGAGATCCTCTCTCATTTTTCCTATGTGGAAAGTAAGGCAAAAACAGATTATAAGTTTATTCAAAGTACCACACAAACTATAAGTATGACAGTGAACATATGAATCCAGCTCCTGATCCATAAAATCTTGTTCTTTCCATTATGCCTCATCACTTTACTCTAATGACATACTTACCAGGATTCTGTATAACTTAGTTTCCCATGGATCTAGGTATTAAAAAGTATATGATGATTCCCTAGAAAGTGCACAATTTCAATCACTAGAAATGCCTATCCAATAATAGACTTCAGAGCCAAAAGAACTATAGTAATTCATTCATTTTATAGATGATGAAAATAAGTCTCAGAAATGTGAGGCAATTTG
The DNA here is from genome assembly GCF_048593235.1 of Sminthopsis crassicaudata. NCBI lineage: Eukaryota > Metazoa > Chordata > Mammalia > Dasyuromorphia > Dasyuridae > Sminthopsis > Sminthopsis crassicaudata. Next base: position 130,770,282 of record NC_133619.1, on the reverse strand, counting down.
GTCAAGGTCACATAGCTAATAAGTAACAAAGTACAGATTTTAGACCACATATTCTGATTATAAACCAATTCAGGGCTCTCTTTTGCTCCCTTTCCAGTGCAAATTGTTGACTTGGCATTCTGGTTTATAAATAAGTCTCTTGTGAGTTTGGTCAGCATAAATCAATTCCCTTTTGCTTGATCAGAAAATAGAGTTTCTGAACCTGAAAAGCTGCCAACCAGACCTTGACCTCACTGAAGAACAATCAGTATTAGTGGAGAGGATGCATTGCAGTCTCAAAAGCAAAGCACAGGAAATAGTATAAGGCATAGGAATAATGACATAACTGGAGGTTATCCCACTCCCAAAGGATTGCTTATATCTTGCATAACTTACAAAGATGATTTCTTTCCAGATTCACCAGTTTATACTGTCAGAAAATATTTGTGGAAATTTTGGAAAATAGTCCATTAACATTCTAAAGAGCTCTCAACATATGATGTTATTATCATTATTATTTATTGTTATTGTTGTTCCCAGCCAGTAATTTTTATCTACCTTAAAAGTTTGTAAGACACCATACATATACATATATACATATATGTATGTCTATCTATCTATCTATTTCATCTCCTTTTGGCCTTCATTTTTGAGGAAAAAAAGGTATTCTTCAATGGGCTTTAGGCTTCTGTAGAGCTCCTTGGGTGTCGTCCCTTAAGTAAGTTTATTTGCTTCCCTTCCTTGCCTGTTTTACTCTCTGAAAGAATATACCCAGATTTCTTACCTCTATTTCTCTTTGGAAAGGAGATTCCAAATGGTATGATATTGAATGTATTTAGAACTGTAGTAGGGCAGGTATAGACAAGAGTAGTAATGACCAGTAGGATAAAATGTTAATGATCAAAATCAACACAAAACAAAATTTTCCCAAGTTTTTGCATCACTATCACTTTGAGAACTTTTTTATTTTCAATTAATCATAGATCTTTTATATGAATAATGTGATACAATTAATAGAGTGTTGGTCCTTGAGTCAGGAATACTTGATTTCAAATACAACCTTGAAGGTTTGTCAGTGATTTGGCCCTGAGTAATTCACTTAGCTTTTATCTGCCTCAGTTTCTTCATCAATAAAAAAGGAAATAATAATAATCCTTTTCTCTCATGTTTGTTGAGAGGATGAAAAGAGATATTTGTAAAATATTTTGTGAATATTTAAACATTTTATAAATGTTATTAACAATATCAAATGTAATACATATGCATGTATATGCAATATATATATATATATATATGTGTATATATATATATATATATAATACTCATATATATATTTATATTATAATCTGTATACAATATTCTTTTGCTTTTCACAAAATATCACCTTATATAAGTCTTCCTAGGTTTTTCTGGAATTAGCCTGCTCATATTTTCTGGAATGAAATATTATTTCATCATAATCATAAACATAACTAGTTTAGCCAACTCCCAATTTGGGAAGATCCCCTTAATTTCCAATTCTTTGTTATAGCTTAAAGAACTGCTATAATAATTTCTGTGCAAATGGATTATTTTTTGTTATCGGCCAGAACTTGAAACAAGATGCTAAGTCAGTGGACTTGATAGAGACAATAGTTATCTAATTTATCATGGTGCTTAACAGTTCTCTAGTTCAGTACATGCACTTAGGACTTACTATAGTTCTACAAGATTCACACTTTTAAGAGAGCATATATAAGCTAGAAGCCTCAACCAGTATTCAGCTGGGGAGATTCAGAAGCCAGAGAAGATAGGTGGGAGCTCAAGCTCTCAGAACCAAGACTACAGAATACCTCTAAGAAAGCTAACCAAGCCACAGGAAAGGAGACAAGACTTGGAAAGAGACAATAAAGGATGTGGACTTTAACACCTGGCTGCATTTGGGGTGATTACTGAACTGAAACAAAAGCAGCTTAGAGACCCCAAGGAATATTTAACAGAGAACATTACATTTTAGAGATAATATTACATTTTGGCATCCAAACATGGGACAGACATGATCCTAATTTCAGTGGAAAAGTCTCCTCAACCCAGAAATTAGGGTGAGTACACAAATATACAAGGAAATTTGGTTAAAGTGATAAAGTAGTACTTCAGCTAAAAGGAGACAGATGTTTAGAAAACAGCATTCTTTTCCAAATTAAGGAAAATGTGTAGAGAGCATTGTCAGACTTATGAAAAGCCAAGGTTTGATTATAATTTGGGACAACAAACAAACAAATAAAAGGATATGGACAGTTTCATACCTCTTTGGACATAGTTCCAAGTAGTTCTATAAAATATTTGCATTAGTTTACAACTCCACCAGTAGTGCATTAATATCTGAATTTTTCCGCATTCCCTCCAAATTTTATCATTTTTGCTTTCTGTCATGTTAGCTAACCTCTTAGGTATGAGTTATGTCAGAGTTGTTTTAATTTGCATTTACTTAACCAGTAGTGGTTTAGTGCATTTGTTCATGTAAATAATATTGATAGTTCTTATTTTTTTCTCCTGAAAACCATCAGGTTATATTTCATGACTTTATTAGCTGGAAAATGCATCTTTTTTATATAATTTTAGCTCAATTCTGTAAATATTTGAAACTCAAAGTCTGTATGGGAAAACTTGCTGCAATTTCCCATACCCTCTATCATTTTACAGTTTATTTTTTTCCCTAAATTTGGCTGAATTAGTTTGCTTTCTGTAAAAAAAAAAAAAATTGTTGTTACTTTTTTTTTGACATATAAATATATAAATATATATATAAATATATATATATATATATATATATATATATATATATATATATATATATATATATATATATATATACATGCATTTATTCATTTCACTTCCTGTGATTCATTCTAATTCTTGTTTAGTCATAAATTACACCCTTATTCAACTATCTGACAGATATAACTTCCTGGATTTCCCTAATTTTCTCATAATGTCACCAATTATTTCAACATCATTTACTCAATTTGACTTCATTTTGGTGGACAGTATGAAATTTTGGTCTATTTCTATTTTCTGACAAATAACTTTGTGGTTTTCTAAGCAATTTTTGGCAAATAATTAGTTCTTACCCTTAAAGCTTGAAGTTTGGGGTTTATCATTTGATGAGTGAATGAAACATGAACAACCATAAGTTTTAAAATGATTTAAAATATTTTTGGATTCATACAACAACTTTCCAGGAATGCATTTAATAATCTATGTAGAAATGATTGAATGTTGGAAGGGCTGTGGGAAAACTGGGACACTGATGCATTGTTGGTGGAGTTGTGAAAGAATCCAACCATTCTGGAGAGCAATCTGGAATTATGCCCAAAAAGTTATCAAAATGTGCATACCCTTTGACCCAGCCATACTACTACTGGGCTTATACCCCAAGGAACTACTAGAGAAGGGAAAGGGTCCTGTATGTGCCAAAATGTTTGTGGCAGCCCTTTTCATAGTGGCTAGAAGTTGGAAAATGAATGGATGTCCATCAATTGGAGAATGGTTGGGTAAACTATGGTATATGAATGTTATGGAATATTATTGTTCTATAAGAAATGACCAACAGGAGAAATACAGAGAGGCTTGGAGAGACTTACATCAACTGATGCTGAGTGAAACGAGCAGAACCAGAAGATCATTATACACTTCAACAATGATACTGTACGAGGATGTATGCTGATGGAAGTGGATTTCTTCAACATAGAGAAGAGCTAATCCAATTCCAATTGATTAATGATGGACAGAACCAGCTACATCCAGAAAAGGAACACTGGGAAATGAATGTAAACTGTTATTTTTACCTTCTGAATCCAATTCTTCCTGTGCAACAAAAAATTCGGTTCTACACACATATATTGTATCTAGAATATACTGTAATATATTTAACATATATAAGACTGCTTGCCATCTGGGGGAGGGGGTTGGGGGAGGAAGGGAAAAAATCTGAATAGAAGTAAGTGCAAGGGATAATGGTGTAAAAAATTACCCATGCATATGTACTGTCAAAAAATGTTATAATTATAAAATAAAATAAAAAATTAAAAAAAATAATAATCTCTGTAGATTATCATTGAAATATGCCTATTATTCACTAGTAATAACAAATGTTGACATCATCTACATTATCTCATTCTTTAAGTCATAGTCAAGTTTGTTCTAGTTCATTAAGTAGTAGGTACATTATAGTGTTTAATATTTCATAGAATCTTTGATTTTGAATATAAATTACTTGAATAACAAAACTATAAAGTGATTATCAACTACTTATATGGAGACTTCCTTTAATTCAGAATCTATTGTTGAAATAGTCTATTCAATTTTTAGGCTACTCAGATCTTCTTTCAAATTGTCATTATATTGCTTCAAAAATCTGGTCCTGATAGTTATTTGCTCAACATTCTTAATTCTTTATAAAGTCAGCTCAAATAAATCTAGTCATTTCTAATATAAGTTATTCAAGATATTTAAGATATCATGCCATCCTTATCTTCTGAATTTTCTCTCCAGCCTAAACATTCTAATTCCTCAGCTGATGGACCTATGCCATGGCTTTTGGTTCTTTCACAGTTCTGGACATTCTCTTTCAGAAATCTTTCAGAATGAACATTTTTTTTCAGAAATTTAAACTTCCTGATTTCACTGATTGAAATTCTATTATTGCTTTAGTAGATGGTTTTTGTTTGGTGTTATAGCCATTTATTCCAAAATGTATACCTAGAAACTTTTCATACTGTGAATAGCAGCTTGGAAAGGTTTCTCTTGGAAAAAATTAACCTTACTTTCACTGTACCTTTTATCTTATTAGGAACAGATAGAACTTGATCCACAATAATTTTGTCTTTAAAATTCTTCATCCATGACACAGTGATACAAAAGAAAATACTTAATATCCACATTAATTCATGTTAGAAATTTAATTATCAAAGTTCATTTTAAGGTATGATTGTTATGCAATATGTTTGATTTAATATAATTGTCATTTTAAAATCAAGAATTGTGATAATGCCAATAACAATATTGAAAATCAAAAGTTACTTATATGCAACGGAAAAGCACAAGAAGTTTCCCAGTAATTACATATATAAAGCAAGGATTTCTTCTTTTCTTATTCTTATTAGATTTAACTTAGTAGAATCACACATATGCATTTTAATAGTAACAATGAGAAAGGAGAAATAAGTTAATGGCATTTTATTATCTGATGAGAAGATATCAGAGTGAAGATAAAAGTATCCCTTTGAGCATATACTTAGAAAGCTCATGGGAACTAGCAATAGAATCAATCTAGATGATTAATACTTTTGATAAACTAGAAACATATAAAATAAAGCAATAAACTCATAAATGTTTTTAAATATGTTATAAGAACAAAAAACTAGGAGAAATTGAAGGCAAAATCCTATGCAAATTAATGATAAAAACAATAAAATTAAGCTTACCAAGACACAGCCAGAACTTAGAAAAATATAATTAAAAGATGCTTTTAACAGAAAAAAGGGAAACTTAAATGAAAAAAAAACTTAAATGAAATTTTGATTATCCATCAGAGAGCAAAGTAATATAATAAAAATGATGGCTAGATAGATACCAGACCTAAGATTTCCTTGGTACAGAGAATTTATAAATGAGGAAACTCCCCCTGTAAAGTCATTTTGGCATGTGCTCTGCAGTTTACATTTCTACAGATATGCCTAAAACACTAAGAGGTTCAGAGATTAAATTTCTGGGTCACACCTGCACTTCTCTCTATCCCTCTTTCTTTGTCTCTCTCTCTCTCTCAATCTCTCTCTCCCTCATCCATATGTTCAAAACTTAAAAAAAAAAAAAAAAAGACTTCATTGACATTTATTTCCCAGCTACCTCATTTCATTTCTCTCTTTGTCTATGAGATTTATATAAAAAAATTATAGAAAAAAAAATGTGCTTTTCTTACTTAGCTTTTCTCTCTTGTTTAACTCTTCAAATCTGTCTCCCTACAGAAATTCTTGTTTATAAGATCATTATAAATCTATTGATTATAAAATCAGAATCTTCTGCTTGGTATCCAAATAGTAACTACTTAGTAGTAGTAACTATTTAGGAAATACTTGCTGAAATCATTTGAAATAAGTGGCATGCACCAGTAAAATATTCTCTACTGTATAAATACATTATATTTTCACACCTCTGTGGCTTTGCTCAGGCTGCTTCTTTTAACTTGAATGAATTCCCTTCCCTTCTCTTATCCTTTAAAACCCAATTCAAATATTGCTTCTGTTATTAAGGCATCCTGCCAGTTGGTAACAATCTTATTTGCATCCATCTTACTATTTCAAATAAATGGATTATCACTTATTTTCTAATATTACTTATTTAAATAAGTTTGATTTTACCCAAACTAAAAGTAACATCTTTGAGAGGAGAATGTATTTTAATTTTTGTACCTAAACTAGCGACTAGCATAATGGTTTGCACATAATACCTTATATTTTCTTATATTATATTTTATTATTCTATGCACTCAAAAAAACAAAGAATATTAGACCAGGAAGTTTGTAAATTGTGCTGATTAGACCATAAAATCTTATTGATTTAAAAGTAATTTTGTTGTAAGAACTGTTTGGGGTTTAAAATATCTTGACAGAACCCATAAAATATTCAGTTCTAGGGATATGGAATATCCTAGGGCAATTGGGAATTGAGAAATTTTTGAAAGAAAATGGAGAAGATACAACTTATTTTTTAAAAATGAAATATTATATATAATTTTGATGCATACATTTCCTATTTAATAATAAGGGGAAATATCATCCACATTGAATTTTTCTAATAGGATTCTTAGTTATACTTAACAGAACATGAGGAATCTGTGGAATGACACTTTGGCAGTTGCTAGTCAGGTAACTCCACAAAACCCATACCTACCACATAGTAAAATCTAGACCATGACCAGTTACAATGGCCCTTTTGGTATTCTTCCTTATCTCTTGCCTAAATTAGGATAAACAAATATTTTATTTTAAAAATAGGACAAGTAGTCAATCTCTATCTTTAGAGATAATTTGTATGTAGTCTCTTCCTCACAGAGATAAAATCACAGCTTCAGAATGGAGGCAGTTTCAAAATAAAATTTCACAATCTACAATTATTATTACTTAAGTCTTAAATATAAATACCATTAAATACATTTCCCTTCCCTCCACAAACACATAAATATACATGTAGATATCTATAACACTAAATAGTTATATTCTTACTCTGCTACCCTTTAGAGAGAAATTTTTGTAATGTATTGGTCACTGTTCAACTTGACATAGACTCACTATTTCAAGTAGTTCCACTAGTTGCTATTGGTATGGGTCATAAATGGCTATGGATTGTTTTGGCATTGACATTTTCAAGCCACATTATTTCATTACCCTTGGGTATTGTAAGGCTCTGATGAAAAATTCTTGTAATGCTAACTCCTTTATAAAAATCCCTAACTTTATTTAGATTCTTATCCTAACAATGCCTTATTGAGGGCAAACTTTTGAAAAATTCGTCAGACCAGAGAAAATTACACTTCCTGTAGTCTTTCCTTGACTCTCAAAACCTGTGTGAGACGGAAGAAAGCAATGAAACAGACTGAGAGAGAGAGAGAGAGAGAGAGAGAGAGAGAGATAAAGGAAGAGATACATAGAGACAAAGAAAGAGACAGAGACAGAGAGAGAAGAAGAAGAAGAAGAAGAAGAAGAAGAAGAAGAAGAAGAAGAAGAAGAAGAAGAAGAAGAAGAAGAAGAAGAAGAAGAAGAAGAAGAAGAAATGAAACGAAGGAAAAACAGTAGACAGCAAAGAATAAGAAAGTAAAAAGTGAAAAAAAAAGTGCAATGAGACCGAAAGAGGGTAACAGGACAAAAATATAAAAATGAAAAAAAGAAAGGAATAGGAAAGACAAAGAGGAAAAGAAAGAAACAAGGAAGAAAGCAAATAAGTAAGCAAGAACAAAATAGAAAGAAAAGAGTGAGGAAGAGGGAGAGGAAGGGAAGGGAATGACATTTAGACCTTTAACATTTTTGTCTAATAGACAAATAAGGTGTCATTTAAAATATATTTATTTTTATTAAAATTTTATTTATTTTTCCCAAAATTTATTTTATTTGAAGAAACAGCATTATGCAAAAAGGAAAAAAAAGCAATACAAACCAAAATGAAACAAAACAAAAGAGAACATTATCATTGACCAGCAGAACATCTGGGATGATTCAAAATATATAACAACAAATACCAATTTAAGAAACTATATATAATATATATAAACATGCAGAATAAATTATATTCATGAGTGTCCATCTTTTCTTTACTTTCTTTGAATTGTTCTTTCGTTCTCTGCTGCACACTTTATTTAGTTTATTCTTTCCTCTCCTTTCACCTCCCCCCCCCCCCAACAGGCTATGGTTAAGAAAGGATATATTTACATATACATATGTTCATACACACACACACACATACGTATCTCCTTGTCATCCTTACCACCAAGTAAACTAGTTCAGAAAAGATATATTTGTGTATACATATGTAGATTACACATACATACACATACTCACACACACACATACTCCACATACACGTGTCTTTCCTCTCCCTACTGAATCTTTCATTACATTCTACTCTGTAACTCGGCTTACTATTACTTAACCTCCCCTCACCCAGAGAACCCTCCCTTTTTTTCTTCCTTTACCTATTATTTCCCCATCCAGTCATCCCTCCCCCTTACTTCTTTATAAATTTTGCAGGGTGCTATACTCTTCATGGTATGTACATATCATTGCCTATTGAACCCATTCCCGATGTAAGTTTTTAGAACTATGAGCCTTCCTCTCCCCTCTAATGTTTCTGAGTTTATTCTTCCTCCCTACTTCATGTGTATAATATGATTACTATTTTTACTTTTACTTTGCCAATCTTTCTTTTTAGCTTTCCATATTGTTGATGTAAATCTTAAACATAAAGTTTACCTGTTCCGTGTAAAAAACAAATAATTTATCCATGTTTAAACAGTTTGATCATGTTGAGTTCCTTAACTGTTTTTTGATATTGGCTCTTAAATTTTCTGCTAAGTTAAGGTTTGGTTGATAGAAAGTGCTGAAATGTTTTATTGTAGCTGTTGTTAAGTTTTGTACAATTCCAATTGTAGCTCAAGCATCTTTGAATTGATTTTTTTTCTTGTTTCTTGCAAAATATTTCTTTTTGATCTGAGATCTTCAAAACTTGGCAATAATATTACTATTTCTTTTCCAGAAAGGCTCCCTTTAAGATGCTGATTGGTAAATGTTTTCTATTTCTACTTTCCCCTCATGTTCTATCACATGAGGACATTTTTCTAGCATTATTTCCTGCATTATTGTCTCAAGGTTCTTTTTGTGGGCACAGTTTTCTGGCAGTTCAATTATTCTTATATTTCTTTTCTTAATCTGTTCTCCAGTTCTGTTGTTTTTCTTATGAGATGTTTCACATTCTGTTTTATTTTCTCATTTTTTATAATCTGTTTTTTTTTTTTTTTTTTTTTTTTTTGGTCTCTCATAGCTTCACTGGCTTTCCCTTGTCCAATTCTAATTTTGAGAGTTATTTTCATCTTTGAGACTTTGTACTTCTTTTTCTTGGATGGTTTTAATTTTTCTTTAGTTTTTCTCAATGTCTCTCATTTGATTTTAGAATTATTTTTTGATTTTTTCTAAAATTCTCTCTAGTCAGGGAGCCAATTCACATTACTCTTTGGGGGTAGAAGCTTTTTTTTTTTCTTAATAAAGTGTCCTCCTTTGAAAATCAATCCCAGTTATTCCTGTTCTCATAATATGTTTCAATGGTAGAGTTCTTTCTTTGTCTCTTCAACTTTTTTTTTTTTTTAATAATAGGTATTAGTGTAAGCATCTCTAATCATAGGGTGGGAGTTCTGCCACAGTTACCTTGAATTGTTCTGCATCAGTTCCTTGAATTGTTCTGCCTCAATTCTCCTGGCTTTCCTGTTCATTAGGACTGAGATAATTAGGGCTATGGAGAACTGGTCACTCTGGCATTCTAAAAGATAAGACTCCAGATGTCCTACCTCAGATACCTAATTGGCATCCTCTATCTCTAAATTCCACAATGGATCCTTTGGTCCCCAAAAATTTCTCTCTCCCAGAAATTTAAATAAAATATTAAAGCTAATATCTATCTTGCCTGAGTTTCTCCAGCATTACAGTATTCAACTTTCCCTTCAACTCTCCCCTCTGACCAAGAGCTTCCCCTTCCTGCAAGTGCCTGAAGCCAGTAGGATTCCTGCATCACTGCTTCTGTACTCATTAGATTTTGTCTGGTTCCTTGTCACCAGGGCTGTGTTTCAGCTGCACAGCTGGACCTGGCATTCCCAATCAGCCCAGGTTCACTTTGTTTTCCCTGACTCAAACCTCTACTGCACAAACAGTCTTGGAGGTCAATATGGTTCCTGGTAAGGCTCCAAACACAAAGAGATAGCCTAAGGGATTCTCACTAGATGTGAGGTAGCCCAGAGATGTTTGCACTTCACATGGGGTAATCTCAGCCTGGGGTCTTTCTTCTATTCTTGTATCTGGAGGATACCTCTTCTGCCCCATCTTCTTAATTTTTCACCAGTTTATGATGGTGCAAATTTGTTCTATTTGTGGGGGAAATTGGGAAGAGTTTGAGATTTACCAACCTACTCTGCCATCTTCCCAGATTCCCCCCCAGCTATCATTTAAAAATTTAAAAATATAGAGTGAATGGGAATTTATTCTTTTCTCAAATCTCTGTCAAAAATGATCAAATACAGAGAGAGAGAGAGAGAGAGAGAGAGAGAGAGAGAGAGAGAGAGAGAGAGAGAGAGAGAGAGAGAGAGAGAGAAGAACTCAGATATTTGGGTAACTGGGGGCAGATCACAACTTCTGTTGCCTTAATCCACTAAAGAAGGAAATGGCAAATTCCTCAAATAACTTTGCCAAAAATACCTATGGACACTATCATCCATCCATGGGGTTATGAAGAGGCGGACATGACTAAATAATAACATTTCCTAAATTACATCAACTTTTCAAGCTGATATTATAGGCTTTTGGAGGAAAACCATGTGCTAAAAATCCAACATTATTGGCTTATCCTCTTTTACTGAGTTTCACAGTAAAAATATTATTACAAACTTTTTTTTTTTAAATCAAAGTTATGAGATGCAAGAATTTGAGGGTAAGAAATCCCCTAACAGCAATGGGATCACCTTGCCAGGTGGCAGACTTCGTGAAAGAATTTCCAAATCCCAATGGATACAGGTACAAGATTTGTGGCAAAAAAATGGGTTTATTTGCACTCAGAAGCCAGCTTGCTGTGTGGGCAAGGTCAGAACTATAATACTGGAAAAAAATATACATCAGTGGGCTTGTACTTTTTCCCAGGTGGGCTTGAGACCACAAATCAAAAGCACAGCACTTTTACAAGCCAAAAAAGAATAACAGATCACATTTTGTAGGGATTTATTCTTTCTACAATATTAAATGATGAAGCCCTGAGAAAACTTAAATATTCTGAGTTAACCTTTCAAAGAAAGTCCTGCAATAAAGGTGGAAAGACCTTTTATTGTGATGATTGAGGTTTGTAATATCAACTAGTTCCCAACTCCCCAGGTGTTTCCTCAAAGTGTAAATGATCACTAGTCTGAATGTTTCCTTCTACTCCAATTCCAAACATTTTCTTGTTGTTGTTTTATTCTGTTTTTTTTCCCCTCAGTGCCATATCCTGCTTTACCTAGAAATAACCCAATAAAAACCCACTGATCTTAATTGGTTTGGGGATCCTAATTCTATGTAAAACCCCAGTTATCTCCTTCTATACCTTCTGAAACACTATTACCTCAGTATCTTAGAAATCTGACTTTCACTTGAGATTTAATAGAAGCATCAAATTTTACATTAAGCCTTTCCTGATTCCACCTTTGTAATTGGTTTCTTCCCCATTCACCAAAAAATAAACTTCTTTCTACTTAGAAAGCTAAGTGGCATTATGAATAGCATTCTGGCCTGCAAATCAAGACAACTTGGATTTTAAACTTGACAGAAATTGCCAGCTCCATGAACGTGGGAAAATAAGAATATCCCTTTGACTCACTTTTTCTCATTAAGTGATAATAGCATCTACATCAAAGAATTGATATGAGAAAAAATACACACATGTTAAGTGCTTTGTTCTAAGTATTATTATTATTTTTTGAATAAAACTTCCTTCTGCCACTTTAAGTTTTTCCATTCCTATTTTATGCTTTCATCTTATGTCATACTGCTTCTAATCATACCATTTTTTTTTTCTGTGAAAGTATCACTTACAATACGGGGCTAAAATTAATTCTTCTTCAGTCGTGCGATTCTACTTTCCAAGTCTCCAATTAGTGATAAAGAAGAAGGGCTTCCTTTCTCTTCCACAATACTGGAGTTTTTACTAGGAGCTATCCATCCAACCTCAAGCCCCTAAAACTTTTCCCCTAGCAATATAATTGACAAATAGGGGAGAGTACCACCTTTCTTTCTTTTGTACTCTAAATTCTGAATTTCACACACATTACAAATACATGTAGATGTAAATTGTGAAGGGAATTAATGAAAAAAGGTTAATGAAAGGGGCCTAGCTGTACCAGACTTAAAACTATATTATAAATAAGTGTTAATCAAAACCATTTAATACTTACTAAGAAATAAGAGTACTTGATCAGTGCAATAGGTTAGATTTGCAAGACACAGTAGTCAATGACTATAATAATTTAGTGTTTGATAAACCCACTGAGGTAAGAACACACTATCTGATAAAAATTGCTGGGAAAATTGGAAATTAGTGTGGTAGAAACTAGGCATTGACTCACACCTAACACCATATATCAAGATAAGGTCTAAAAGGGTTCATGATTTATACATAAAGAGTGATGCTACAAGCAATTTCGAAAAACAAAGAATAGTCTAGCTGTCACATATGTGAAGAAGGAAGGAATTTTTGTCCAAAGAAGAACTAGAGTACAATATGAAATACCAAATGGATAATTTTAATTATATAAAGTTAAAAAAAAATTTGTGCAAACAAAAACAATGCAGATCAGATTAGAAGGAAAACAACAAACTGGAAAAAAATTATATCCAACGTTCTGATAAAGGCCTAATTTCTAAAATACACATATTTATAAGAATACCAGCATTCTCCAATTGATAAATGGCAAAGAATATGAACAGAAAATTTTCAGATAAAGAAATTAAAACCATTTTTAATGCTATGGAAAAAATATTCTAAATCACTTCTTTTGATCAAAAAAAATGCAAATTAAAATAATTCTGAAGTACCACTACATACCTCTCAGATTGGCAGTGAGACACTATCTTCATTTCATCTAGTTTCACATAATTGATTCTATCTGACCAAGAGAAAGATCATTTTTGGGGGGATCAAAAAAGAAAATTAAGGTAATAAAGTAAACTCAAAAAGATCTTGAAAGTTACTTTTAATTCTAAATTACATAATTTGAAAAAGAAAGATGTTTCTGCCAGAGACTAGTTTGTAAAATATTGCTTCACTGAACTAAGTGGTAAGTGCAAATTTCATACACATGTCAAAATATTTCTTTAAAAGCATAGAACCCTTAACTCACATATATATAAGAATATAAGGTATCTTCCAACTAATAAATTTTCAAAGGATATGAACTGACAATTTTCAAATTAAGAAATTAAAATAATTCCCAGTCACATGAAAAAATTCTCTAAATCACTATTGATTAAAGAAATCCAAATTAAGACACCTCTGAAGTACCACTAACCATCTCTCAGATTGACTAGAATGACAGAAAAAAAGACAATGATAAATGTTGGAAGGGATGTGAGAAAATTGGAACATTAATACATTGTTGGTGGAGTTGTGAACTAATCCAATCATTCTGGAGTATAATTGGGAACTATGACCAAAAGCATGCCCCAAACTTTTGATTCACCAGTGTCTCTACTGGGTCTGTATCACAAAAAGATCATAAAAAAGGTAAAAGGACCCACATGGGCAAAATAGTTTGTGGCAGTCAGTTTAGTAGTGGAAAGGAACTGGAAATCGAGGAGAATGGCTGAAGAAGTTATAGTACATGAATGCTATGGAATAGTATCGTTGTATAAGAAATGATTACTAGGATGATTTTCAGAAAGACCTGGAGAAACTTATATGAACTAAAGCTAAATGATTGAGTAGAATAGCAACAACAAGATTATATGATTATCAATTCTAATGAACATAGCTCTTTTCAACAAAGAGGTGATTCAGACCATTTCCAATAGAGTTGTGAGGGAGAAAGCCATCTGCATCCAGAGAAAGGACTTTGGAATTTGAATGTGGATCACAGCATAATATTTTCAAGTTTTTTGTTGTTTACTTGCTTTTTATTTTTTTTCTCATTTTATTTTTTTATCTGATTTTTCTTGTGCATCATGATAAATGTGAAAATATGTATAGAATAGAATAGAATAGAGAGGTTCTGTGAATAGAGAGGGACAAAGGCTGTAAGAAACTATATGGTTTTAAGGTTCTTTTTTCCATCTTGGATTGAGTATAAAAAAGAAGATATTAATTTATTTGGTTGATATATTTTACAGGCATAAATACACTTTTTATTCAAAATGAGATTTGAAGGGCTGACAATGAAAATGTTCAATCCATTTTAAAGATAAAAAGTTGTTTTGTCCAAAACTTAATGTTTACAAATAGAAATTGTTCTTTTTTTGTTTTCTTTCTAAACATGTGTGATAGTTCCATTAATTGTTCCCTTAAGTAAAATGTTACTTCAGAATATGTCATGGCAAATGCAGATTTCCATAGATATTGATTCAATTAAATTCATCCATGCAGAATATACTTGTCTATTTCAAAAACATAAACCAAGTCAAAATTAATTTAACATTTAAGTAATGTACTTATTGTTACATCTAAGTCCCAATTACCTTGAATCATAAATCTTGTGAAGTAGTTATATTGGTTCACTCTGTTTAATTCTATTTGAAATGAATTTCATCATCTGAAAATTGTTTGTTCATATCATTTGACGATTTATCAATTGGAGAATGGCTTGATTTCTTATAAATTAGAATCAGTTCTATATATTTTGGAAATGAGGCCTTTATCAGAACCTTTAATGGTAAAAATATTTTACCAGTTTGTTACTTCCTTTCTAATCTTCTTTGCATTAGTTTTGTTTGTACAAAGGCTTTTTAATTTGATGTAATCAAAATTTTCTATTTTGTGATCAATAATGATCTCTAGGTCTCCTTTGGTCACAAATTCTTCCTCCTCCACAAGTCTGAGAGGTAAACTATCCTATGTTCCTCTAATTTATTTATGATCTTGTTCTTTAGGCTTAAATCGTGGACCCATTTTGATCTTATCTTGGTATGTGGTGTGAAGTGTGGGTCCATGCCTAATTTCTGTTATACTAATTTCCATGTTTTTGTCAAATAATGAATTCTTATCCTAAAAGTTGGGATCTTTGGGTTTGTCAAACACTAGATTGCTATAGTTGTTCATTATTTTATCCTGTGAACCTAACCTATTCCACTGATCAACTTGTCTATTTCTTAGCCAATACCAAATGGTTTGGTGATTGCTGCTTTATAATACAGTTTTAGATTAGGAACAACAAGGCCACCTTCATTTGACTTTTTTTTTTTAATTAATTCTCTTGAAATTCTTGACCTTTTCTTGTTCCATATGAATTCTGTTGTTATTTTTTCTAGGTTATTTAAATAGCTTCTTGGAAGTCTGATTGGTATAGCATTAAATAAATAGATTAGTTTAGGGAGTATTGTCATCTTGATTATATTCACTTGGCCTATGCAAGAGTATTTAATGTCTTTCCAATTATTTAAATCTGACTTTATTTTTGTGACAAGTGTTTTGTAATTTTGCTCATATAATTCCTGACTTTCCTTTGGTAGATAGATTGCCAAATATTGTACACTATTGACAATTATTTTGAATGGAATTGTTCTTTGTATCTCTTGCTGTTGGATTTTGTTGGTGATGTATAAAAATGCTGAGGATTTATGTGGATTTATTTTTTATCCTGCAACACTGCTAAAGTTGTGGATTAATTCTAATAACCTTTTATTAGAATCTCTGGGGTTCTCTAAGTACACCATCATATCATCTGCAAAGATTGGTAGTTTGATTTCTTCATTTCCTACTCTAATTCCTTTAAACTCTTTCTTGGCTCTTATTCCTAAGGCTAGCATTTCTAATACAATATTGAATAGTAATGGTGATAGTGGGCAACTTTGTTTCACTCCTGATCTTACTGGAAAAAGGTTCCAGTTTATCCCCATTATATATGTTACTTACTAAAGGTTTTAAATATATGCTCCTGACTATTTTAAGGAATAGTCAATTTATTCTTATACTCTCAATGTTTTTAAGTAGGAATGGGTGTTGGATTTTATCAAAAGCTTTTTCTCCATTTGATTAGTAATATGGTCAATTATACTAATAGTTTACCTAATATTAAACCAGCACTGCATTTCTGGTATAAATCCTACTTGATCATGGTGTATTATCCTGGGGATAATTTTCTGTAGTCTTTTTTCTAATATCTTATTAAAGATTTTAGCATCAATATTCATTAAGGAGATTGGTCTATAGTTTTCTTTCTCAGTTTCCACCCTACCTGGTTTAGGTGTCAGTACTATGTCTGTGTAATAAAAGGAATTTGGTAGAACTCCTTCATTCCCTATTTTTTCAAATTGTTTATATAACATTGGGGCTAATTGTTCCTTAAATGTTTAGTAGAAGTCACATGTAAATCCATCTGGCCCTGTGGATTTTTTCTTAGGGAGTTCATTAATAGCTTGTTGTATTTCTTTTTCTGAAATGGAACTATTTAAGCAATGTACTTTCTCCTCTGTTAATCTGGGAAGCCTATATTTTTGGAAGTAGTCCTCCATTTCCCTATGGTTATCAAATTTATTGGCATAAAGTTGGGCAAAGTAACTCCTTATTATTGCTATAATTTTTTCTTCATTGGTGGAAACTTCTCCCTTTTCATTTTTAAGACTAACAATTTGGCTTTCCCCTTTTCTTTTTCTGTTCAGATTTACCAAAGGTTTATCTATTTTATTAGTTTTTTCATATAACCAATTCTTAGTTTTATTTATTAATTCAATAGTTTTTTTTAACTTTCAATATTATTAATTTATCCTTTTGATTTAAAATTTCAAGTTGAGCATTTGATTGGGAGTTTTTTTAGGCTTTTTCTAGCTTTTTAAGTTGCAAGCCTAATTCATTTATCTTCTCTTTCTCTATTTTATTCAAATAAGCCTCCAATAAAATTTCCCCTTATTCCTGCATTAGCTACATCCCACAAATTTTGGTATGATGTCTCATCATTGTCATTGTCTTGAGTGAAATTATTTTGTCTATAATTTGCTGTTTTACACAATCATTCTTTAAGATAAGATTATTTAGTTCCCAGTTAGTTTTTGGTCTATTTACCCCTAACATTTTGTTTAATGTAGTTTTTATTGTATCATGATCTGAAAAGAAAGCATTTGCTATTTCTGCCTTCCTACATTTTATTTTGAGATCTTTAAGTCCTAATATATGGTCAATTTTTGTAAAGGTTCCATGAACTGCTGAGAAGAAAGTATACTCCTTTCTATCACCATTCTGTTTTTCTCCAAACATCTATCATACATAATTTTTCTAATTTTCTATTTACCTCTTTAATTTCTTTCTTATTTGTTTTGTGGTTTGATTTATACAATTCTGTGCAAGGTTGAGAGTGCAAGGTTGAGATCTCTCACTATTATAATTTTGCTGTCTATTTCTTCTTACAATTCTCTTAACTTCTCCTTTAGGAAGTTAGATGCTATTCCACTTGTTGCATATAGATTTTATATTGCTTCATTGTCTATGCTATACTTTAACAGGATATAGTTTCCTTCCTAATCTCTTCTAATTAGATCAATTTTCTCTTTTGCTTCATCTAAGATAAGGATGGCTACCCCTGCTTTTTTTTTTTACTTCATCTGAAGCATAATAGATTCTGCTCCAGCCTTTTATCTTTACTCGGCATGTATCTCCCTGCTTTACATGTGTTTCCTGTATACAACATATTGTAGGGTTCTGACTTTTGATCCAGTCTGCTATCTGCTCTGCTTAATGGAAGAGTTCATCCCATTCACATTTACATTTAAAATGATTAATTCTGTATTTCCTGGCATCATAATATCCCCGGATTATGCTTTTTTTTTTTTTTTTCCTTGCCCTCCCTGAACTCCGTTCCTTAGTATTGAATGAATGGGCCCCATTTGTGTCATGCCGCCCTCCCTCTTTAGTATCCCTCCCTCCTCTCTTTAAATCCCTTCCCCTTTTTTTTTTTGTACCTTTCCCTTATTACTCTTTTCCTTTTCCATTTTTCTCTCCCACTTTTTAGTGAGGTGGAGAGAATTCTCTGTAAAACAAATATATCAATTATTTTCTCTTTAAGCCAAACCTGATGAGAGTAAGATTCCCACAATATTCCTTCCCCCTCTAATTTCCCTCAAATCTGATAGGATTTTTTTTCCTCTTTGTAGGATGTAGTTTCCCTTTTTTTATCTCCTCTTTTCCCTTTTTCTGATACTATCCCCTTTCAATTTCTATTTCCCTTTTTTATGTTATATCAGTAAAATCAAATTATACTTTATGTATATCCACATCAGAAATATAGTTCTCAAGAGATCCTTTTACCTTTTTTCTGTTTCTATTGGTTGAAGATCAAACTTTTTGTTTGGATCTGCTTTTTTCCTTAGAAATAAAATGAAATAAATGAAATTCATCTGTTTCATTAAATTCTTCCATGAACAAAAATGTTCAGCTTTGCTGGGTAGCTTATTCTTGGTTGCATTCCAAGTTCTTTTGTCTTTTGGGATATCAGATTGCAGGCCCTTTGATCCTTTAGTTTGGATGCAGCCAGATCTTGAGTGACCTTATTTTGGCACCTCGATATTTAAATTTTTTTTTTTTTTTTTTCCTGGCTGCTTGTAATAGTTTTTTTTCTTAATCTGGTAGTTCTGAACTTTGGGCACAATATTCCATGGAGTGTTTTTTTAGGATCTTTTTCAGAAGGTATTCAATGAATTGTTTCGATGCCTATTTTCCCTTGTGGTTCTTTTTACCTCTGGGCAGTTCTCTTTCATAATTTCCTGTAGAGCCAAGATGGCGGAGAAGAAACAGACGACTCTGTGAACGTCCTCACTCCCTCACAACCAATTAGATAAATTAAGTCTCAGAATTGGCCCAGGACTGATAGATACCACAAGGACTGGAAGCAAGACTTACCAGCTGAAGAGAATCTGGAGTTTCAACAGACAAGGTCAGTCCCCAGGGGAGGAAGAAGAGAGGCCAGCACAGATGGCTGGGTGCTTGCATACTGCGCCCATTGCGCTGGGAAGGGCTCTGGGATCAGAGAAGCCACTGAGGTAAAGGAATCTGGCACAGGCTTTTAGCTCTTCTCTGCTAATTATTTAGCAGTTCAGAAGAGAAAGCCAAAATATTTTAAAACTCATATTAGATTTTCCCCAGACCCTGGAGGTGACTCAGCAGATCTCGGCACCAGGGGGTGTGGCCTCAGCTACCACCTGAAAATAGTTAAGAGATTGACAAGTGGGTGGATACCGCCCAAGGCAACACACACTGCCTAGCTTAGCTGGAGGGAGTGGAACTCAGCTCCAGGAAGTTCCAGAGAAGCAGAACCTTTGAACTAGGGACCACGGTTTCTAGCAGACACTTCCAGTTTGAGCACAGGGGCTTTTCACGTCACCTGCTGCAGACATCCACTCCCCACCCGGATACATAGGCTGGGCTTTTTGCTGTCTTTACTATTCAACGCCCTCGGGCACAGCAGTGCTAATCACCTATGAGGCACCTCCAGGGAGGGGGTGGGGAACTCTCTCCCAGAGCTCTATCTTAGCTCAGGCACAGGAGCCCCTGCATCCATCAGGTCTGGGAGGAAGCTGGTAAAGAAGTAAATAAATAATTTCCTACCCCAGGGACAGACCCCAAAAGATTTTTTTAAGTATGAGCAAAAAGCCAAGAAAAACCATAGATTCCTTCTATACAGAGAAAGAGCGGGTATCCAACCCCGAGGAAGTTAACAGCAGAGAGATAACAACCTAAAGGGGAACGATTCCTGCCCCCCATCACATAACTCTCTCCTAGAAGAAACTCTTAAAAAATTAAGGGAGATTGAAGAAAAATGGGGAACGGAAAGGGAAGCTATGATAGAGAATAACAACGTCCTGAAATTGGAGTTGGAAAAAATAAAGAATTCACAGGAGATGCAGGGAAACAAAATTTATGAATTAGAAAAGGTTAAAAAAAACACAGGAAAGTAGGATTTCTGAATTGGAAAAGATAAAAAAGTCTCAAGAAAATAGAATTTCTGAATTGGAAAAAGAAAATAATTCTCAAAAAAAAAATTAGGGAAATGGAAAAAAATTCAATAGAGCAAAATAATTCATTTAAAAACGAAATTGGGCATTTACAAAAAGAACTAAAAACTGTGAAAGAAGAAAATAACTCCTTAAAAGTCAGGATAGAAATGAATGATCCACAGAGAACCCAAGAATCAGTCAAACAAAACAAAAAAAATGAGAAGCTGGAGAACAATGTCAAATACTTACTGGGAAAATCTATAGACCTGGAAAATAGATCTAGGAGAGATAATCTGCGGATCATTGGACTTCCAGAAAACTATGACCAAAAAAAGAGCCTAGATTCTATTTTACAGGAAATTATCAAAGAGAACTGTCCAGAGGTAATAGAAACAGAAGGGAAAGTAGATGTGGAAAGAATTCATCGAACTCCTTCTGAAATAGACCCTAAAAAAAGAACACCACGGAATATAGTGGCTAAGCTGCAGAATTACCACACAAAGGAGAAAATCCTGCAAGCAGCTAGAAAAAAAACAATTTAAATACCAAGGTGCCACAATAAGGGTCACCCAAGATCTGGCTGCCTCCACATTAAAAGATAGAAGGGCCTGGAACCTGATATTCCGTAAGGCAAAAGATCAAGGACTGCAACCAAGAATGAACTACCCAGCTAAGTTTAGCATCTTTTTCCATGGAAGAAGATGGTCATTCAATGAAACAGAGGAATTCTATATGTTTCTAAGAAAAAAACCAGACTTAAACAAAAAATTTGATCTACATCCACAAGACTGAAGAGAAACAGAAAAAGGTACACAGAACCCTTGAGAACTGATAATTTCCTGTAAAATAGTATCTCGGCTCTGTTTTTCATCATAATTTTCTGGAAGTCCAATAATCCTCAGATTATCTGTCCTAGATATATTTTCCAGTTCTGTTGTTTTTCCAAGTAGATATCTAATATCTAATATTTCTTTCTATTTTTTCATTTTTGTTTGGTTTTGCTTGACTGATTCATGATGTCTCAGGGAACCATTCATTTTTTTGTTCAGTTCTGATTTTTAATGAGTTATTTTATTCATTAGCTGTTTTTTAATTTCTTTTTGTATGGGGCAGAGCCAAGATGGTGGAGAAGATACACGCGAATTTATAAGCGCCTTTCTTCCCTCATTACCAATTAGTTAAATCACCCTCAAAAATAATGCTGGACTGATAACAACCACAAGGATTAGAAGCACAGCTTACCAGCTGAAGAGAATCTGGAATTTCAACAGAAAAAGATGGTTCCAAGGGGAGGAAAAAAAAAAAGGCCAGTACAGACAAGGTTGGACTGGGTGCTAACACACTTGGATCAGAGAAGACTCTGAGATAGAAGAATCTGACAAAATCTGTAAGCTCTTCTCTGCTTATAAAACAGCAGTTCAGAAGAGAAATCAAGCTACTTTAAAATATAAAGTCAGATCCTAAATCCACCCCAATCCTAAAGTGACCTAACAGATCTCCTCACGGCTGTGAAGACTGTGCAGACACCTTCTGCTACCCAGCTACTCCTTGGGGTAGTTGAGAGCCTGAACAGTGGGGACACAGCCCTAGGCAGCCTCTAATCCATATAGTGCAAGGCTCAGCCTAAGGCAATGGAATTCTAGCAGCAGCTTATTCCCAGAAAAGCAGAACTCCCAGAGAAGTGGAACCTTTGTAGTGGGGACCTCGGTTTCCAGGCAGACACTTCCGGTTTGAGCGTAGGGGCTTTTCACATCAGCTGCTGACATCCACAGCCCCAAGGGAGGCATTGGCTGGGGTTTGTGATGCTTTCTTTGTTCAGCCTTAAAACTCAGGGCAGTCCCTAGGTCACACAGCAGGATCCTTCACTAAGCACTGCTCACAGAGCAGCTGTGCTAAACACTTCTGAGGCATTTCCTGGGAACTCTCTCCCATAGCTCTCTCTTACCTCTGGCACAAGGTTGTTGCATTCTACACCCCTGCCCCCAATCTGGAAAGAAGCTGGTACATAAATAAACTTCTTACCCAAAGCACAAAACCCAAAAGATTTTTAACAATGAGTAAGAAGCTGAAGAGAAAGATTGACACTTTCTACATAGAGAAAGAGCCAGTATCCAACCCCAAGGAAGTTAATAGCAGAGAGTCAGCAGATAACAGCCTAAAGGGGAATGATACCTGCCACCCATCACATAACTCTCTCCTAGAAGAGACTATTAAAAATTAAGAGAGTTTGAATAAAAATGGGGAAAGGAAAGAGAAGCTATGATAGAGAATAACAATGTCCTGAAATTTGAGTTGGAAAAAATAAAGAATTCACAGGAAGTTCATGGAAACAAAATTTGTGAATTAGAAAAGGTTAAAAAAAACACAGGAAAGTAGCATTTCTGAAATTGGAAACGATAAAAAAGTCTCAAGAAGGTAGGATTTCTGAATTGTAAAAAGAAAATAACTTGCTAAAAAATAGTGAAATGGAAAAAAAATTAAACAGAGCAAAATAATTAATTTAAAAACTCAATTGGGAATATACAAAAAAAATGAAAAATGTGAATGAAGAAAATAACTCATTAAAATCACAATGGAACAAATAGAAATGAATGATTCATTGAGAACCCAAGAATCAGTCAAAAAAAAAAAAAAAAAAGATGAAAAGCTGGAGAATAACGTCAAATACTTACTGGGAAAATTTATAGACATGGAAAATAGATCTAGGAGAGAGAATATGAGGATCATTGGAATTCCTGAAAACTATGATCAAAAAAAGAGAATAGATTCTATTTTACAGGAAATCATCAAACAGAACTGTCCAGAGATAATAGAAACAGAAGGGAAAATAGGCATTGAAGGAATTCATCAAACACCTTTTGAAAAAGACCCTAAAAAAAGAACTCCATGAAACATTGTGGCTAAACTACCATACTAAGGAAAAAATATTGCAAGCAGCAAGAAAAAAACAATTCAAATATAAACGGGCCACAATAAGGGTCACTCAATATCTGGCAACCTCCACATTAAAGGATCACAGGGCCTGGAACCTGATATTCCAAAAGGCAAAAGATCAAGGATTGCAACCAAGAATAAACTACCCAGCAAAGTTTAGCATTTTCTTCCAAGGAAGAAGATGGAAATTTCATGAAACAAAGGAATTCCATTTCTTTCTAAGAAAAAAACCAGACTTAAAAAAAAAAATGTGATCTACATCCACAAGACTGAAGAGAAGCAGAAAAAGGTAAAAAGAACATTTGAGAACTATATCTCTATTGTGTATATACAGAAAGTCCGCATGTATAATTTGATTTTACTGATATAATATTTTAAAAATATGGAAGTAGTAAAGGGAAGGGGATAGTATCAGGTAAAGCAGAAGGAGAGATAAAAAGAGGGAAACTACATCCCAGGAAGAAGCATAGAAAATCTAACACATATGAGGGAATTTAGAGAGGGGGAGAAATATTGTGTGAATCTTACTCTCATCAGAGTAGACTCAAAGAGCAAATAATCGACATATTTGTTTTTCAGAGAATCCTCTCTCACCTCATTAAAAGGGGGGAGAGGAAAAGGGAAAAGGAAAAGGGGAATAAGGGAAGGGTACAAGAAAGGGGAAGGGACTTAAAAGGAGGGGGGAGGCATTCTAAAAAGGGAGGGATGTGCACCACAAGTAGTGTCTATAAATTAAATAATTGGGATGAGGTTCAGGGGGGTTAAGGTGGGGGAAGCATAATCTGGGGATAATATGATGGCAGGAAATACAGAATTAGTAATTTTAACTGTAAATGTGAATGGGATGAACTCTCTCATTAAACGGAGTCAGATAGCCAACTGGATCAAAAGTCAGAACCCTACAATATGTTGTTTATAGGAAACACACTTAAAGCAGGGAGATACATACAGAGTAAAGGTAAAAGGTTGAAGCAGAATCTATTATTCTTCAGGTAAAGCCAAAAAAGCAGGGGTTGCCATGCTTATATCAGATCAAGCAAAAGCAGAAATTGATCTAATTAAAAGAGATAAGGGAGGAAACTATATCCTGCTAAAAGGTAGCATAGACAATGAAGCCATAACAATACTAAACATATATGCACCAAGTGGCATAGCATCTAACTTTCTAAAGGAAAAGTTAAGAGAGTTGCAACTAAAAATAGACAGCAAAACTATAATAGTGGGAGATCTCAACCTTGCATTCTAAGACTTAGACAAATCAAACCACAAAACAAATAAGAAAGAACTTTTTTTAATTTTTTTTTTAATTTTTATTTTATTTTATAATTATAACATTTTTTGACAGTACATATGCATGGGTGATTTTTTACAACATTATCCCTTGCACTTACTTCTATTCAGATTTTTTCCCTTCCTCCCTCAACCCCCTCCCCCAGATGGCAAGCAGTCTTATATATGTTAAATATATTACAGTATATTCTAGATACAATATATGTGTGTAGAACCGAATTTTTTGTTGCACAGGAAGAATTGGATTCAGAAGGTAAAAATAACAGTTTACATTCATTTCCCAGTGTTCCTTTTCTGGATGTAGCTGGTTCTGTCCATCATTAATCAATTGGAATTGGATTAGCTCTTCTCTATGTTGAAGAAATCCACTTCCATCAGCATACATCCTCGTACAGTATCATTGTTGAAGTGTATAATGATCTGGTTCTGCTCGTTTCACTCAGCATCAGTTGATGTAAGTCTCTCCAAGCCTCTCTGTATTTCTCCTGTTGGTCATTTCTTATAGAACAATAATATTCCATAACATTCATATACCATAGTTTACCCAACCATTCTCCAATTGATGGACATCCATTCATCTTCCAGCTTCTAGCCACTATGAAAAGGGCTGCCACAAACATTTTGGCACATACAGGTCCCTTTCCCTTCTTTAGTATTTCCTTGTGATACAAGCCCAGTAGTAGCACTGCTGGGTCAAAGAGCATGCATATTTTGATAACTTTTTGGGCATAATTCCAGATTGCTCTCCAGAATGGTTGGATTCTTTCACAACTCCACCAACAATGCATCAGTGTCCCAGTTTTCCCACAGCCCCTCCAACATTCATCGTTATTTGTTCCTGTCATCTTAGCCAATCTGACAGGTGTGTAATGATACCTCAGAGTTGTCGTAATTTGCATTTCTCTGATCAATAGTGATTTGGAACACTCTTTCATATGAGTGGAAATAGTTTTAATTTCATCATCTGAAAATTATCTGTTCATATCCTTTGACCATTTATCAATTGGAGAATGGCTTGATTTCTTATAAATTAAAGTCAATTCTCTGTATATTTTGGAGATGAGGCCTTTATCAGAACCTTTAACTGTAAAAATGTTTTCCCAATTTGTTACTTCCCTTCTAATCTTGTTTGCATTAGTTTTGTTTGTGCAGAAACTTTTAAATTTGTTGTAATCAAAATGTTCTATTTTGTGATCAATAATGGTCTCTAGTTCTCCCTTGGACACAAACTCCTTCCTCCTCCACAAGTCTGAGAGGTAAAACATCCCATGTTCCTCCAATTTATTTATGATTTCGTTCTTTATGCCTAAATCTTGGACCCATTTTGATCTAATCTTAGTATGTCGTGTTAAATGTGGGTCCATTCCTAGTTTCTGCCATACTAATTTCCAGTTTTCCCAGCAGTTTTTGTCAAATAATGAATTCTTATCCAAAATTTGGGATCTTTGGGTTTGTCAAAGATTAGATTGCTATTTTTATTCACTATCTTGCCCTGTGAACCTAACCTATGCCACTGATCAACTAGTCTATTTCTTAGCCAATAGCAAATGGTTTTGGTGACTGTTGCTTTATAATATAGCTTTAAATCAGGTACACTTAGACCACCTTCCTCTGACTTTTTTTTCATTAGTTCCCTTGCAATTCTCGACCTTTTATTCTTCCATATGAATTTTGTTGTTATTTTTTCTAGGTCATTAAAATAGTTTCTTGGGAGTCTGATTGGTATAGCACTAAATAAATAGATTAGTTTGGGGAGTATTGTCATCTTTTTGATATTCGCTCGGCCTATCCAAGAGCACTGAATGTCTTTCCAATTATTTAAATCTGACTTTATTTTTGTGGCAAGTGTTTTGTAATTTTTCTCATATAATTCCTGACTATTCTTTGGTAGATGGATTCCCAAATACTTTATACTCTCAACATTTGTTTGGAATGGAATTTCTCTTTGTATCTCTTGCTGTTGGATTGTGTTGGTAATGTATAAAAATGCTGAGGATTTATGTGGATTTATTTTGTATCCTGCGACTTTGCTAAAATTCTGAATTATTTCTAATAGCTTTTTAGCAGAGTCTTTGGGGTTCTCTAAGTATACCATCATGTCATCTGCAAAAAGTGACAATTTGATTTCTTCATTTCCTACTCTAATTCCTTGGATCTCTTTCTCGGCTCTTATTGCCGAGGCTAGAGTTTCTAGTACTATATTGAATAGTAATGGTGATAGTGGGCAAACTTGTTTCACTCCTGATCTTACAGGGAAAGGTTCTAGTTTATCACCATTACATATGATGTTTACTGAAGGTTTTAAATATATGCTCCTTATTATTTTAAGGAATACTCCGTTTATTCCTATACTCTCAAGCGTTTTTAGTAGGAATGGATGTTGGATTTTATCAAATGCCTTTTCTGCATCTATTGAGATGATCATATGGTTTTTATTAATTTGATTATTAATATGGTCAATTATACTAATAGTTTTCCTAATATTCAACCAGCCCTGCATTCCTGGTATAAATCCCACTTGGTCATAGTGTATTATCCTGGGGATGATTTTCTGAAGTCTATTTGCTAATATCTTATTTAAGATTTTAGCATCAATATTCATTAAGGAAATTGGTCTATAGTTTTCTTTCTCAGTTTTCAATCTACCTGGTTTAGGTATCAGTACCATGTCTGTGTCATAGAAGGAATTTGGTAGGACTCCTTCAATCCCTATTTTTTCAAATAGTTTACATAGCATTGGAGTTAGTTGTTCTTTAAATGTTTGGTAGAATTCACCTGTAAATCCATCTGGTCCTGGGGACTTTTTCTTAGGAAGTTGGTTAATAGCTTGGTCTATTTCTTTTTCTGAGATGGGACTATTTAGACTACTTACTTCTTCTTCTGTTAATCTGGGCAAGCTATATTTTTGAAGGTATTCTTCCATTTCATTTAAGTTATCGAATTTATCGGCATAAAGTTGAGCAAAGTAGCTCCTAACTATTGTTCTAATTTCCTCTTCATTAGTGGGGAGTTCACCCTTTTCATTTTCAAGACTATCAATTTGCTTTTTCTCTTTCCTTTTTTTAATCAGGTTTACTAAGGGTTTGTTTATTTTGTTGGTTTTTTCATAAAACCAACTCTTAGTTTTATTAATTAATTCAATAGTTTTTTTTTACTTTCAATTTTATTAATCTCACCTTTTATTTTTTGAATTTCAAGTTTTGTGTTTGTCTGGGGGTTTTTAATTTGTTCCTTTTCTAGCAATTTTAGTTGTAAGCCCAATTCGTTGGCCCTCTCTTTCTCTATTTTATGCAAGTAGGCCTGTAGAGATATAAAACTTCCCCTTATTACTGCTTTGGCTGTATCCCACACATTTTGGTATGATGTCTCATTATTGTCATTTTCTTGGGTGAAATTATTAATTATGTCTATGATTTGCTGTTTTACCCAATCATTCTTTAGTATAAGATTATTTAGTTTCCAATTATTTTTTGGTTTCTTTTCCCCTGGCTTTTTATTAAATGTTATTTTGATTGCATTATGGTCTGAAAAGGATGCATTTACTATTTCTGCCTTACTGCATTTGATTTTGAGGTTTTTATGCCCTAGTATATGATCAATTTTTGTATACGTTCCATGAACTGCTGAGAAGAAAGTATATTCCTTTCTGTCTCCATTTAGCTTTTGCCCACGATCTATCATATCAAACTTTTCTAGTATTCTATTTACCTCTTTGACTTCTTTCTTATTTATTTTGTGGTTTGATTTATCTAATTCTGAGAGTGCAAGGTTGAGATCTCCCGCTATTATAGTTTTGCTATCTATTTCCTCTTGCAGCTCTCTTAATTTCTCTTTTAAGAATTTAGATGCTGCACCACTTGGTGCATACATGTTTAATATTGATACTGCTTCACTATTGATGCTTCCCTTTAGCAGGATATAATGCCCTTCCTTATCTCTTTTAATTAGATCAATTTTTGTTTTTGCTTGATCTGAGATGAGGATGGCTACTCCTGCTTTTTTGGTTTTGCCTGAAGCATAATAGATTCTGCTCCACCCTTTTACTTTTAGTTTGAATGTCTCATCCTGCTCCAGGTGTATTTCCTGTAAACAACATATAGTAGGATTCTGACTTTTAATCCAGTCTGCTAACTGCTTCCTCTTTATGAGGCAGTTTGCCCCATTCACATTTATGGTTAGAAGGACTAATTCTATATTGCTTGCCATCCTATTAACCCCTGCTTATGCTTTTCCCCTTTCCTTCCCTCTTACTCTCCTATCCAGTATTAAACTGGTGAACACCACTTGGTTTTCACATCCCTCCCTTTTTAGGATCCCTCCCCCACCTTAAAGATCCTCCCCTTATTTTACCCCTTTTCCTCGAAATTACTGTATTCCCTTCCCCTTACCTTACTACTTCGCTTTCACTTTTCAATGAAGTGGAAGAAGTTTCACCATAAATCGAATATGTCTATTGATACACGCTATGTTCATCTCCCTCCTTTCTTTCTCTCAGTTATAATAGGTTACCTTTGCCTCTTCATGAGATGTAGTACCACCACTTTACACCTTTTTATTATATAATCTCCTTTCCACCCTTAGTTTCTAAGACAAATTGTACATATGTTCTTTACATATTTTTTTGACAGAAGTATAGTTCTCAAGATTTCTTTTTACCTTTTTAGAAGTCTCTTGAGTTCTGTATTTGAAGATCAAACCTTTTATGTAGGTTTGGTTTTTTCATCAAAAATAGATGGAATTCATTTATTTCGTTAAATGTCCATCTTCTTTCCTGGAAAACGATGCTCATTCTTGCTGGGTAAGTTATTCTTGGCTGCATACCAAGTTCCTTAGCCTTTCGGAATATCATGTTCCAGGCCCTTCGTTCTTTTAATGTGGACGCTGCTAGATCCTGGGTTATCCTTATTGTGGATCCTCCATATCTGAATTGTTTTTTTCTAGCAGCTTCCAATATCTTTTCCTTTGTCTGATGGTTCTTGAACTTGGCCACTATATTTCTTGGTGTTTTGATTTTAGGGTCCCTTTCAGTAGGTGATCGATGAATTTTCTCAATGTCTATTTTACCCTCTGTTTCCAAAACGTCTGGGCAGTTCTCTTTGATAATTTCCTTGAAAATGGTGTCCAAGCTCTTTTTTTCCTCCCATTTTTCAGGGAGTCCGATTATTCTCAAATTGTCTCTCCTGGATCTGTTTTCCAGGTCTGTTGTCTTTCTGGTAAGGTACTTGACAGTCTTTTCAATTGTTTCATTTCTCTGGTTTTGCTTGACTCCCTCTTGGTTTCTCCTTGAGTCATTCATTTCTACTTGTTCCAGTCTAATTTTCAATGATGTGTTTTCTTCACTCACTTTTTTATATCTCTTTGTAATTGTCCAAATGAGTTTTTATCTTCTATGGAATTTTTTTCCATTTTATCCATTTTATTTTTTAGAGAGCTGATTTCTTTTTCCAGCTCACTATTCCTGTTTTCCTTGGAGTTGTTTACCTTTTCCAGCTCACTAATCCTGTTTTCCTTGGAGTTGTTTACCTTTTCCAGCTCACTAACCTAGTTTCTCAATGATTTGATTTCTTTATCCACTCTGTCTTTGAATGCATGGGATGACTTCTCCAGGCTCTCTTGCCAAGCTTCCCTTTCCTTTTCCCATTTCTCTTCCAGCTCTCTTGTGAGAGCCTTTTTGATTTCCTCTATGAGGTTCTTTTGTATTGAGGAGCAGCTTATATCCCTCCCAGGGGATACATCTGGGGACAGTCTGTTCCTAGTCTCCTCAGCATTTGAAGTCTGCTCCCTCTCCACACAGAAGCTGTCAATGGTTAGAGCCCTTTTGAATTTTTTGTTCATTTTGTCAGAGTAGGAATCAAAGAAAACAAACTGACAAGAGAAACAATTGGTCTGTTTTGCAGGGGATGGGGCTGGATGGTATTCATGGGCTTCCTCTACAGACTGGGGGTAGGGCAGCAGAGAGCCACTAACAGAACAGCAATGACTGTACTGAGTCTGCGCTCTGAGGCTCCGAGAACGCACTGAGTCAGTCCAGGTGGGGGTTGGGGGTGGCCGGGCTCTGAGAGACGCTGGCTTTCTGGGGTTTTAATCTTCACCTCCGGTGTTTACACCCTCTCTGCAGCTCCTGGCTTGCTACCAAGACGGAGCATCCACACTGGGGCAAAAGACCTTTCACAGAAACGGCAGAGATCACACCCCTCCCCCTCTGGTCTGAGCTGTGTGAGCTGCCTGTCTTGCTCTGGCTGTCTGCCCTCAGTCTGTGCCCAGTCTGATTGACTCTCCCCCTTTTCTGGCGACTTTCAAGGATGTCTTCTCTTGGTGATCATCTGTGGATTTCTTTCTGGGTCAAGCATTAAGTCAGAGGCTTGTCATGAAGTAAGTTCTGAGAGAAAACGAGGAGCTCAAGCAGCTGTCTGCCTCCACGCCGCCATCTTGGCCAGAAGTCAATAAGAAAGAAATTAAAAAGGTAAATGGAACATTAAAAAAAAAAAAAAAAAAAAAAAAAAAAAAAAAAAAAAAAAACTAGGGATGATAGACTTTTGGAGAAAACAGAATGGTGATAGAAAGGAGTATATTTTCTTCTCAGCTGTTCATGGATCCTATACAAAAATTGAACATATATTAGGACATAAAGATCTCAAAATTAAATGCAGGAAGGCAGAAATATTAAATGCCTTCTTCTCAGATAACAATGCAATAAAAACTACATTCAATAAGAAGTTAAAGGTAAATAGACCAAAAATTAATTTGAAACTGAACACTATTATCTTAAAGAATGACTGGGTGAAACAGAAAATTATAGAAACAATTAATAATTTCACACAAGATAATGAAAATGATGAGACATCATACCAAAATTTGTGGGATCCAGCTAAAGCGGTAATAAGGGGAAATTTTATAACTTTAGAGGCTTATTTGGACAAAATAGAGAGAGAGAAGATTAATGAATTGGGCCTGCAACTTACAAAGCTAGAAAAAGACCAAATTAAAAGACCCCCAACCAAAAATTAAACTGGGAAATACAAAAATTAAAAGGAGAATATCAATAATTATTGAAAGTAAAAAAAAAAACACTTAAAAAAAAAAACACTATTTGAATTAATAAATAAAAACCAATAGTTGGTTTTATGAAAAGAGACAATAAAATAGATAAACCTTGTGGTAGAATCTGATCAGAAAAAGGAAAGAGGAAAATCAAATTGTTAATCTTAAAAATTAAAAAGGGGATCTTTCTACCAATGAAGCGGAAATTATGGAAATAATGTTACTTTGTCCAACTTTATGCCAATAAATTTGATAACTTAAGTGAAATGTATGACTATCTCTAAAAATATAGGCTTCCTTGATTAACAGAGGAGGAGATAAATTGCTTAAATAGTCCCATTTCAGAAAAAGTAATAGAACAAGCTATTAATCAACTCCCCACGAAAAAATCCCCAGCACCAGATGGATTCACATGTGAATTCTACCAAACATTTAAAGAACAACTAGCCCCAATGTTATATAAACTATTTGAAAAAATAGGGGATGAAGGAGTCCTGCCAAACTCCTTTTATGATACAGACATGGTACTGATACCTAAACCAGGTAGATCAAAAACTGAGAAAGAAAACTATAGACCAATTTCCTTTATGAATATTGATGCTAAAATCTTAAATAAGATATTAGCAAAAAGACTTCAGATCACAATACATTATGATCAAGTAGGATTTATACCAGGAATGCATGGTTGGTTTAATATTAGGAAAACTATTAGTATAATTGATCATATTAATAATCAAATTAATAAAAACCATATGATCATCTCAATAGTTGCAGAAAAGAGCATTTGATAAAATCCAACATCCATTCCTACCAAAAACTCTTGAGAGTATAGGAATAAATGGACTATTCCTTAGAATAAATAGGATCATATATTTAAAACCATTAGTAATCATAATATGTAATGGAAATAAACTGGAATCTTTCCCAGTAAGATCAGGAGTGAAAAAAGTTTGTCCATTATCACCATTACTATTAAATATTGTTTCAGAAATGCTAGCCTCGGCAATAAGAGTCGAGAAAGAGATTAAAGGAATAAGAGTAGGTAAAGAGGAAATCAAACTGTCAGTCTTTGCAGATGATACTTAGCAAACTCCAGAGGTTCTAATAAAAAGTTATTAGAAATAATTCACAACTTTAGCAAAGTTGCTGGGTACAAAATAAATCCTCAGCATTTTTATACATCACCAATAAATTGCAACAGGAAGAGATACAAAGAGAAATTCTATTCCAAACTTATGTAGAGAGCATAAAATATTTGGGAATCCATCTACGAAAGAAAAGTCAGGAATTATATGAACAAAATTACAAGGGACTTGCCACAG
Source organism: Sminthopsis crassicaudata (assembly GCF_048593235.1). Classification (NCBI taxonomy): domain Eukaryota; kingdom Metazoa; phylum Chordata; class Mammalia; order Dasyuromorphia; family Dasyuridae; genus Sminthopsis; species Sminthopsis crassicaudata. The sequence continues at coordinate 130,737,266 of NC_133619.1, read as the reverse complement.
AAATAAAGTCATATTTAAATAATTAGAAAGACATCCAGTGCTCATGGATAGGCCGAGCAACTATAATAAAGATCACAATACTCCCCAAACTAATCTATTTATTTAGTGCTATACCAATCAGAATCCCAAGAAACTATTTTAGTGACCTAGAAAAAATAACAAAGTTCATATGGAAGAATAAAGGGTCGAGGATTTCAGGGAATTAATGAAAAAAAAGTCAGATGAAGGTGGTCTAGGTATACTTGATCTAAAGCTATATTATATAGTAGCAGTCACCAAAACCATTTGGTATTGACTAAGAAATAGACTGCTCGTTCATTGCAACAGATTAGGTACAAAGGACAAAAAAGGGTACAACTAAAACAATCTAGTGTTTGATAAACCCAAAGATACCAACATTAAGGATAAAAATTCATTATTTGGAAAAAACTTTTGGGAAATCTGGAAATTAGTATGGCAGAAATTAGATATGAATCCACACTTAACACCATATACCAAGATAAGATCAAAATGGGTTCATGATTTAGGCATAAAGAATGAGGTCATAAATAGATTAGAGGAACAGAGAATAGTGTACCTCTCAGACCTGTGGAGGAGGAAGATATTTAAGAACTAGAGATCATTATTGATCACAAAATAGAAGATTTTTGATTACATCAAACTAAAACATTTCTGTACAAACAATACTAATACAAACAAGATTATGAAGAGAAGTAACAAATTGGGAAAATATTTTTATAGTTAAAGGTTCTGATAAAAGTCTCATTTCCAAAATATATAGAAAATTGATCCTAATTTATAAGAAATCAAACCATTCTCCAATTGATAAATGGTTAAAGGATATGAACAAACAATTCTCAGATAACGAAATTGAAACTATATCCACTCATATGAAAGAGTGTTCCAAATCACTACTGATCAGAGAAATGCAAATTAAGACAACTCTGAGATACCATTATACACCGGTCAGATTGGCTAAGATGACAGAAATAAATAATGATGAATGTTGGAGTCGATGTGGGAAAACTGGGACACTAATACATTGTTGGTGGAGTTGTGAAAGAATCCAGCCATTCTGGAGAGCAATTTGGAACTATTCCCAAAAAGTTATCAAACTGGGCATACCCTTTGATCCAGCATTGCTGCTATTGGGCTTATATCCCAAAGAAATACTGAGGAGGGGAAAGGGACCTGTATGTTCCAAAATGTTTGTGGCAGCTCTTTTTGTAGTAGCTAGAAACTGGAAGGTGAATGGCCGTCCATCAATTGGAGAATGGTTGGGTAAATTATGGTAAATGAAGGTTATGGAATATTATTGCTCTGTTAGAAATGACCAGTAGGATGAATTCAGAAATACTTGGAGAGACTTGGATGAACTGATGCTGAATGAAATGAGCAGTACCAGAAAATCACTATATACTTTAACAACAATACTGTATGAAGATGTGTTCTGATGGAAGTGGATATGTTCAACATAAAGAAGATCCAACTCACTTCCAGCTGATCAATGATGGACAGAAAGAATTACACCCAGAGAAGGTACACTGGGAATTGAATGTAAAATATTAGCACTATTGTCTATCTACCCAGGTTATTTATACCTTTGGAATCCAATACTTAACGTGCAAGAAGAAAATTCGATTTACACACATATATTGTATCTAGGTTATAGTGTTACACATGTAAAATGTATGGGATTGCCTGTCATCTAGGGGAGGGAGTAGGGGGAGGGAGGGGAAAATTTGGAAAAATGACTACAAGGGATAATGTTATAAAAAATTACTCCTGCATATATACTGTCAAAAAAAATTATAATTAAAAATTAATAAAAAAATAATTTCTTTTTGCATATTTCCAGTTGAGTTTTTTAAAGGAGTTGTTTTGCTCTATGGAAATTTTTTCCATTTCACTAATTATTTTTTTTAACTAAGTTATTTTCTTTTTCTAATTCACAAATTCTACTTTCCTGGGAGTTCTTTATCTTCTAATTCACAAATTCTGTTTCCCTGAACTTCCTGTGAATTTTTTTTTTTTTTACCTTTCCCATTTCACCTTTCAGGAAGTTGTTACTCTCTTGAATAACTTCTCTTTCCTTTCCCCATTTTTGTTCTAGCTCCCTTTTAAGATTTTTAAGTGTCTCTTCTAGGAGAGCTTTTTTGTTTTGGGGACAAACAATTGTCTGGAGACTGTCTGCCATTAGTCTCCTCGGGGTTGAAATCCTGCTCTCTTTCTGTATAGAAGCTATCAATCGTCCTTTTAATTTTTTTACTCATTTTTTTAAATCCTGTAGGGTCTGCTTTCAGGGTCAGGAGATTACCAGCTTTCTCTGCAGAACAGGTATAGGTGTCTGGCCAGCCTGTCAACCAGCTGGGAAATAGTTTCCCAATGGAAGTGACTGAGGTCTGCACAGTCTGGCTGTGGGGAATGCCCTGCTAAGAACCCTGCTGTGTGGATTAATGACTGCCTTGAGACAAGAGTGTGAGCTGTGAAAGTGTCACTGCTCCAATCCGAGACCGTTGTTGGGCTGTGGGTATTAACAGCTGCTCAGACTGGAAGTTTCTCTGCCCTGGACCTGAAATGTCTCTGTATCAGAAGCACAGTCTTTCTGAGGAGGTTCTGTTGCCCCAGGCTGCGCCCCCCTGTTGTGTATATTTGCTGCTGCCCTGACCTGCTTCAGTGTGAAGCTGCATAGTTGTGCTAGTCTATACTGAGTTACTTCTGGTTGGGGGGGAGGGTACAGTTCTGGTGTTTTTAGAGTATCCTATATCTCTGGCTCTAATCTCTGTGCTGATCCCCTGCTTTACAATCAAGGCAAAGCAGTAACCCTATGGCAGGGTCGTTTCCACTGCTCTTCTAGTCACAGAGACTACCCTGCCCCTGGTCCTCTCTGGACACCAAACTTTCCTATTTTCCTGTCTGCTGCTGGTCTATTCTGGCCCCTCAGACAAACCTGTTCTGGTGGTCTTCCAGATTATCTTCAGCTGGTAAGTAGTTGCACCTTTAATCTTAATGAATTTCATTAGTCAAGCACTATTTTTGAGGCAAAATTCAAAGATTGGTAGTGAGGGGAAGAGAGAGGAGCTTAAAGAGTGTGTGCCTTCTCTGCCATCTTGGCTCCACCTCCCCCCCACTCTATTTCTTAAAATGTTTGGTTTCCTTCAAGGCTTAACTCAAGGACTACTGTCTATATACAACCAATACTTTGCAGTGATATATCTTAAGGTAACTGCTTCAGTTCTCTTGATCTAATAAAGTAGTTTTTGGTTTGTTTATTTGTTTTGTCATTATTATTGTTACTTAGACTTATTTTGATCCATGTAAGGAAGTCTAGGAGAGGGAATACCTCCATGAATGACTATACTACAATTTAAAACATTATAATTGCAAGGGGACCAAAGATTAATTAATTTGCCCAGAGATCAATTGCCCAGAGCCAATAAGCCAGAGGTTGAACTTGAAGCCAGATCAGCTGATTATGAAATGCTTTGTTGAGGTTAGTGGCAGTGCAGAGAGTAGGGGGAATCCCTCTTTGGTTGGTACAAATCCAACATGAAAGAATTCATGAACCTGAAATATTATATGGGAAAAGGAAGTTTATTGACACTGAGAAGTCAGCTTTTGCTAGGGGACAGACTTCTTCAATGGCAAGGTTCTGACAGAGAAATAAAGGTCCTAGCAGAGAAATCTTGGTAGAGAGTAAAGAAGGGTTAATGATGAGAAGAGAATGTCTTCACAGTGGGCAAGGGTCATGGTAGGCAGCTATGCCAAAGAGAAGTCCCTTGGTATGGCATAATTCCTGCTTTTAGCCTTCTGCAAAGAAATGATCTCTCAAATTACCCTTTAAATAGGAAATTTGAGACTTTTAATTCAATGTTTTAATTCAATGAAATTACTTCAATGTTGTCACTGCCCCCATGCTTAGATTTGCAATTGAATAAGACCACTTAAGTTCCAACTAAGTAGGAGTGTATAGCGAGCTGTCGTCTCTAGAAGCTGCCGGATTACTCTCTGGGAAGAGATCTGCTGTGTCTACTCAAATCTCTCAGACAGATTCTTCTTCCTGTAGTGAACCGTTGTCTCCAGGCAGTTGTTGTTAACTCTTGTCCTTAGAAGTGACTTCCCTTCCTGCAGAGAGCCCCGTCAGGCCTGATGTAATGCAGAGACCCTCTTCTTGAATCCTGGCTCTGAATCTCCTCCAGCTCTTATCCTTCTCCAGGCCGATATGCTCTCTGCGCCCAGTGCTGTCTCTTTTATCCTCCCAGAGAATGGGCGTGGGATAATGCAAGGGCTTCTGGGAAGAACCACCCCAGCCAATGAGCTTGCCCCCTCTATCAAGTCAACCTGAGTTCTCACCTTGTAATCCTAACAGGAGTGGTCCTGGATTAATTTTCAGCTCAATAGAGGGTGCAGTTACTCAATAGAAACATCAGGTCCAGATCTTCAGCTAAATGAGACCACTTAAGTTTGAGCTAAGTATTGGTCCTGGGCCAGTTTTAATAAAACCACTTAACTGTCGCAAAGGTGGGTCCCTGTCAGGAGAGTTTCAGAGCTCACCCCAAAAGTCAAAGACAGTTTCAAGGTTCCCCCATCACAAAATGTAACGCAAAAATGTGTCCACAAAGACATTTTTCTTTGCAACTTTGCATTTTTCTTTGCAACTTCTTCTGACTCTAAAACTTGAACCCAGATCAGCTGGGTTCCTTGTTGCTTGCAACTTCTTCTGAAGAAAAATGTTTCAGCTGATTGCATGCAATCATTCTAAGTAAAACAACATGAAGCATACAGCTCATCTCTAGTAATGTCAAATGTTTCTGCATTACTGTATTAGCTAAGCAAATGCCATCATATAGTTACCTCATTTCCCCTCATTCCACAACCATTCATTTAGCTAGCAAAATATTCCCCTTAAAATTAAATTTCTTTGAAATGCCTACAACTCTAAATTTAGCAGCAAAATGATTTTAAAAGACACTTATGGTTTTAGAAAATCCTAAAACTCAGCCAGGTTTTCCCATATAGAGTGAAGATATTTTGTTGATTGTTTTGATTGCTATAAAAGATGGCTTAGTTTGTCTTACTGTGAGTATTCTTGCTTTCTTAACAGCTCTGAGTTTTCAGTAGTATTTTTAACCAAAGAAGAGAAAGACATACTTTCAAAGAAATAGAATGCTTGAAGGAGTTAAAGTTGGCAAGATGAGGAATGTTTTTAATGGTACAAATACAGTTCTAGATCTATGTCAGACAAATTTGACAACTTTAAGACTATGACAATATTTCAGAGTGAAAATTTTAAAATATCATTATTCGATTTCCAAAGTAATATGCATTTCTTAAGTTTTTAAATAGTGTGAGACTTTATCATTTGAAAAATACACAAAGCTATCTTGAAGAAAGTTTTATCTTCATAAACAAAGGACAGCACATTTATAATAGCCTTTTGTGGTTTGGAATTACAAAATTTAGAGCAAAACATTTTAAAGATTAGTATCCACAAAGAAAAATTCTCTCTCTCTGTATCCCTACTCTATCTCTTTGCTTCTATCTCTCTGTTTTTGCATCTATTTCTCTTTAGGAGTGTATCTCTGTGTTTTTCTCACTGATCTTTATTTAAGACAAACTTTCTAACACTGTAAAAGACACAAAGCCCTGGGGACATTATGAAATAGAAGGAGCAAAACTGACAAAGAAAAAGTACTTTAAATTAAGGTCTTGAAATGCAAAACTTTATAATGTGCTAGCCTATTCTTCTCCTAAAGACCCCTATCATAAGAACAGTTTAGACAATAAAAATAGAGATAAATCTGAAGGTAACTAAATGTAAATGTAATGAAATCTATTTCAGGGAAGAAATGGGAGGAAATGCAGTGTGCTGCTACAAATCTCATTTACTACTTTAACAATCATTGCAATATGTGATGACAATAAACCCTGGTAACCTAATGAATCCAAACAACTCCCTGGGCATTGTGTGCAATACTTCAGAACATAAAGCCCTTAACAACTCAGAGCTCAAAGTGCTAGAATTTGACTATTCCATTATTTTCATTTTTCTCAAACATAGAAATATTTTATAAAAGATAATTTAGTATCTAAAACTAACAATATTTACATAATATGCATATTTACATTTATATATACACATATATATTCTTTTTATGTTGTTATCTATTTATATTATCTTTCAACTCTACTGGGATTGCTTGAGATGATACTGATTATCTGTATTCTTCATCTTGCCTGGAGGTAACATATGCATTTGAATACAAGATCAGATCTCAGGCTTTGGTGAAAATTGTCATTGTGGATTTCATTTTATATATATGGAAATAACACTCTTGAAATGATTTTACCTTAATTCTCCCACAACCACTCTTTATATATATTTGTTTAAAAGTAGCATATTAGTGCATTTTTCCTCCTTGGTCAATGATTGGGCTAATTATTTCTCCATCTAAATTTAGCTTTATCAATCTCACTTCCCCCTCCAGGAAAGGAGTATGCATTTGTCTCTCAACATTAGCATTGTTAAATGTTTCATTTCATTCCAACACTATATTTATCCCAGGCTTTCTCTATATCTCCAAGAGTAGATTATTTTTAGAACAACAATGAAGGGTTGAAATGTGTTATTTCTAAATTTACCCTTACGGCATTTTTCAAGAATAATTGAACTTACTGCTTCTCCATTATCTAGTAATATCCACTATTATAACAGTGTATCAGTAAGTAAAGTTTTGTAAGTTTAAAATTGGTCTTGTATAAAATTTACCAATCAGCAATTTCAAACTGTATAAGCCTCATTTGAGAATTAAAGTCTAACTGAGTTAACCTAGATATGTTAAGTACAGTTTTTTGGGAGGAGGTCACTGAGGGAAGATAACATTGCTACTTGAATAATCTAATCCATTGTAAAAAGCATTCTGAGCTACACTCTTCAGAATATCTTTTACTATAAATCTTATTAAAATTTATCATCTTTCTTCTATCATTAATATCTTCACTATCACTTTATAAGTAGTAGCCTAATATATATATGAATATATATATATATATATGTGTGTGTGTGTGTGTGTGTGTGTGTGTGTGTGTGTGTATAATAAAGGCTTTTAAGATTACATGTGGCTGTTCTTGCGTGTGCTACTGGTTATTAAGCTATAGATTCAAGAGATCATGGCCAGAGACCTTTGAAGGCCTCAGAGGAGGCGAGCCAGGTACAGTTGACACTGCAAAGGTCAGTGGTCAAAGGTACTCTGTTGGGCGTAGAGTAGACTAGTAATTGTAACTGCCAGGAGTGCATGTTACAAATATGTATACACACACACACACATATATACACATACATATGTGTACAAACACACACATATAATATGAAATCTCCATTCTCAGTTTCACAATTTCTTTTCCCTAGTGAAATCTTTAAATAGCTGAACTAACAGAAACAAGAGCACCATCCTTCTTCAGAAGTCAAATTATGATAGAATCAGCATATAAGATAACATCTTTTGAGTAAGAATCAGAAGAAACAAATTTCATACAAACTTTAGAACATGAACAAAGTGAATGTTTGGAAAGTCACTTAAAATATTACTTCAAGCCTACAAATTCAATTCTATTAAAGCACTAAATGCCCACTTACTTTATTATGAAAAACACAATCTGAAGTGCTTCATATCCAAAGAGAAAATAAAGGTATGCAGAAATGTAAAGGAATAGTTATAGACTTACAATAAGGAGACTTGGTTGGAAAATTTATTCCTAGCATTTAATAACCTTATAACAATGGAGAAGTAAAATAATTTGTGTAGGCTTCAAACCCTGCCTTTATAAAATGACAGGTTGGGAATAGACAATACTTATAATTTCTTCTATTTCTAATATTTTGTGATCCTATGAAGTTAAGAAAGGAGAACAAATTTCCATGTATAAATTGAAGGAAGGCTTAGTGGTAGAAGATATAAATAAGTTAGGCCTTGAAAATAAAAGAGCTTTTCAGTTGTTTGAAATAGATATTTAAAATTTAAAAAAAAAGGAATCTCTTCCAGGAATTTAAGAAAATATAAGCAAAGATAAGAAAACAGAATGAAGTTTGGTTTGTTTGAAAAATAGAGTAAAATGAAGTGGGGTTGTGTGACATAAAATTAGAAAGTACATTGTAACAAGAGTATAATTGTTTTGAATGTTATGATAATATATTTTTTATACAAGAACCAATATAAAATCATGGAAGATTATTGAATAGAGATGTGTCATGATCATGCCTTCATATTACTAATGATATTCTGGGAATTTTGTAAAGGATTAAGTGAAGAAAGGAGAAGTCAGATGAAAGTTTCTTTGTGAGAATAAAGTAAATGTAAGGGCTAGATATTTTTTTTTTTCTTTTTCTGAGGATGGGGTTAAGTGACTTGCCCAGGGTCACACAGCTAGGAAGTGTTAAGTGTCTGAGACCACATTTGAATGCGGGTCCTCCTGAATTCAGAGCTGGTGCTCTATCCACTGCGCCACCTAGCTGCCCCTAAAGGGCTAGATCTGAGTGGATGTACTTGACCTAGATGCAAGGTAACCAGTATTTAGGACTAATTACCAATTGGACAATTCTCAATTAACATTTTTGGAGGATGACCCTACTCGACTAGATTCTGGATTGATCTATGGGTGTGGACAAAGAAGGGGAAGTGAGATCAGTGGGTGGAGTAGGAGGAGGAGATTGATTCTTTGGCTGTAAAGAGAGAGGAAGGAGGTGGAGAGATTGCTATATCTAATCCCCTGAGAGTGACCCCCAAAAAACCAAGAATAAAGACTTTTGCTTATCCTGACTCTGGCTGATTCTAAGAGATCCAGGGTCTCAACAAGTAAAGATCTATATGTAAGGTGAGGAAGACCTAAAGTATTTCAGTGAAGTAAAAAGAGGAGATGCATTTAAGAAATATTATTTATCAAAGGCAAGATTTGACTTCATGTTTATGATTTCAAATATAGTGATCGATTTATATTCCATTATGATTCTTATTTATCCAAGGAATTAATGTTAATGGAGGAATTGATTATTTGTATGAGTTAAGTAACAATAGAACAAGAACGAGAAGGAGTCAGAAGGAGATAAATCCATGGCACAAATAATATGAAAAAGGTAAAAATTAAATATTCATTTTAGGAATGGCAGATATAGGATCTCATTATATTAAAGACTTGATATTCATTATCAGATCAAAAGGCTGACATCTTACTATACTCAGAGGCAATAAAAAAGAGTAAGGGACAGTAGTTGAACTTAAGAGCTCAAATACTATCTGTAATATTGGTAAATAATATTAATATTAACCATTTTCAAGGTTGGTTTTAAGAACTGAAATAATGCAGAGGAAAAACATATAATAAATTTTTAGTTTACTGTTAGCTATTATTATTTTATTTCAATAGGATGTCTATGGAGAGACATGGAAGTTGGATTTGGCATTTCATCAGAATTGTTATAAATACAGACACCTAGTTCCTTATATGCTATCCCATTAATACTAGTAATAATAGTTACAAGTATTTATATCAACTATTAATAATAGTAACAAGTTTTAAAAGAAATAAATACTTCTGTTACAACAGACCACTCCACATGGAAAATGCTTTCTTTTTGCTACTAAAAAAATAGTAGGAAAGAATTGAAATGGAAGTGTATTTTCAGCACTTGATAAAAATGGAATGACAGGCAAAAAATGAATAATGATACAATTAAGAAGTTCAGTAGAATCAAAATCAAAGAATCAAATCACATATCCTTGATTAGTAGAGATTATACGAAAACATTGAACTAGTTATTAGAGATATAGAGATACACTTCAGTTCAGCAAATGAGTTAATGAACATGAGCTTTAAGACATTCTCCTATGTTTGGAGCATACCACGCTGAAAAACATACACTGCCCTCAAGAAACTTGCATTCTATTCAATAAAATAACATAGTCTCTTACCTTGGTAAGCTTATACGTCTCTATAGATGTGGGCATAAATATAAAGCATTTTAAAATGATTAATAAATTAATTTAGGAAAAATTTTAAATGATTAATTACTTGGGGAATGTTTAAAAAGTGGTCTGGGAGATTCAAAGAAGATGAAATTAGAGAAGATATCATAGAGAAGCTAACATTTTAAAGATGGAAAAGATTCATAATTGGAGGAGATGGGGGTTAATATCCAAGTAAAAGAATAACAAGTTACAACCAAAACAATTTGCTTTTGTTTTTAAAAATTAAAATACAAGAATAGATTTACTATTAGTTAAGGCAAAAAAAGATAGACTGGACTTAGATCACTGAAGAGGATGAATGTTAACTAAGGAATTTGAATCTTTATTCAGTAATTTATAGCAAATACATATGAATATACACACACAAAGGTTCTTCTATAACAAATCTCAACTTCCTTAGCTCAATGAAAACTATACTATTACTTAATATACATGGAATTTTTGCTTTTTTTTTTTTTTAACATAAAGTGTTATTTACAATGTTGGCTGATGGGGGCAGTAATAAGAATCAATTACTCCCAATCATGAGCTCATTCTCCATATAAGCTAACCAATGCCAGAATCTATAATAATAATAATAGAATACAATACAGGCATTTCATAGGTGACTACTATATGCCAGATCCTTTGCAAATTACTTTATAAATATTATTTCTTTTATCACAATACCCCTAAGAGATAAATATTTTTATAAGCATTTGGTAATAGAAGAAGCTTGCAAAAGAAGTTGCAACTTTTAATTAACTCAGCCAAGATCCCACAACTAATAAAAGTCTGAAATTGGATGTAAACTCAAAGCTTTTAAACTCTAGGTCCATCAATTTAAGCATTGTGCCACTTGAATACCTTGTTGATCACCAACTTCTCCATCTTATTTGGAGAGCCTCTTAACATTAGAGGAAGGAGGTATAGTGCTATGGATTCCTGTGCATCTATAATATGGATGTGTGCTTTACTTAATGAAATCACAGCCTAAACAATATACTATTTGGAAAAAATTCTTTCCATTTTATAGGTGATTAACAATGTGTTTTATTGATTCACATAAATTTCAAGTATGTTATTAAAAAAAATAATCAAAATACTAAAACAACTTAAATAAATAAGATCACTGCCTTAACAATAATATTTTAAAAAATAGTTTTTGATTTCTTTCACCATCCCAACCTCTGCCAGTGATAGACAAGCCTGAATTTAAAAATTCAGACATTCAATGCCACCCCAATCCCATGCATCTCTGTGTCATCTCCTATTTAGAGGTTGCTGGTAAAAGAATGCTTCTCCTAAGTTTTTCCACTCATAGTAAAACCCCAAATAAAATCACTGTCCATAAAAAACACAGTTGGTGTAGTTCAGGAATTCATATTAGTTCTTTGCTCTACTGTCTCCACTATCTACAATCCACAATCACACTCACTAATCATATAGATATTTAATCTTCATTAATCCCTTTCAGTAAGAGAAGTATGATTTGAGAAGTATGCTTTTTTCCCCCTTTTTATTATAGCTTTTTATTTACAAGATAGATGCATGGGTAATTTTTCAACATTGGCAATTGCAAAACCTTTTGTTCCAACTTTTCCCCCTTTCCCTCCACCCCTTCCTACAGATGGCAGGTTGACCAATACATCTTAAATATGTTAAAGTATAAGTTAAATACAATATATGTATACATGTCCAAAGAATAGGACTTTGAAATAGTGTACAGTTAGCCTGTGAATTAAATAAAAAATGCAGGTGGACAAAAATAGAGAGAATGGGAATTCTATGTGGTAGTTCATAGTCATCTCTCAGAGTTCTTTCACTGGATGTAGCTGGTTCAATTCATTATTGCTCTACTGGAACTCATTTGGTTCATCTCATTGTTGAAGAGGGCCACAGAATTGATCATCATATAGTATTGTTGTTGAAGTATATAATGATTTCCTGGTCCTGTTCATTTAACTCAGCATCAATTAATATAAAGCTCTCCAGGCCTTTCTGAAATCATCCTGCTGGTTATTTCTTACAGAACAATAATATCCCATAATATTCATATACAACAATTTATTCAGCCAATCTCCATTGATGGGCATCCACTCATTTTCCAGTTTCTGGGCACTACAAAGAGGGCTGCCACAAACATTCTTGCACAGACAAGTCCTCATCCCTTCTTTAAAATCTCTTTGGGATATAAGCCCAGTAGTAACAGTGTTGGATCAAAGGGTATGCACAGTTTGATAACTTTTTGAGCATAGTTCCAAATTGCTCTCCAGAATGGCTGGATGTATTCACAGTTCCACCAACAATGTATCAGTGTCCCTGTTTTCCCACATCCCCTCCAACATTGAACATTATCCTTCCCTGTCATTCTAGCAAATCTGACAGGGGTGTAGTGGTATCTCAGAGTTGTCTTAATTTGCATTTCTCTGGTTAATAATGACTTGGAGCATCTTTTCATATGGCTAGGAATAGTTTCAATTTCTTTGTCTGAGAATTGTCTGTTCATATCCTTTGATCATTTATCATTGGAGAATGACTTAGTTTCTTACAAATAAGAGTCAATTCTCTATATATTTTGGAGGCCTTTATCTGAACCTTTGAGTGTAAAAATGTTTTCCGAGTTTATTGCTTCCCTTCTAATCTTGTCTGCATTAGTTTTGTTTGTACAAAAACTTTTCAATTTGATATAATCAAAATTTTCTATTTTGTGATCAACAATGATCTCTAGTTCTTCTTTAGTCATAAATTCCTTCCACTTCCACAGGTCTGAGAGATAAACTATCTTATGTTCTTCTAATTAATTTATAATCTCATTCTTTATGCCTAAGTCATGAAGCCATTTTAACTTTACCTTGGTGTATGGTATTAAGTATGGGTCAATGCCTAGTTTTTGCCATACTGATTTCTAATTTTCCCAGCAATTTATGTCAAACAGTGAATTTTTATCCCAAAACCTGGGGTCTTTGGGTTTGTCAAACACTAGATTATTAAAGTTATTGACTATTTTGTCTTTTGAACCTAACCTATTACACTGATTAGTCTATTTCTTAGCCAATACCAAATGGCTTTGGTAACTGCTGCTTTATAATATAATTTAAGATCTGATACAGTTAGGCCATCTTCATTTGATTTTTTTTTTTCATTAATTCCCTTGAAATACTTGACTTTTTGTTTTTTCTATATGAACATTGTTGTTATTTTTGCTAGGTCATTAAAATAGTTGTTTTTTGTTTTTGTTTTTTTTTTTTTGAGTCTGATTGGTATAGCTCTAAATAAATAGATTAGTTTAGGAAGTATTGTCATCTTGATTATATTTGCTCACCCTATCCAAGGGCATTTAATATTTTTCCAATTTTTTAGATCTGAATTTATTTGTGTGGAAAGTGTTTTGTAGTTTTGCTCATATAGTTTCTGATTTTCCCTAGGCAGATAGATTCCTAAATATTTTATACTATTAGTATTTAGTTTAAATGGAATTTCTCTTTGTAACTCTAACTGTTAGATTTTGTTAGTGATATTTAAGAATGCTAAAGATTTATGTTAGTTTATTTTGAATTCTGCAACTTTGCTAAAGGTGTGGATTATTTCTAATAGTTTTTCAGTAGAATCTTTGGGGTTCTCTAAGTATACCATCATATCATCTGCAAAGAGGGATAGTTTGGTTTCCTCATTACCTACTCTAATTCCTTTAATCTCTTTCTCAATTCTTATTGCCAAGGCTAGCATATCTAATACAATATTGAATAGTAATGGTGATAGTGGGCAACCTTGTTTCACTCCTGATCTTACTGAAAAAGGTTCTAGTTTGTCCCCATTACATATGATGCTTACTGATGGTTTTAAATAGAAGCTACTGATTATTTTAAGGAAAAGTCCATTTATTCCTATACTCTCAAGTATTTTTAATAGGAATGGATGTTGGATTTTATCAAATGCTTTGAGAAGTATGATTTTAAAGGAGAGGAAAATAGTATTTTCCTATGGTAAATCAACACCCTCAATTATTTAGTTTTTTTTCATCTGACAAGTTAAGAAGGCTATACAGTTAATATCTAATCTTTTACTAGTCAGATTCCATTTAAAAATTTCCTTTACTATCTTAACTTCCCTTTTCCAAATATCCTGTGCTTTCAAATTTGCCAAATTTAATCATTGACAAGACCCATAAATTTATAACTTGGATACTGGAATTATATGATGATATAGATAACATTTTCAAAAATAATAATTATTGCTAGGACATATAAGAATTACTGGATAACATGGAAATAGAAAGTACTGATCACCTCTCAAAAGAAAGCTCCAAATTAAAATTCACAGAAATGTCATTGGAAAAAATAGAATGTTTTTAAGCCAAAACAAAAAATTATTAGAAGCAACCAGAAGGAAAAAAAAAAAAAAAGAATCAAAATAATGAGGAGCCTCACAATTTAAAAGCTATCACTAAGAATTAGTGAAGAAAAAATTATATATATTCTTAAAATTACAACAAAAGTCAAGAGCCAAGAATAAATTAGCTTACAAAAGTAAACACAGTTCATTTTTTAAAATATTTTATTACTATTATTAGTAGTAGTATTAGTATTATTATTAGTATTATTATTATTATAGTTTTTATTGACAAAAAAAAAAGTGCATGGGTAATTTTTTAGCAATGACCCTTGCATAAACATCTGGTCCAACTTTTCCTCTCCTTCCTTCCACCCCCCCTTCAATGTTAGGCAGTCCAATCCATGTGACACATGTTAAAATATATGTTAAATACAATATGTGTATACATATTTATATAGTTATCATTTTGCACAAGAAAAATTTGATTTAGAAAGAAGGTAAAAATAACCTGGGAAGAAAAACAAAAATGTATGCAAACAACAAAAAAAACCAAAACTGATTTGGAGCCTCTCATTACTGAAGTAAGCCATTTGCATCAGAATTGATCCTCATATAGTATTGTTGTTGAAGTGTATATGATCTCCTGGTTCTGCTCATTTCCATTAGCATCAGTTCACATAAGTGTCTCCAAGACTCTCTGTATTCATCCTGCTGATTATTTCTTACAGAACAATAATATTCCATAACATTCATATACTAAAATTTTTTTTCAGTCATTCTTTAATTGATAAACATCCATTCAATTTCCAGTTTCTAGCCACTATGAAAAGGGATACTACAAACATTTTTGCACATAGAGGTCTCTTTCCCTTCTTTAATATTTCTTTGGGCTATAAGCCCAGTAGTAGCACTGCTGGATCAAAGGGTATATATACACAGTTTGATAAGTTTTTGGGTATACTTCCAAGTTGCTCTCCATAATGGTTGGATCCATTCACAACTCCACCAACAAAATATCAGTTTCCCAATTTTTTCCACATCCCCTCTAACATACATCATTATCTTTTTCTGTCATCTCAGCCAATCTGACAGGTGTGTAGTGGTATCTCAGAGTTGTCTTAATTTGTATTTCTGTGATCAATAATGATTTGGAACACGTTTTCATATAAGCAGAAATAGTTTCAATGTCATCACTCAAAACTTGTCTGTTCATATTCTTTGACCATTTATCAATAGGAGAATGGCTTGATTTCTTATAAATTGGAAGCAATTCTCTATATATTTTGGAAATGAGCCCTTTATCAGAACCTTTAATTGTAAAAATGTTTTCCCAGTTTATTACTTACCTTCTAATCTTCTAATTAGCATTAGTTGTTTTTTGTTTGTTTGTTTGTTTGTTTGTTTTTTGTACAAAGGCTTTTTAACTTAATATAATCAAAACTTTCTATTTTGTGATCATTAATGAGCCTTAGTTATAATTTGGTCACAAATTCCTTCTTCTTCCTCCACAGGTCTAAGAGGTAAACTATCCTATGTTATTCTAATTTATTTATATACTCATTCTTTAGGCTTAAATAATGAACCCATTTTGATCCTATCTTGGTGTATGTGTGTTAAGTGTGGGTCATTGCCTAGTTTCTGTCATACTAATTTTCAATTTCCCAGCAATTTTTGTCAAGCAATGAATTCTTATCCCAAAAGTTGGGGTCTTTGAGTTTGCCAAACACTAGCTTGATATAGTTATTGAGTACTATGTCCTGTGAACCTTTTCTACTGATCAACTAGTCTATTTTTTAGCCAATACGAAATGGTTTTGGTGACCACACTGCTTTATAATATAGTTTTAGATCAGGTACAGGTAAGCCACCTTCATTTGATGTTTTTTTTATTCCATTACTTCCCTTGAAATTCTTGACCTTTTGTTATTCCAGATGAATTTTTTTGTTATTTTTTCTAGTCATTAAAATATTTTTTTGGGAGCTTGATTGGTATAGCACTAAATAAATAGATTAGTTTCAGTAATATTGTCATGTTTATTATATTTGTTTGACCTATCCAAGAGCATGTAATATTTTTCAAATTGTTTAGATCTGACTTTATTTCTGTAGAAAGTGTTTTTTGCAGTTTTGCTCATATAGTTCATATAGAGATATATACATATATATATATATATATATATATATATATATATATATATATATATATATATATATATATATAGGGCTGATAAATTCCCAAATATTTTACACTATCTACAGTTATTTTAAATAGAATTTCTCTTTGTATCTCTTGTTTTTGAATTTTATTAGTGATCTATAAAACTGCTGAGGGGAGTGAAGACAAGATAGCAGAGAAGGCACACACAACTCTTTAAGCTCCTCTCATGCCCTTACTACCAATCTTTGAATTCAACCTCAAAAATAGCGCTTGACTGGTGAAATTCTTCAAGATTAAAGGTACAATGACTTACCAGATGAAGATAATCTGGAGGAATGCAGAGCAGGTTTGTCCTGAGAGGCAGGAACAAACCAATGGTAGGCAGGGAGATAGGAATGTCTGGCATCCTGAACTGACCAGGACAGTGGTAGCTTCTGTGGCTATACAAGTAGTGGAAACAACTCTGCCATAGGCTGATTGCTTTGACTTGATTGTAAAGCAGTGGACCAGCAGAGAGATTAGAGCCAGAGGTACAGGATACTCTAAAAACACCAGAATTGTACCACCCCCAAACCAGAAGTGACTTGGCATGGACCGGCATAACTGTGCAAGTGCACCCTGAAGCACCGCCAGGGCAGCTGCAAATCTACAGGACAGGGGGTGCAGTCTGGGGCAGCCTCTAATGTGCACAGTTGGAGGGGCTCAGCCTGGGGCAACAGAACTTCCTCAGTGTGACAGTGCTTCCTGGGCAGAGATACTTCCAGTCAGTGCATGGATATTCAGGTAGTCAGCTGCTAATACACACAACCCCACAGCTGGCTTTGGATTGGAATAGTGACACTTTCACTGCTCATTGTCTTGACTCAGGGCAATTGTTAATCAGCAAAGCAAGGTTCTTAGCAGGGTACCCCCCACCCCCACACAGCTGGGCCGTGCAGGGCTGAGTCACTTCCTTTGGGGAACTATTTCCCAGAGCATTCTTGTACCTGGCCTTTCTTTGTAGCTGTTGACAGGCCATCCATGCACCTATCCCTGTTCTACAGAAGAAGCTGGTAACCTTCTGGCCCTGAAGGTAGACCCTACATGCTTTACAAAATAAATAAATAAAAAAAAATTAAAGGGATGATCGATAGCTTCTATACAGAAAGAGAGCATGAGACTAAAAGTAGACAGTCTCCAGACAATTGTTGCTCCCCAACACAAAAGGCTCTACTAGAAGAGATTATTCAACATCTTAAAAGAGAGCTAGTAGAAAAACAGGGAATGGAAAGAGAAGCTATGCAAGAGAGTAACAACTTCCTAAAATGTGAATTGGAAAAGGTAAAAAAAAACTCCTAGGAAGTGCAGGGAAACAGAATTTGTGATTTGGAAAAGGTAAAGAACTCCCAGGAAAGTAGTATCTTGTGAATTAGGAAAAGAAAATAACTCACAAAAAAATAGTGAAATGGAAAAAAATTCCATAGAGCAAAACAACTTATTTAAAAACTCAATTGGACATATACAAAAAGATGTATAAAAATATTTATGAAGGGGCAGCCAGGTGGTGCAGTGGATAGAGCACCAGCCTTAAATTGAGGAGGATCCCAGTTCAAATCTGGTGTCAGACATTTAACACTTCCTAGCTGTGTGACCCTGGGCAAGTCACTTAACCCCAGGCTCAGGGGGAAAAATGTAATGAAGAAAATAACTCATTAAAAATCAGAACTGAAAAAATAGAAATAATGATTCCCTGAGACATCAAGAATCAGTCAAGCAAAACAAAAAAAAAATGAAAAAAAATAGAAAGAAATATTTCATATCTACTTGTAAAAATAACAGACCTGGAAAATAGATCTATGACAGATTATCTGAGGTTATATTGGTCTTCCAGAAAATTATAATGAGCCTAGATATTATTTTATAGGAAATCATCAAAGAGAACTGCCCAGAGAGAACAGAACCAGAAGGGAAAATAGGCATTGAAAGAATTCCTCGCACAACTTCTGTTCCTAAAAAGCCCTAAAAACTAAACTAAACAAAACAAAACAAAACAAAAACAAACAAACAAACAAACAAAAAAAAAAACCTCCATAGAATATTGTGGCCAAATTTCAGAATTATCAGACAAAGGAAAAAACATTACAAGCAGCCAGGAAAAAACAATTCAAATACCATGGTGCCACAATAAGGATCACTCAAGATCTGGTTGAATCCACATTAAAGGATCAAAGGGCTTGGAATCTGATATTGCAAAAGGCAAAAGAACTTGGAATGCAATAAATTACCCGGATAAGCTGAACATTTTCTTCCATGGAAGAAGATGGACATTTAATGAAACACATGAATTACATTTGTTTCTAAGGGAAAAAAAAACAGATCTAAACAAACAAAAAAAAATTGATCTCCAATCATAGGACTCAAGAGAAGCAGAAAAAGGTAAAAGGAACTCTTGAGAAGTGTATTTCTGTTGTAGATATACATAAAGTGCACATGTATAATTTGATTTTCCTGATATAACATAAAAAAGAAGTAGAAATGGAAAGGGGATAGTATCAGGAAAAGGGAATATAAAAACAGGGATACTATATCATACAAAGAGACAAAGAAAACCTATCATATCTGAGGGAAGTTAGAGGGAAGAACATTTGGGAATCTTTCTCTCATCAGAGCTGGCTCAAAGAGAAAATAATTGACATATTTGTTTTACAGAGAATTCTCTCTCACCTCATGAAGAAGTGGGAGAAAAAAGGGAAAGAGAAAAGAGAAATATAGGAAGGCTAGAAAAAGAGGGGAAGGGATTTAAAGGAAGGAAGGAGGGATACTAAAGAGGGAGGGCTGTGTGACAAAGTGGGGCCCATAACTTTAATACTGGGGAAGTAATTCAAGGAGGGCATGGGAAGAAAAAAAAAGCATAATCTGGGGATAATGTGATGGCAGGAAATACAGAATTAGTAGAATAGACAATGAAGCAATATCAACACTAAACATATATGCACGAAGTGGTATAGCATCTAACTTCCTACAGGAGAAATTAACAGAGTCCCAAGAAGAAATAGACAGCAAAACTGTAATAGTGGGAGATCTCAACCTTGCAAGGTCAGAATTAGATAAATCAAACCACAAAACAAATAAGAAAGAAATTAAAGAGGTAAATAGAATATTAAAAAAAAAAATTAGGTATGATAGATCTTTAGAAAAAGCTGAATGGTGCCAGAAAGGAGTATACTTTCTTCTCAGCTGTTCATGGAAGCTATACAAACATTGATCATATATTAGGACATAAAGATCTCAAAATAAAATACGGGATAGCAGAAATGGTAAATGCTTTCTTTTCAGATCATGAAGCAATAAAAACTACATTCAACAAAAAAGTTAGGGATAAATAGACCAAAAAGTAAATAGAAACTAAATAATCTCATCTTAAAGAATGATTGGGTGAAACAGCAAATTATAGAAACAAATAATAATTTCACTAAAGAGAATGACAATGATGAGATATCATACCAAAATTTGTGGGATGCAGTTAAAGCGGTAATAAAAGGCCATTTTATATCTTTAGATACTTACTTGAATAAAATAGCAAAAAAGGGGAGCGGAGCCAAGATGGCGGAGAAGATACACACAATTTTGTGAGCTCCCTTCTTCCCTCAATACCAATTAGTTAAATCAGCCTCAAAAATAATGCTGGACTGATAGAAACCACAAGGACTAGAAGCACAACTTACCAGCTGAAGAGAATCTGGAGTTTAGACATAAAAAGGTCGGTTCCCAGGGGAGGAAAAAAAAAAGGCCAGCCCAGACAGGGTTAGGTGCTAACACATTACACCAACTGAGCTGGGGAGAACTCTGGGATCAGAGAAGCCACTGAGATAGAAGAATATGGCACAGGCTGTTAACTCATCTCTGCTTATAAAACAGCAGTCCAGAAGAGAAATCAAGCCACTTTAAAATATAAAGCCAGATGCTAGAACCACCCCAATATGAAAGTGACCTAAAAAAATCTGGGCACGGTTGTGAAACCTCCCTCTACTGTCCGGGGTTTCACCTTGGGGTAGTTAAGACATTGAAAAGAGGGGACACAGCCCAAGACAACATATAATTCACATAGTGCCTGGCTTGGCTGGAGGCTGTGGAACTTAGCCACAGAAGTCCCAGAGAAGCGGAACCTTTGAAATAGGGTTTCTGGGCAGACACTTCCAGTTTGAGCCCAGGGGCTTTTCATGTCAGCTGCTGATATCCACGCCACACAGGATGCATTGGCTGGGCTTTCTGTCGACTTTACTGTTCAGTCTTAAACCTCAGGGAAGTTTTTAGGACACACAGCGGGGTCCTTCACTGGGCAACACTCACAGTGCAGCCGCAGCCATACTAATCACATCTGAGGCACTTCCAGGGAGGGGGAGGGTAACTATCTCCCAGAGCTCTCTCTTAGCTCAGGCACAGGAGCCTCTGCATCCATATAGTCTGGGAGGAAGTTGGCAAAGAAAGAAATAAATAATTTCTTACCGCAAGAACTGACCCCAAAAGATTTTTTAAATATGAGTGAAAAGCTAAAGAGAACTATTGATTCCTTCTACAAAGAGAAAGAGCAGGTATCCAACCCCGAGGAAGTTAATAGCAGAGAGTCAGCAGATAACAGCCTAAAGGGGAATGATACTTGCCCTCCATCACATTACTCTCTCCCTGAAGAGACTATTAAAAATTAAGAGAGTTTGAAGAAAAAGAGGGAAAAGAAAGAGAAGCTATGGTAGAGAATAACAACATTCTGAAATTTGAGTTTGAAAAAATAAAGAATTCACAGGAGGTTAAGGGAAAAAAAATTGTGAATTAGAAAAGGTTAAAAAAATCACAGGAAAGTAGGATTTCTGAATTGGAAAAGATAAAAAATTCTCAAGAAAGTAGGATTTCTGAATTGGAAAAGATAAAAAAGTCTCAAGAAAGTAGGATTTCTGAATTGGAAAAAGAAAATAATTTTCTAAAAAAATTAGGGAAATGGAAAAAATTCAATAAAGCAAAATAATTCTTTTAAAAACTAAATTGGGCATATACAAAAAGAACTAAAAACTGTGAATGAAGAAAATAACTCATTAAAAATCAGGATGGAACTAATATAAATAAATGATTCATGATTCATTGAGAACCCAAGAATCAGTCAAACAAAACAAAAAAAAAAAAAAAAAAAAAAAAAGAAAAGCTAGAGAATAATGTCAAATAGTTACTGGGAAAATCTATAGACCTGGAAAATAGATCTAGGAGAGATAATCTGAGGATCATTGGCCTTCCCGAAATCTATGACCAAAAAAGAGCCTAGATACTATTTTACAGGAAAACATCAAAGAGGACTGTCCAGAGATAAAAGAAACAGAAGGGAAAATAGGCGTTGAAAGAATTCATCAAACACCTTTTGAAAAAGACCCTAAAACAAAAACTCCATGTAATGCTATGGATAAGCTGCAGAATTACCACACAAAGGAAAGAATATTTCAAGCAGCTAGAAAAAAGCAATTCAAATATCAAAGGGCCACAATAAGGGTCACTCAAGATCTGGCTGCCTCCACGTTAAAAGATAGAAGGGCCTGGAACCTGATATTCCGAAAGGCAAAAGATCAAGGATTGCAACCAAGAATAAACTACCCAGCTAAGTTTAGCATCTTTTTCCATGGAAGAAGATGGTTATTCAATGAAATAGAGGAATTCCATTTGTTTCTAAGGAAAAAAACCAGACTTAAACAAAAAATTAGATGTACATCCACAAGACTGAAGAGAAACAGAAAAAGGTACATAGATACCTTGAGAACTG
Organism: Sminthopsis crassicaudata; assembly: GCF_048593235.1. NCBI lineage: Eukaryota > Metazoa > Chordata > Mammalia > Dasyuromorphia > Dasyuridae > Sminthopsis > Sminthopsis crassicaudata. Next base: position 130,714,994 of record NC_133619.1, on the reverse strand, counting down.
TATCACTATTGTGGATATATACAAGGTCCACATGGATAATTTGATTTTACTGATATAAAAAAGGGGAAGAGTAGTAAAGGAAAGGGAGTAGTATCATAAAAAGGGGAAGGAGTGATAAAAAGAGGGAAACTACATCCCAGTAAGAGGCATAGAAAATATACCATATCTGAGGGAATTTAGAGAGAGGGAGAAACATTGTATGAATCTTACTCTCATCAGAAGAGGCTCAAAGATTAAATAATTGACATATTTGTTTTTCAGAGAATACTCTCTCACCTCATTAAAAGGGGGGAGAGGAAAAGGGAAAAGAAAAAGGGGAATAAGGGAAGGGACTTGGAAGGTGGGGGGAGGGAAACTAAAAAAGGGAGGGCTGCACATCACAAGTGAGATCTATAAATTAAATATCGGGGAAGGGGTTAAGGGGGAGTCAAGGGAAAAATAATAATCTGGAGATAATATGATGGCGGGAAATACAGAATTAGTACTTTTAACTGTAAATGTGAATGGGATGAACTCTCCCATCAAATGGAGATGGATAGCAGACTGGATCAAAAGTCAGAACCCTACAATATGTTGTTTACAGGAAACACACTTAAAGCAGGGAGATACATACAGAGTAAAGGAAAAAGGTTGGAGCAGAATCTATTATGCTTCAGGTAAAGCCAAAAAAGCAGGGGAAGCCATCCTTATCTCAGATCAAGCAAAAACAGAAGGTGATCTAGTTAAAAGAGATAAGGAAGGAAACTATATCATGCTAAAAGGTAGCATAAATAATGAAGCCCTATCAATACTAAACATATATTCACCAAGTGGTATAGCATCTAACTTTCTAAGGGAAAAGTTAAGAGAGTTGCAAGAAGAAATAGACAGAAAAACTATAATAGCGGGAGATCTCAACCTTGCACTCTCAGATTTAAACAAATCAAACCGCAAAATAAATAAGAAAGACATTAAAAAAGTAAATAGAACATTAGAAAAATTAGGTATGATAGACCTTTGGAGAAAACTCAATGGCAATAGAAAGGTATATACTTTCTTCTCAGCAGTTCATGGATCCTATATAAAAATTGACCATATATTAGGACATAAAGATCTCAAAATTAAATGTATGAAGGCAGACATAATAAATGCCTTCTTCTCAGATCACAATGCAATAAAAGCTACATTCAGCAAGAAGTTAGCGGTAAATATATCAAAAAGTAATTGGAAACTGAATAAAGTCATCTTAAAGAAGGACTGGGTGAAACAGCAAATTATAAAAACAATTAATTATTTCATTCAAGATAATGACAATGATGAGACATCATACCAAAATCTGTGGGATCCAGCTAAAGCGGTAATAAGGTGAAATTTTATATCTTTAGAGGCTTATTTGAACAAAATAGAGAAAGAGAAGATTAACAAACTGGGCTTGCAACTTGAAAAGGTAGAAAAAGACCAAATAAAAAATCCCTAACCAAAAATCAAACTTGAAATACAAAAATTAAAAGGAGAAATCAATAATATTGAAAGTAAAAAAAACTATTGAATTAATAAATAACACCAATAATTGGTTTTATGAAAAAGCCAATAAAATAGATAAACCTTTGATAAATCTGATCAGAAATAGGAAAGAGGAAAATCAAATTGTTAATCTTACAAATGAAAAGGGGGATCTTTCCACCAATGAAGAAGAAATTAGAGAAATAATAAGGAGTTACTTTGCCCAACTTTATGCCAATAAATTTGATAACTTAAGTGAAATGGATAAATTTCTCCAAAAATATAGGCTTCCTGCATTAGCAGAGGAGGAGATAAATTGCTTAAATAGTCCCATTTCAGAAAAAGAAATAGAACGAGCTATTAATCAACTCACCAGGAAAAAATCCCCAGGACCAGATGGATCTACATGTGAATTCTACCAAACATTTAAACAACAATTAGCCACAATATTATATAAACTATTTGAAAAAATAGGGGATAAAGTAGTCCTACCAAAGTCTTTTATGACACAGACATGGTACTTATACCTAAAGCACGTAGATCGAATACTGAGAAAGAAAATTATAGACCAATTTCCTTACTTTCCTTAATGAATATTGATGGTAAAATCTTAATAAGGATATTAGCAAAAAGACTTCAGAAAATCATCCTCAGGATAATACACTATGATCAAGTAGGATTTTTACCAGGAATGCAGGGCTGGTTTAATATTAGGAAAACTATTAGTATAATTGACCATATTAATAATCAAATTAATAAAAACCATATGATCATCTCAATAGATTCAGAAAAAGCATTTCATAAAATCCAACATCCATTCCTCCCAAAAACGCTTGAGAGTATAGGAATAAATGGACTATTTCTTAGAATAATCAGGAACACATATTTACAACCATCAGTAAGCATAATATGCAATAGAAAATAAACTGGAACCTTTCTCAGTAAGATCAGGAGTGAAACAATGTTGCCCACTATCACCATTAGTATTCAGTATAGTACTAGAAACACTAGCCTCGGCAATAAGAGCCGAGAAAGAGATTCAAGGAATTAGAGTTGGCAATGAGGAAATCAAACTATCACTCTTTGCAAATGACATGATGGTATACTTAGAGAACCCCAAAGACTCTGCTAAAAAGCTATTAGAAATAATTCAGAATTTTAGCAATGTTGCAGGGTGCAAAATAAATCCACATAAATCCTCAGCATATTTATACATCACCAACAAAATGCAACAGCAAGAGACACAAAGAGAAATTCCATTCCAAACAAATGTTGAGAGTATAAAATATTTGTGAATCCATCTACCAAAGAATAGTCAGGAATTATATGAGAAAAATTACAAAACACTTGCCACAAAAATAAAGTGAGCTGTAAATAATTTGAAAGACATTCAGTGCTCTTGGATAGGCTGAGCAAATATGATAAAGATTACAACGCTCCCCAAACTAATATATTTATTTAGTGCTATACCAATCAGACTCCCAAGAAACTATTTTAATGACCTAGAAAAAATAACAACAAAATTCATATGGAAGACTAAAAGGTCAAGAATTGTAAGGGAACTAATGATAAAAGAGTCAGATGAAGATAGTTTAGATGTACCTAAAGCTATATTATATAGCAGCAGTCACCAAAACCATTTGGTATTGGCTAAGAAATAGACTGATCGATCAGGGTAACAGATTAGATACAAAGGACAAAAAAAGGTACATCGATAACAATCTAGTGTTTGATAAACCCAAAGATACCAACATTAGGGATAAAAATTCATTATTTGGAAAAAAACTGTTGGGAAAACTGGAAATTAGTATGGAAGAAATTAGATATGAACCACACTTAACACCATATTCCAAGATAAGATCAAAATGGGTCCATGATTTAGGCATAAAGAATGAGATCATAAATAGATTAGAGGAACAGAGAATAGTGTATCTCTCAGACCTGTGGAGGAGGAAGGAATTTATGACCAGAGGAGAACTAGAGATCATTATTGATCACAAAATAGAAGATTTTGATTACATCAAACTAAAAAGTTTCTGTACAAACAATATTAATGCAAACAAGATTAGAAGGGAAGTAACAAATTGGGAAAATATTTTTACAGTTAAAGGTTCTGATAAAGGTCTAATTTCCAAAATATATAGAGAACTGACTCTAATTTATAAGAAATCAAGCCACTCTCCAATTGATAAATGGTCAAAGGATATGAACAGACAATTCTCAGATGATGACATTGAAATTATATCCACTCATATGGATGTGTTCCAAATCATTACTATTCAGATAAATGCAAATTAAGACAACTCTGAGATACCACTATACACCTGTCAGATTGGCTAAAATGACAGGAACAAATAATGATGAATGTTGGAGGGGATGTGGGAAAACTGGGACACTAATACATTGTTGGTGGAGTTGTGAAAGAATCCAACCATTCTGGAGAGCAATTTGGAACTATTCCCAAAAAGTTATCAAACTGTGCATAGCCTTTGATCCAGCATTGCTGCTATTGGGCTTATATCCCAAAGAAATACTGAGGAGGGGAAAGGGACCTGTTTGTTCCAAAATGTTTGTGGCAGCTCTTTTTGTAGTGGCTAGAAACTGGAAGATGAATGGCTGTCCATCAATTGGAGAATGGTTGGGTAAATTGTGGTATATGTAGGTTATGGAATATTTTTGCTCTGTAAGAAATGACCAGCAGGAGGAATACAGAGAGACTTGGAGAGACTTACATCAACTGATGCTGAGTGATATGAATAGAACCAGAAGCTCGCTGTACACTTCAATGTTTTATGAGATGTATTCTGATGGAAGTGGATATCTTCAACATAAAGAAGATCCAACTCACTTCCAGTTGATCAATGATAGACAGAAACAACTACACCCAGAGAAGGAACACTGGGAAGTGAATGTAAATTGTTAGCACTACTGTCTATCTAACCAGGTTACTTATACCTTCGGAATCTAATACTTAATGTGCAACAAGAAAATCGTATTTTCACACATATATTGTATCTAGGTTATATTGTAACACATGTAAAATGTATGGGATTGCCTGTCATCAAGGGGAGAGAGTAGAGGGAGGGAGGGGATAATTTGGAAAAATGAATACAATGGATAATGTTATTTAAAAAATCACTCATGCATATATGCTGTCAAAAAATTATAAATACAATTAAAAAAAATAATAAAATAAAATAAAAGTGGAGAATTAGGTTAAAAAAATAAAATAGAGAAAAGGAAGATCAATGAATTGGTCTTGAAACTTAAAAACCTAGAAAAATACCAAATAAAATACCCCCAATCAAATACTAAACTTGAAATTCTAAAATTAAAAGGAGAAATTAATAATATTGAAAGTAAAAAAAATGAATTAATAAATAAAACTAAGAGTGGTTTTATGAAAAAAACAATAAAACAGATAAAGCTTTAGTAAATCTGATCAGAAAAAGGTAAGAGGAAAACCAAATTGTTAGTCTTAAAAATGGAAAGGGGGAACTTTCCACCAATGAAGAGGAAATTAGAGCAATAATAAGGAGTTACTTTGCCCAACTTTATGCCAATAAATTTGATAACCTAGGGGAAGTGGATGATTACCTCCAAAAATATAGGCTTCCCACATTAACGGAGGAGGAATAAATTGCTTAAATAGTCCCATTTCAGAAAAAGAACTATTAATCAACTCCCTAAAAAATATCCCCAGGACAAGATGGATTTACATGTGAATTGTACCAAACATTTAAAGAGCAATTATCCCCAATGTTGTATAAACTATTTTTAAAAAATAGGGAATAAAAGAGTCCTACCAAATTCCTTTGATGACACAGACATGATATTGATACCTAAACCAGGTAGTTTATAAACTGAGAAAATAAAGTATACACCAATCTCCTTAATGAATATTGATGCTAAAAATTTAAATAAGGTATTACCAAAAGACTTCAGAAAATCATCCCCAGGATAAGACACCATGATCAAGAAGGATTTATACTAGGAATGCAAGGTTGGGCTAATATTAGGAAAACTATGAGTATAATTCACCATATGAATAATCAAATACCATATGATCATCTCAATAGATGTAGAAAAAGCATTTAAAACCGTCAGTACGCATCACATGTAATAGGCATAAACAGTAACCTTTCCCAGTAAAATCAGGAGTGAAACAAGGTTGCCTAATATCACCATTACTGTTCATTATTGAATTAGAAATACTAGCCTCAGCAGTAAGAGTTGAGAAAGAGATTAAAGGAATTAGAGTAGGTAGTGAGGAAACCAAACTCTCACTCTTTGCAGATAATATGATTGTATATTTAGAGAACTCCAGAGATTCAACTAAAAAGCTATTAGAAATTATTCACAACTTTACCAGAGTTGCAGGATACAAAATAAATCCACATAAATTCTCATCATTTTTATAGATCACCAACAAAATCCAACAGCAAATGCTACAAAGAGAAATTCTATTCAAAATAACTGCCTATAGTATAAAATATTTGGGAATCTATCTACCAAAGGAAAGTCAGGAATTATATGAGCAAAATTACAAAACACTTGTCACAAAAATAAAGTCAGGTTTAAATAATTGGAAAGACATTAAGTACTCTTGGATATGCAGAGCTAATATAATAAAAATGGGTATATTCCCTAAACTAATCTATTTATTTAGTGACATAAAAATCAGACTTCCAAGAAACTATTTTAATGACCTAGAAAAATTAATTACAAAATGCACATGGAAGAACAAAATGTTGAGAATTTCAAAGGAATTAATGAAAAAAAAAATCAAATGAAGGTGGCTGATCTAAAACTATATTATTAAGCAGCAGTCACCAAAACCATTTGGTATTGGCTAAGAAATTGACTAGTTGATCAGTGGAATAGGTTAGGTTCACAGGATGAAATAGTAAACAACTGTAGCAATCTTGTGTTTGACATACCCAAAGATCCCAACTTTTGGGATAAGAATTCATTATTTGACAAAAACTGCTTGGAAAACTTGAAATTAGTATGGGAGAAACATCACATACTAACTAAGGTAAGATCAAAATGGATCCATGATTTAGGCCTAAAGAAAGAGATCATAACTAAATTAGAGGAACATAGGATTTTTAACTCTCAGACTTGTGGAGGAGGACCAAAGGAGAACTAGAGATCGTTATTGGTCACAAAATAGAAAAATTTGATTACATCAAATTAAAAAGTTTTTGTACAAACAAAACTAATGCAAAGAAGATTAAAAGGGAAGTAAAAAAGTGGGAAAATATTTTTACAATTAAAGCCTGAGAAAGGCCTCATTTCCAAAATAAATAGAGAACTGACTCTAATTTACTAGAAATCAAGCCATTCTCCAATTGGTAAATCATAAAAGGATATGAACAGACAATTTTCAGATGATGAAATTGAAACTATTTACACTCACATGAAAGAGTGTTCCAAATCACTATTGATCAGAGAAATGCAAATTAAGACAACTCTGAGATACCACTTCACACCTGTCAGATTGGCTAAGATGACAGGAAAAAAAAATGATAAATGTTGGAGTTTAGGAAAACTGGGACGCTCATATATTATTGGTGGAATTGTGAAAGAATCCATCCATTCTGGAGAGCAATCTGGAATTATGACCCAAAAGTTATCAAACTGTGTCTACCCTTTGATCCAGAAGTGCTACTACTGCGACTTCTGTCCCAAAGAAATACTAACAAAGGGAAAGGGACCTATATGTATGTGGCAGTCCTTTTTTTTAGTGCCTAGAAAGTGGAAATATATGGATGCCCATCATTTGAAGAATAGTTGGGTAAATTATGGTATATAAAAGTTACTGGAATATTATTTTTCTGTAAGAAATGATCAGTAGGATGAATACAGAGAGGTTTGGAGAGACTTACATAAACTGATGCTGAGTAAAATGAGCAGAACCAGGAGATCATTACACACTTTAAGAAAGATACTGTATGAAGATGTATTCTGATGGAAGTGGATATCTTCAACATAGAGAAGATCTAATTCACTTCCAATTGATCAATGATGGACAGGATCAACTACACCCAGAGAAGGTACACTGGGAAATGAGTGTAAACTGTTTGCATTTTTGACTTTCTTCCCAGGTTATTTTTACCTTCTGAATCCAATTCTTCATCTCTGCTCACATATATTGTTTCTAGGATATAGTATAACACTTTTACCATGCATGGGACTGCCTGCCATCTAGGGGAGGGAGTGGAGGCAAGGAGGGGAAAATTTGGAACAGAAGTGAGTGAAAAGGATAATGTTGTAAAAATTTACCCATGCATATATACTATTAAAATGTTATAATTATAAAATTAATTTTAAAAAGTATCAAAAAAAGACTACAAAGGTTTTAGAAAAAAATAAAATAAAATATATTCTGAAATAAAACAAATAAAAAATAAATAAACATAAACAAATAAATGAAGCTGCTGAGGATTTATGTGGATGTATTTTGCATCCTTCAACTCTGCTAAAGTTGTGGATTATTTCTCATAGTTTTTTAGTGGAATCTCTGGGGTTCACTAAATATAACATAATATCATGTGCAAAGAGTGATAATTTGGTTTTCTCATTACCTACTGTAACTCCTTTAGTACATTTTTCATCTCTTATTGCTGAAAGGTAGTATTTCTAATATTATATTGAATAGTAATGGTGAAAGTGGGCAATGTTGTTTCACTCCTGATTTTATTGGTAATGGTTCCAGTTTATCACCATTACATATGAGGGTTATTGATGGTTTTAAATAAATGCTATTGAGTATTTTAAAGAAAAGTTCCTTTCTTCCTATACTCTCTAGTTTGTTTCTTTGTTTTTTTTTTTTGTTTTGTTTTTGTTTTTTTAATAGGAAAGGGTCTTGGATTTTATCAAATGTGTTTCCTGCATCTATTAACATGATCATATGGTTTTTATTAATTTGGTAATTGACATAGTCAATTATGATAATAGTTTTCCTAAAACTGAACCAGCCCTACATTCTTGGTATAAATCCTTCTTGGTCATTGTGTATTATCCTGAGGATTATTTTCTTTAATCTTTTTGCTTATATTTTATTTAATATATTTGCATCAATATTCATTCTGGAGATTTGTCTATGATCTTCTTTCTCTGTTTTCAACATACCTGGTTTAGGTATCAGTAACATATCTGTGTTATAAAGGGAATTTGGTAGGACCCCTTCAAAAAAAATTCCCTTACTACTTTGGCTGTATGCCACAAATTTTGGTATGTTGTTTCATTATTGTCATTCTCTTGGGTGAAATTATTAATTGTATCTATGATTTGCTGTTTCAACTACTCATTCTTAAGAATGAGATTTTTTAGTTTCCAATTGCTTTTTGGTTTTTTTCCCCTGGCTTTTTATTGAATGAAATTTTGATTGCATTGTGATCTGTAAAGGATGCATTTATTATTTCTGCCTTACTGCATTTGGGTTTGAGGTCTTTATGTGCTAATATATGATCAATTTTTGAATAGGTTCCATGAAATGCCAAGAAGAAAGTGTACTCCTGTCTCCATTTAGTTTTCTCAAAGATCTATTATACCTAACTTTTCCAGTGTTCTATTTATCTCTTTAACTTCTTTCTTATTTATTTTGCGGTTTGATTTATCTAGTTCTGCAAGTGCAAGGTTAGGTCTCCCATTATTATAATTTTGCTGTCTGTATTTTCTTGCAGCTCTCTTAACTTCTCCTTTAAGAATTTAGATACTATACTACTTGGTGCATATATGTTTATTATTGATATTGCTTCATTATCTATGCTACCCTTGAGTAAGATATAGTGCACTTTCTTATCTCTTTTAATTAGATCACTTTTTGCTTTTGCTTGATCTGAGATAAGAATTGCTTCCCCTGTTTTTTTTTTTTTTGTTTGTTTTGTTTTGTTTTGTTTTGTTTTTGTTTTTGTTTTTGTTTTTGTTTTTGTTTTTTTCATTTAATCTTAACCATAGTAGATTGTGCTTTAGGCTTTTACCTTTACTCTGTATGTATCACCCTGATTAAAGTGTGTTTCCTGTAAACAACATATTGTAGGATTGTGGCTTTTAATCCAGTTTGCTATTACCCTTTTCTTTATGGGGGAGATTACCCTATTCACATTTATAGTTAAAATTAGTAATTCTGTATTTCCTGCCATCTTGTTAACCACAGATTATACTTTTCTCTTTCCTTTCCCTTATTCCTCTCCCCAGTATTAAACTTATGAGTATGACTTGTCTCACATTGCCCTCCTTCTTTAGGATCCCTCTCTTCCCCTTAGAGTCCCTCCCCTTTTATTAAAACTTTCCCTTACATTTTCTGTATTTCCTTCTATTTAGCCTACTTCTTTAATTTTTTTTCCCCCTCCCACTTTTCAATGAAGTGGGAGAAGTTTCTCTGTAACTCAAATATGTCTAAGATTTTCTTTTTGAGCCAATTCTGATAAGAGTAAGATTTACACTATGTACATCCCCCCACCTCTTTTCCTTAGGTAAAATAGATTTCTTTTGCCTCACTGGGAGATGCAGTACTTCCACTTTTCCCTTTTTCAGGTACAATTCTCTTTCCACCTCTAGATCCTTTTTTTTTTTTTTTTTTTTTTTAATAATATAACAGTAAAACCAAATTATACATGTGCTCTTTATGTATATTCATAACAGAAATACAGTTCTCAGTTCTTTATACCTTTTTATGGTTCTCTTGCATCCCATATTTGAAGGTCAAAGTTTTTGTTAAGCTCTGTTTTTGCTCATCAGAAATAAATGGAATTCACCTATTTCATTTAATGTTATCTTCTTCCCTGGAAGAAAATACTCACTTTAACTGGGTAAGTTATTTTTAACTGTATACCAAGTTCCTTTGCCTATTGGAATATCAACATCCAATCCCTTTGATCCTTTAATGTGGACACTGCTGGATCCTAACTAATTATTATTGTGGCTCCTCTGTATTTGATTTTTTTTTCCTATATGCTTGTAGTATTTTTTTCCTTGGTCTGATAGTTCTGGAATTTAGCCACAATATTTCTTGGAGTTTTGATTTTGGGATCTCTTTCAGTAGGTGATCAAAGAATTCTTTCAGGGTCTATTTTACCTTCTGTTTCTATAACATCTGGACAGTTCTCTTTGACGATTTCCTGAAAAAAGGTGTCTAGTCTCATTTTTTCCATCATGATTTTCAAGAAGTCTCATAATCCTTGTATTGTGTCTTCTACATCTATTTTCCAGGTGTGATCTTTTCCCAAGTAGGTATTTAACTTTTTTTTTTTTCTATTTTTTCTTTTTTCTTTTCTTTTCTTTTCTTTTTTTTTTTTTTTTTTTTTTTTGGTTTTGTTTGATTGATTCTTGGTGTCTCCTTGAGTCCTTCATTTCCATTTTTTCAATTCTAATTTTTAATAAATTATTTTCATCATTTACTTGTTTTATTTCTTCCTGTAATTGTCCAATTGAGTATTTTAATGAGTTGCTTTGCTCTATGGAATTTTTTTTTTTCTATTTTGTCAATTTTATTTTTAAAGAATTATTTTCTTTTTGCAATTCACTAATTCCATTTTTTAGGGAGTTTTTTTTTTTTTCCCCATTCTATCTTTTAATGAGTTATATGTCTTATCCAGACCCTTTTGCAAAGCTTCCCTTTTCTTTCCCCATTTTTCTTCTAGTTCTCTTTTAAGAGGCTTTTAAATTTCTTCTATGAGAGCCTTTTGTGGTGGGGACCAGATGATATCCACCTTTGCATCTAGAGACAAGCTGTTTTTAATCTCCATAGGGTTTGAAATCCGATCTCTTTCCGTATAGAAACTATGTATAGTTAGAGCCCACTTTGCCTTTTTACTCTTTTTAACAACAACAACAAAAGCTGCAGTCTGCTTTTGGGGTAATGTGGTGTTATCAAGCTTCCTCAACAGATAACAGTAAGTAGAAGTAAAGCATCAGTGGGACAGCAATGGCTGCACTGGGATTAGCACCTGCACTGTGGTCAGCATCTGTGTTGTGGTCAGGAATTGCATGCTGAGATCATGTTGAGTCCCACCTGGTTCTGGGTCGCTGTGGCCAGATCCTGAGAGACTCTACTGTTTGGGGGTTATAGTCTTTATCCTTTGTGTTTATAATTTCTCTGCTGATCTCCTGGTTTGCTGACAGAGCAAAGTCACTGACACTGTGGTAAAGTTCTCTCCACGTATTTTCAGCCCACAAAGACCACCCTTCACCTGTTGTGGTCAGTTCAGTGTGAACTTTTTTTAAAATTTTTTTATTAATTTTATAATTATAATAATTTTTGACAGTATATATGCATGGGTAATTTTTTACAACATTAACCCTTGTACTCACTTCTATTCCAAAATTTCCCCTCCTTCTCTCCACTTCCTCCCCTAGATGGCAGGCAGATCCATACATGTTAAATGTGTTATAGTATATTTTAGACACAATATATGTGTGCAGAACCGAATTTCTTGTTGCACAGGGAGAATTGGATTCGGATCAATTGGAACTGAATTAGGTCTTCTCTTTGTTGAAGATATCCACTTCCATCAGAATACATTCTCACACAGTATCATTGTTGAAGTGTATAATGTTCTCCTGGTTCTGCTCATTTCACTCAGCATCAGTTCATGTAAGTCTCTCCAAGCCTCTCTGTATTCATCCTGCTGGTCATTTCTTACAGAACAATAATATTCCATAACATTCATATGCCATAATTTGCCCAACCATTCTCCAATTGATAAGCATCCATTCATTTTCCAGTTTCTAGCCACTACAAAAAGGCTACCAGAAACATTTTGGCACATACAGGTCCCTTTCCCTTCTTTATAAACTGTTTTTTTAAAAGATGAATGTTAATATTTTTAAAAATCGATAAATTATAGTTTAAAAAGTTCTTTCAGAATCTTACTGTCATGAGGGAAGCTATTAATTGTAACAGAAGACCTATACATAATTTAGGAATATTTTGAATTATTGAATGAAAAATTCAATAAAAAAGGAGAAGATTTGGGAAAACCTATATGAGAACAAAATGGGAGAAAGATTGGGTAACTTGGGTAACTTGATTACTTAATCATGCTGTACAAATAGAGCTATATACAAACAGAAAAATTTGGAAGAGCAGGAGCCACTTTAAATTAATGCCAATTTAAATTGATTAAAAATTACATAATACATAGAATAGAAGCACATTTAATTAAACATGACTACACATACTATAAGAAGAGGGAACATGCATCTAAAAAGAAGGATGGATTATTCTTAAGCTTTTTTAGAGGTAAGAGAAAAAAGAGAAGGAAAAGTGAGGAATATATCATGTTAAAATTAGTGGGGGGAGAGGAAGATAGAGAACAAATGTTTTAAAAGTAAAATAGAGAGAAATCATCAATTAAGTACTATAATTATAAAAGTTAAAAGGATGAGCTCATGTATAAAATAGAAGACCATGTCAGATTGGATTAAGCAAAAACCAGCAATACTATGTTTTCAAAAGAGACATTATGTATAGGTCTTCTGTCACAATTAATAGCTTCCCTCATGACAGTAAGATTCTGAAAGAACTTTTTAAACTATAATTTATCGATTTTTAAAAATATTAACATTCATCTTTTAAAAAACAGTTTATAAAGAAGGGAAAGGGACCTGTATGTGCCAAAATGTTTCTGGTAGCCTTTTTGTAGTGGCTAGAAACTGGAAAATGAATGGATGCTTATCAATTGGAGAATGGTTGGGCAAATTATGGCATATGAATGTTATGGAATATTATTGTTCTGTAAGAAATGACCAGCAGGATGAATACAGAGAGGCTTGGAGAGACTTACATGAACTGATGCTGAGTGAAATGAGCAGAACCAGGAGAACATTATACACTTCAACAATGATACTGTGTGAGAATGTATTCTGATGGAAGTGGATATCTTCAACAAAGAGAAGACCTAATTCAGTTCCAATTGATCCGAATCCAATTCTCCCTGTGCAATGTCTCTTTGTAGTGGCCAGAAATACAGAGAGGCTTGGAGAGAATTACATGAACTGATTCTGAGTGAAATGAGCAGAACCAGGAGATCATTACACACTTCAAGAAAGATACTATATGAAGATGTATTTTAATGGAAGTGGATATCTTCAACATAGAGAAGCTCTAATTCAGTTCCAGTTGATCAATGATGGACTGAATCATCTACACCCAGAAAAGGAACACTGGAAAAGTGAAAACTCTTTGTACTTTTATTTTTCTTCCCAGGTTATTTTTACCTTCTGAATCCAATTCTTCCTGCACAACAAGAAATTCAATTCTGCTCACATATATTGTATGTAGGATATACTATAACACATTTAACATGTATGGGATTGCCTGTCACCTAGGGGAAGGAGTGGAGGGAAGGAGGAGAAATTTTGGAATAGAAGTGAGTACAAGGGATAATGTTGTAAAAAATTACCCATGCATATGTACTGTCAAAAATTATAATTATAAAATTAATAAAAAAGGAAAAAAAATAAAGTTAGTTAATTAAACCAAAAAACCCCAAAACTATGGAAATGTAATATTTCATACATGGGCCATGTGCTGTTTTTATTTTCAGGAGATGGCTTCATGGTTAGGGAAGAATATATTTGGAAATTAATGTGTGATATAATACAAAAGGATGATTTGAAAAAAATATTTTCACCATATAATAATGATATTTTTGTTTTGCGATCAATATAAAAGTACATCTATAAATCAGAAAAAAGAAGTAAGTTCTTCAAATGAAAAGCATATCTTAGACACTAAACTATGTCGGGAAAAGTCATCTATCTTCTTTTACTCACATGACCCAGAAAGACAATATTGTAGAGGGCTGCAGATAGTGGGGGAACGCTGGATAACAGATAAGACCCTTCAGCCCAGAGGGAACCTGCTGACAATATCTGGTTTGGAACTCCATTTCCCTTTGGTGCTTCTCACCCTTCCTGAGAAGTCAAGGAGGGTGTGACCACCTGAGCTCTACTTGAAGCAAGGGATACTTACAGTAAGAGGAATTTATATATCAGTAGCAGGATGCTTATAATTAACACATGTATAGTGTGCTATGATGATCTGGTGATGTAATGGTTGGCACATGCTCATTGTGCTGTAGTGATGTAATCGTACTAATGTTTAAGAGCTGAGAGGACTTGAAATAAGCAGACTCCATCTTTGACCATCCTCATGGTTCTTCTGCCTTCATCACTCCTCCACTAAGACCAAGGACTTAGGCTGGTCCCAAGATCTTCCAGAGAGCTAGTGTGGATGGTATATTTTTCCATTCCAGAGTGGGGACTCTAGAAAGCATAGTATATTTTGGCACCCCAATTGGGGGCTCTATAAAGTACACTGTACTGTATACTTTTTATAATAGCTTTTTATTCATTCATTCATTCATTCTTTATTTATTTATTTATTTTCCTCCGAAGTAATTACGATTAAGTTAACTGGCCCAGTATCACATAGCTAGGAAGCGTTAAGTGTCTGAGACCAGATTTGAACTCAAGTCTTCCTGACTTCAGGGTTGGTGCTCTATCCACTCCACCATCTAGCTGTCCCTTAGCTTCTTATTTTCAGGACACATGAAAAGATAGCCTTCAATAGTCACCCCTGCAAAGCCTCGTGATGCAAGCTTGTCTCCTTCCATTCCCCACATTCTTTCTCCCAGAAAGTAAGAATTCAATATATGTTAAACATGTGCAGTTCTACTGCACACATTTCCACATCTATCATGCTACACAAGACAAATCACATCAAAAAGAAAAAAAATGAGCAAGATAAAAAAGCAAGTAAATAACAATAAAAATACTACATTGTGATCCACACTCAGTCCCCATAGTTCTCTTTCTGGATGTGAATGGCTGTCTTCACAACAAGTCTATTAGAATTATCCTGAATTGTTGAAAAAAGCTACATCCATCAGAATTGTTCATCACATAATCTTGCTGTTGCTGTGTGCAATGTATGTACAATGTTCTCTTGTTTCTATTCACTTCATTTAGCTAGCATCAGTTCATATAAGTTTCTCCAGACCTTTCTGAAATAATCCTGTTAATCATTTCTTATAGAACAGTAATATTCCACAACATTCATATGTGATAATTTATTCAGCCCTTCCCCAACTTGCCATTTAAAAAAAAAAAAAAGACTGTTAAAAATATCTTTGCGTATACATCCTTTTCCCTTTTTCATGATCTCTTTAGGAGTTAAGACACTTCTGGATCAAAGGTTAAGTGCAGTTTAATATCCTTTTGGGTTTAATTCCAAATTGTTGGAATGGTTGGATCAATTCATAACTTCACCCACAATGTATTAGCATCCCAGTTTTCCTACATTTCTTCAAACATTTATCATTTTCTTTTCCCATCAATTTGAGAGCTGTATAGTAGTCCATCAGAGTTTTCTTAATTTGTATTACTTTAGTCAATTGTAATTTGGAGCATTTTTTAATGACTAGAAATAATTTTAATTTCTTCAGCTGAAAATTATCAGTTCATATTATTTGACAATTTATCAATTGGAGAATGACTTGTATTCTTATAAATTTGAGTCAATGGCTCTATAGTTTTGTAGAAGTATTTTGACATGTCTGTGAAAGATGCCTTTATGTCTCAAATTATATAATTTAGAATTAAAAGGCACTTTCAAAATCTTCTTGAGTTTATTTTATTGACTTAATTTTCTTTTTTGATCCCCCTAAAATGATATTTCTCTTTGAACAAATAAAAACAATTATATGTAACTAGATGAAATGAAGATACTGTCTCACTGTCTCACATTTACAATCACCTTCTAACCCAAATGAAAATGGGGTGGGACATTTCCTCTCCTCTCTTCTCAGGACAAGGTTATACAGCATATCTTGATTCTACTATTCTTTTCATTTATATTGTTAATACTATTTTGTGTATCATTTTCTTTCAAACATCTTATTACATTAATGAATAAGCCTAAGTAATATTGGGTAGTGGAAAGAGTGCTGCACCTAAAGTTGAAGAAGTGAAAGCTCAAATACTTTCTCTATCATTTACACTCAGTGGAACCTTGGGCAAGTCATTTAATCTTTCAGGGTTTCCATTTCCCTTTCTCATTTTGAAATAAACATCCCTTTGTAAAAAACTATTTGATAGTAAATGGATAAATAGAAATGAAACACTAGTCATTAGCACCTAAATTTGGGAGTTCGGTGGAATAAATAGCTGCTAGGGATAAAAGCTGAAGGCATTAGGGAAGAAACATCTCTAAACATCTCTAAACCATGAATCATACCACTAGTACACTGAGAAGGAAATGTAGCAGCCTGAGTTTGGAATAGTAGATCATTGCCAATAGGTTCAAAGATCTATTCTTTGAAAGGGACCCTAGAGGCCAACTCTCTCATTTTATGCATGGTGAAAATGAGGTTGGAGAAATTTAAGTAACTTGTTTAAGGTCACCTACAAAGCAAGTATCAGAAATAGAATATTAGCCAATATCCTTGAACTCCATGGATAATTCCTAATATCTGTAGATACTATCACATTGGCAAATATGCTGTCATTTTGCCAGTGTTCAAATAAGAAGTTAGATGTAGCAACAGAGCAGAAAATAGACTTTAGATTAGCTATAGGTGAAGGGAAACATTTCATCAGTTAGCATGTTGTCATCATGACCTTTTCATCCAACAATTAATTGCCCCTAAACAAAATTCATTTCCCCAATTATTTCTACAATTGAATTTTGAGTAGAAGGCTCTTTGGAAAGATGATTTCCAAGGACTGAATCATATGAAGTGGCATATGAGAGTTCACATCTTGGTGGGATAGTGCAATAAACAATTTGGTTAGATCTGACAAGTTTAGTCTAAACTATTTCTCTCTTTTCCAACTTCTATTTTCTCAGGTGATAGCTTATTTTTCTCAGTAAACATGTAACTGAAAGTGAATATGGAAATTTGATTCAATGTTTTTATATATTAAGTGGCTAACTTTCATAATCATTAGGTCACAAAAAAACAAAAATGGCACAATTAACCTCAGAAATATCTATTTTTAGAATCTTTATAAAGCAAAATACATTGTATTTCAATTATTTTTATTTTTATTCTGAGCTTCAAAACATTAAATTGAATGAATACTATATATACAGAGTAGAGCCTAGAAAGAGAAGATCATAGATGAAACTGCCAGTCATTGTCATATATATCATGCTATTCACTTTAAGCATATAACAAGAGCAAAGTGTCAAAGACAAATATATTTTCGAAGAATTCTGTACCCTTGGATCTCTAACTCAGAATATTTCATCAAACTACTCATAACAAATTTCTTCTAGTCTTTAATAAGAGTTAAGATAATAAGATAATAGGAGATAAGTTAATTCTTTTACAAAAGAATTGGGAAATTCAGTAATGCATAAAGTAGTAGCCTTTTTATGATCTATTTTTATTTTCATAGTAGGAGGGATTAAGGTCTAAAATAAAATATATAGGAATAGGAATGTAAGGAAGCAAAATGGAAAAGGTTTAATGAAAATGGTTGTTGGCCCTCAGATGACTGATACATAGCAGTAGGGAATAAAAAAGGGTTAGAGATGGTCATTCAGAATGACAATTTTTGAACTTTTTATGCCCAGCTGTGCTAAGAACTTTGAAACGATTTAGTATAAGATATCTTGTCCCTTGGGCATATAGATAGCAGAGTGTCTAAAAAAGTTGGGCCTGGAATCAGAAAGATCTAAGTTCAAGTACAGTCTTTGACTGTTATTAGCTGTATGACCCAAGGCAAGTATTTTAATCTTCATCATAGCAGTTCAAAAATGAACTGGAAAAGGAAATGATAAACTACTTTGGCATCTTCACCAAAATAATAGCAAATGGGATCCCAACAGAATGAAAAGTGATCTCTAACCTGTGGGTGGCTGCAGCTAAACAAAGCAGACAGGTACAGGAGACTCAGGACATAAACAAAAGTTTAATTTCAAAATAAGGAAAATAGCTTGCAAACAAGGACACATGTGACAGAGTCCCATCCCTACTGAGGTGGGATCTGCTTTAGTGTAGGCAGACCTCATTACTTATATCTATGACTACAGTGAGTTGTAGCACTGATAAAAAGGAGTAAGAGTAACAGTGTGACAATTTTGATTCCTAGCGATCTTCATGAGCAGAAACATTTTTTGCTGTGACTGAGATCTTCTGGAGAGTAATCACAAAGGTGATTGTCTTTTCCAAACTCAGGGCATAATGTACTTGATGGATCTTATCTCTGGGAAACTGAACATCTCCTAATATCTTTACAAGAGTTATGAAGAGTTGGATACAACTATAAATGAAAGAAACACATTAAGAGCAACAATAACAAAAATCATGCTACAGATAAATTCTAGTGAGATGGCCAATGGTTTTTACAGTTTTGGAAAGTTCTAGCTTTGGTCAATTTGATTGACTTCAATCTTGATGTTATAAGCAGGTAGGCCCCACTTATCAGTGAACAGAGTTATAACTTGTAATTGTAGGACCCAGAGTAGGGGGTTGGAAAATGGTTTTCTCATTTTTTGAGGGAGGAGAGAGGATTAAGAAATAGATTTGGTATAAAGAAGAATTTTGCCCTTTGTATCATCTCATTGCTTTCAATCCAAATCCAGTAAATTTTGGGCTTACTCCATTAAAAGGAATTGTCCAAGGTATTAGAGTTTTTTAAACACACACATATACAAATATGTATGTGTATATATATATATGTATATATCACATTATGAAGCGCCCTTCACTATTTCAGATGGCATCTATAGCTCCACATTCTTTGTAGCAACGGGATTTCATGGACTTCATGTAATCATTGGATCCCTATTCCTAGCAGTGTGTCTCCTTTGACAATTATTTTACCACTTTACATCCACTCACCATTTTGGCTTTGAAGCAGCCACCTGATATTGACACTTCGTAGACGTAGTTTGACTATTCCTATATGTATCCATCTATTGATGAGGCTCATATTTTTCTAGTATAATTAGTACTACTGATTTCCAATCATTAAGTTCTGGGTAAAACCAGAGAAAAATAATTAATATAATCTTAACCCTGATAATTAACTCTGCCCTCGCCACAATCATTGTTCTTATTGCTTTCTGACTACCCCAACTTTACTTGTACTTAGAAAAGTCTAGCCCCTATGAATGTGGTTTTGACCCTTTAGGCTCCGCTCGACTACCTTTTTCAATAAAATTCTTTCTAGTTGCAATCACATTTCTTCTATTTGACCTAGAAATTGCCCTTCTTTTACCACTCCCATGAGCCATTCAGCTCCCAACAACAAAAACTATACTTATCCTGTCGTTTTCCCTAATTATTCTACTTACAGGCGGGTTAGCATATGAGTGATACCAAAAAGGCCTTGAATGAACTGAGTAGGTTTTTAATCTAAGTAAGATAATTGATTTCAACTCAATAAATCATGGTTTTACCCCATGAATACCTTATGCTTTCCATTAACCTAAACCTAATCGTGGCCTTCCTATTGGCACTAATATGAGTCCTAATTTATCGATCCCATCTAATATCAACCCTCCTATGCCTTGAGGGTATGATATTATCCCTCTTTATCCTCATAACCCTCTTAATTACACACTTCCACATATTCTCAATGTCTATAACCCCTTTAATTCTCTTAGTCTTCTCAGCCTGTATGTATGTATGTATTTAAGTGATGCATATGTATACATATATATGTGTATGTATATATATATAAATATATATATATATATATATATATATATATATATATATATATATATATATATATATATATATATATATATATATATATATATATATATATATATATATATATATATACTCTCAAAAGGCTTATATATTACTGAAGGATAAAACATTATAAATAAATCTATACATATGTAACATGAAGAGAGATAGAGGATTAATGTACAAATGAATCAGAAAGGCTGACCAAAACTTTAAAGAAAGCAGGAATTATAGGAGGAAAATAATAAGAATGGAATTAAATCCAGGCATAGAAACAAGACATACAATGCTGAATTTGGAGAATAGCAAATAGACAAAATTGTCTTGAAAGTAGTACATGTGTCCTAGATCTATGGGGATAATTTGAAAAATTTGGCTTGTAATCATTCTGTTTTTTATTACCAAAATTTTAGCAACAAATATTTTCTAGATATACAGATATGTGTTACTAAAAGAAATGACTAAAACTCAGTTTATAGATCAAATATGTTCAAGAAAATTTTATTGAAGAATGTAGTAGCTATTGACATCTTAAATTTATAGTGAATATGGTGAGAAAGAATAAAACCTGCCATGTACTTCATGGGTGATTCTAGGTAAAAAATGAACTTGCCCAAGTTTATTAAATTCCTAGTAATATGTTTTGTATGTTTTAACAAAGTATTAGCACCTCTATGGGTAGATGAACACATGTCTTCATCAGGAAATCAATTTGAGCATTTATGCTTATAGAGGAGAAAAATATTTTTTATCTTTGATGCTACTTACCAATAAAAACTTTATTAACAGCCTTGAAGAAATAGAAATGCTATTTCCTCAGAATATACATTGTTACACTCAGCACAACAGTTTAAAAAAAAAAAAACAAAACTAATGATTTATTATTTGAGCAACTTAGCCTTCACACACACCCTGAGGGCTCTTGACAGTCAGTGTTGAAGGTGGCTGTTATCTTGAGTGAAAAGGCATATAATAAGCTTTTCTTTTTAATAATTAGCTTGAAGTTGGCACATCTCAGGAGGCAACTGTTACCTTTAAACAGTTAGATTGTTCGATCAAAGTGTTCATAATACTGACAAGTGATAGCAAAAGCAAAACAAAATAAAACAAAAAACAAGATTTTAGGTATAACAGCTATAAAATAGGTCAAATTATTTTGTAAAATTTCATGAGATTTCAGATTTTGTTCATCATATATTGTTTTTACAAAAATCATGATATATTTTCGATTTTATACTACCAAATTTCAAAATATAGCTAACAATAACTTTATGTGTTATTTTATTTGTGAAGAATCTCTTTTCATTGCTCAACCGTAGTTATCAGGTATGCCAGAGCTCTAATTACCTTATTATTACTTTTTCACATGAAGATTTTTTTGGTAGAAGAATTCTACATAGTCATCACTTATAGCACTCAAGTTTTCTTAGAACTCCAAATAGGAAACCATAAAATTTATATTGAGTAATATCACACTTTATGATTTTGTAAGTTTTAAGATAATTAATAATTACTTAATACTTTTCTGTCATCCATTTTTCTCAAAAAAATTGGTCATGTTTTTTGTGACCTTTAAAATTATTTCCATGCAATTATTCAACTTTATTGTTCCCCTTATTTGAGATCCTACAAATATTTGTTCTTTTATTTTAGCATCACTAATTCTTGGAACTTCATTTTTTATATGAAGAAAGTTTGAAACCTTTCTATCTACTGCCTTGATTTTTTTTTTTTTTTAATTAAAATTGTTTTATGTGAAAAAGTGGTAAGTGGAGGCGGAGCCAAGATGGCGGAGAAGATAAACGCGACTCTGTGAGCTCCCTTATTCCCTCACTACCAATTAGATAAATTCAGCATCAAAAATAGCGCTGGACTGATAGAAACCACAAGGACTGGAAGCACGACTTACCAGCTGAAGAGAATCTGGAGTTTCAACAGGAAAGGTCAGTTCCCAGGGGAGGAAGAAGAAAGGCCAGCACAGACAGTTGGGTGTTGGCACACTATGCTGATCGTGCTGGGGAGGGCTCTGGGATCAGAGAAGACACTGAGATAGAAGAATCTGGCACAGGCTGTTAGCTCTTCTCTGCTTATAAAACAGCAGTTCAGAAGAGAAATCAAGCCACTTTAAAATTTACAGCCAGAGACTAGATCTTCCCCTATCCTGGGGGTAATTCAGCAGATCTTGGCACTGTGGGTGTGGCCGATTGAGGCTGTCTGGGCTTTCACCTGGGAGTAGTTAAGAAATTGAAAAGCGGGCAGACACAGCCCAAGGTAACACATAGTGTCTTGCTTGGCTGGAGGCTGTGGAACTCAGCCCCGGGAAGTCCCAGAGAAGAGGAACCTTTGAAATAGGGACCGCGCTTTCAGGGCAGACACTTCCAGTTTGAGCGCAGGGGCTTTTCATGTCATCTGCTGCTGACAGCCACATCCCACCGGGACACATAGGCTGGGCTTTGTGTGGCCTTTACTGTTCAGTCTCAAACCTCAGGGAAGCTGCTAGGACACAGCGCCCTGAAAGCAAAGCAGTGCTAAACACCTCTGAGGCACTTCCAGGGAGGGAGTGGGTTACTCAATCTCAGAGCTCTCTCTTAGCTCAGGCACAGGAGCCTCTGCATCCATCTGGTCTGGGAGGAAGCTGGTAAAAAAATAAATAATTTCCTACTCCAGGGACAGACCCCAAAAGATTTTTTAAGTATGAGCAAGAAGCCCAAAAAAACCATAGATTCCTTCTACACAGAGAAAGAGCGGGTATCCAACCCCGAGGAAGTTAACAGCAGAGAGTCAGCAGATAACAGCTTAAAGGGGAATGATACCTGCCCCCATCACATAACTCTCTCCTAGAAGAGACTATTAAAAAATAAAAAGAATTTGAAGAAAAATGGGAAAAGGAAAGGGAAGCTGTGAAATTGGAGTTGGAAAAAATAAAGAATTCACAGGAGATTCAGGAAAAAAAAAATTTGTGAATTAGAAAAGGTTAAAAAATCACAGGAAAGTAGGATTTCTGAATTGGAAAGGACAAAAAAGTATCAAGAAAATAGGATTTCTGAATTGGAAAAAGAAAATAATTCTCTAAAAAAATTAGGAAAATGGAAAAAAAATTCAATTGAGCAAAATAATTCATTTAAAAACCAAATTGGGTATTTACAAAAAGAACTAAAAACTGTGAATGAAGAAAATAACTACTTAAAATTCAGGATGGAACAAATAGAAATGAATGATTCATGGAGAACCCAAGAATCAGTCAAACAAAACAAAAAAAATGAAAAGCTGGAGAATAACATCAAATGCTTACTGGGAAAAACTATAGACCTGGAAAATAGATCTAGGATCATTGGACTTCCCGTAAACTATGACCAAAAAAAGAGCCTAGATTCTATTTTACAGGAAATATTGGACTTCCTGAAAACTATGACCAAAAAAAGAGCCTAGATTCTATTTTACAGGAAATTATCAAAAAGAACTGTCCAGAGATAATAGAAACAGAAGGGAAAGTAGATGTCGAAAGAATTTATCGAACTCCTTCTGAAATAGACCCTAAAAAAAGAACACCACGCAATATTGTGGCTAAGCTGCAGAATTACCACACAAAGGAGAAAATCTTGCAAGCAGCTAGAAAAAAACAATTTAAATACCAAGGTGCCACAATAAGGGTCACACAAGATCTGGCTGCCTCCACATTAAAAGATCGAAGGGCCTGGAACCTGATATTCCAAAAGGCAAAAGATCAAGGACTGCAACCAAGAATAAACTACCCAGCTAAGTTTAGCATCTTTTTCCATGGAAGAAGATGGTCATTCAGTGAAATAGAGGAATTCCATATGTTTCTAAGAAAAAAACCAGTCTTAAACAAAAAATTTGATCTACATCCACAAGACTGAAGAGAAACAGAAAAAGAGAACTGACCCTAATTTATAAGAAATCAAACCATTCTCCAATTGATAAATGGTCAAAGGATATGAACAAAGGATATGAGAATTCTCAGATGATGAAATTGAAACTATATCCACTCATATGAAAGAGTGTTCCAAATCACTACTGATTAGAGAAATGCAAATTAAGACAACTCTGAGATACCACTATATACCTGTCAGATTGCCTAAGATGACAGGAACAAATGATGATGAATGTTGGAGGGGATGTGGGAAAACTGGGACACTGATACATTGTTGGTGGAGTTGTAAAAGAATCCAGCCATTCTGGAGAGCAATTTGGAACTATGCCCAAAAAGTTATCAAACTGTGCATACCTTTTGACCCAGCCGTACTACTACTGGGCTTATATCCCAAAGAAATACTAAAGAAGGGAAAGGGACATGTATGTGCCAAAATGTTTGTGGCAGCTCTTTTTGTTGTAGCTAGAAACTGGAAGTTGAATGGATGCCCATCAATTGGAGAATGGTTGGGTAAATTATGGTATATGAAGATTATGGAATACTATTGCTCTGTAAGAAATGACCAGCAGGAGGAATACAGAGAGGCTTGGAGAGACTTACATCAACTGATGCTAAGTGAAATGAATAGAACCAGAAGATTGCTGTACACTTCAATGCTGTATGAAGATATATTCTGATGGAAGTGGATATCTTCAACATAAAGAAGATCCAACTCACTTCTACTTGATCAATGATGGACAGAAATAACTACACCCAGAGAAGGAACACTGGGAAGTGAATCTAAATTATTAGCACTACTGTCTATCTAACCAGGTTACTTATACCTTCGGAATCTAATACTTAATGTGCAACAAGAAAATGGTATTTACACACATATATTATATCTAGCTTTTATTGTAACACATGTAAAATGTATGGGATCGCCTCTCATCGGGGGGAGGGAATGGAGAGAAGGGGGGATATTTTGGAAAAATGAATACAGGGGATAAAATTACAAAAAAATTTCTCATGCATATATACTGTGAAAAAAAATCTAAATAAATAAAAGAAAAGAAAAAAAAAGAAATAGTGGGTAAGTGCTAATTTTTTTTCTCATAACAAATCAGTGGTTGGCTTATGATATTTTTATTTATTAGAATTATTATTTCCCTTCAAGACAAGATTTTTCACGTAGTCTTTTTACATTTCACTCTGCTTTGTCATTCACAAAAGCAGTAGTATTTGTAGCACCAATTTTTAATCTTAAAGGGTTCACTGTCATACATCTACTAATATGAAAAAAAAGATTCTTAAAATAAAGTTCATGATTTGACATAACCTGTTTTCTTTTTTATAGGATATGTTATTTCTTCATTCACAAGGAAAATGTATTTAGACAAATTAAAATCACAGTGGTAATTTAGATCTGATTTACATGTTAATGGTGATCTTAGGAAGAAAATATTTAAAATGGGAATCATGACCTTGATATTCTCTTAGTTCATCAAACTAATTTTTCATCATTTACAATCTGAATCATAAGACTCATTTTAATCATCCAAATTCTAAGTTTGTTATGGTTATGAAAAGGGTAGTTTTTCACTATGCAAATATGATCTGGCCATTGGTGGCAGACCTGTATACGATATATTTCATGTGGAATTTCTGATATATTTAGTATGCATACTTTGAAACTTCTGGAATAGAGTTTTTCTTCTTTTTGAATTTTAGGAATATCCAGAAACCTGTGATTGTATTAATGTTTTAGCCAATAAGTAAACTAGAAAAAACTATGCAGCACAAGTGAGGTGTTCAAGCTTTATTCTATTTTTCTTCTTTTATTTATTTATTTGCCAACAAAATATTGTGAATGAATCACAACAGATATAGGGAGATTAAAAATAGAGAACATTTGTAAATTGAAAAGAGATACTAAGTTCTATTATTAGGTTTGGGCTTCTTACATGATACCTTGAAGATTTTCATCAAACCTTGATTTTTATTGGTCTCAGTTATTGATGACTGATATATGAGATGGGGAGGTTTGTTATGGTCAATTTTACCACAATAACCCCAAGAATGCCAAACATCACCTTAAATAATCTTTAAAGATTGATAATGCAAATATAGAACTCAAATAATAATGTGAAACTGGTTATGGATGGAAAGTATAAGGTTAAAAAGGTGTAAGGACCTTGAAATGATTTTCAAAAATCAAACCATGGATTAATTGGAATAGAAATATATAGTAAGGAAAAGAGTGTTGAAGAAAGAGATTTGTAGGCCAGCCAAAGTTAGAAGATGGGTAATTGATTTAGAAATTGAGATTGTCAAGGAATCTACAGGTTAGTAGGAGGAGAGCCAGAGAAGAAAAGTAACCATGAAACTGAAAGGGAAGTCAACATCCAGAAAGAAAGGAAAGTCATCATTAGCAGAAACTGAAAAGAGTTTAAAGAAGATAAAGACTAAGAAAAATCAAAAGAAATAAAACAATGCAGATTTTTTTTTTATTTTTAAAAAGTTTTTTTATTCAAGGTTTTTATATTTCAAAACAGAAAAAAAATTCTTCAGCATTTGCCCTAGGAAAATCCTGCATTCCAATTTTCTTCTACTTCCCCTATGCCTTCCCCTAGATGGCAAGTAGTCCAATATAAGTTAAATATGGTAGAAATATGTTAAAATATGTATACATATTTATGCAATTATTGTGCCACACAAGAAAAAAAAGAGAGAGAAGCAAAGTAAAATTCAAACAAACAACAACAAAAAGAGTAAAAATGCTGTTTTGAATCACACTCAGATCCCACACTCTTTCGTGGCTCTCTTCATCACTGAACAACTGGAACTGGTTTGAAGCATTTCATTATTGAAGATAGCCATGTCCATCAGATTTGATCATTGTATAATCTTGTTGTTACTTTGTACAATGATCTCCTGGTTCTGCTCCTTTAAATTTGCATCAGTGCATGGCCTCTGTGAAATCATTCTGTTGCTCATTTCTCACAGAACAATAATATTCCATAATATTCATATACAATAATTTATTCAATCATTCTTCAACTCATGGGCAGCCACTCATTTTCCAGTTTTTTGCCAATACAAAAAGGGCTGCCACAAACATTTTTGTACCCGTGGGTCTCTTTCCTTCTTTTAAGGTCTCTTGGGATATAAGCCTAGTAAAAACACTAAACTTTTTGAGCATAGTTCCAAATTGCTCTCCAGAATGCTTGGATCAGTTCATGATTTCACCAACAACATATTAGTATCTCAGTTTTCCCCATCCCCTCCAACCTTTGTAATTATTTTTTTTCCTGTCATCTTAGCCAGTCTGAGAGGTGTATAATGGTATCTTGGAGTTGTCTTAATTTGCATTTCTTTGATCAATAGTGATTTAGAGCACTTTTTCATATAACTAGAAATAGTGTTATTGTCATCATCTGAAAAGTGCCTGTTCATATACTTTGACCATTTATCAATTGGAGAATGGCTTGATAAATTTGAGTCAATTATCTATATATTTTAAAAATGAGGCCTTTATCAGAACCTTTGGATGTAAAAATGTTTTCCAAATTTATTGCTTCTTTTCTAATCTTGTCTGCATTAGTTTTGTTTGTACAAAAACTTTTCAAGTTGATATAATCAAAATTTTCTATTTTTTTATCAATAATGATCTCCAGTTCTTCTTTGGTCA
This sequence comes from Sminthopsis crassicaudata, assembly GCF_048593235.1. NCBI lineage: Eukaryota > Metazoa > Chordata > Mammalia > Dasyuromorphia > Dasyuridae > Sminthopsis > Sminthopsis crassicaudata. Next base: position 130,687,228 of record NC_133619.1, on the reverse strand, counting down.
CAAGTTCCTTTCTCCTCCACAGATCTGAGAGGTAAACTATCCTATCTTCTTCTGAATTGTTTTTAATATCATTGTTTATGTCTAGATCTTTAACCCATTTTGATCTTATCTTGATACATGGTGTTAGGTGTAGGTCATTGCCTAGTTTCTGGCATACTAGTTTCCAATTTTCCCAGTAGTTTTTGTCAAAATTTCTTTTCCCATAAGCTGGAATCTTTGTGTTTATCAAACACTAGATTGCAATCATTATTGACTATTTTGTCTTGTGAACCTAACCTATTCTACTGATTGACTATTCTATTTCTTAGCAAGTACTGAATGGTTTTGATGACCACTAATTTGTAATATAGTTTTAAATCTGGTATAGCTTTACCATCTTTATTTGCATTTTTTATTAATTCCCTTGAAATTTTTGACCTTTTGTGTTCTTTCAGATGAATTTTGTTGTTATTTTTTCTAGGTCAAGAAAATAGTTTCTTGGGAGTTTGACAGGTATAGCACTAAATAAATAGATTGTTTTAGGTAGTATTGTCATGTTTATTATTATATTGCTTGAACTATCCAAGAATGCTTGATATTTTTCCAGTTGTTTAGATTTGATTTTATTTGTTTGGAAAGTGTTTTGTAATTTTGCTCCTTTAATCCCTGAATTTCCCTTGGCAGATAAATTCCCAAATATTTTATCCTATCAACAGTTATTTTAAATGGAATTTCTCTTTGTTATCTTTTGCTATTGGATTTTGTTACTGATGTATAAAAATGCTGATGATTTATGTGTATTTTTGTATCCTGCAACTGTGCTAAATTTGTGGATTATTTCTGATAATTTCTAATAATAAATGTTTCTAATAATTCTAATAATTGATTTTCTAGGGTTCTCAAATAATACCATCATACCATCTGCAAAGAGTGATAATTTGGTTTCCTCATTACTTACTTTAATTCCTTTAATCTCTTTTTTTCCCTCTTATTCCTGAAGCTAGTATGTCTAATACAATATTGAATAGTAATGGGGATAACAGGCAACCTTGTTTTACCCCTGATCTTATTAGGAATGGTTCCAGTTTATCCCCATTTTATATGGTGATTGCTGATGGTTTTAAAAAATACTATTGAGTATTTTAAGGAAAAGTCCATTTATTCCTATACTCTCTAGTGTTTTTAATAGAAATGGATGTTGGATTTTATCAAATGCTTTTTCAAAGGCAGAAATCCTTAACAGCAGTTTCAAAAAGTTCTTTAAAAAACAGCACTTTCATTTGAGAGAATCATCAAACCTAAATACAAGGGGCTATGAGAAGGAAATAGAGTCAAAGATTATAATAGATTTCTTTTCATATAACAGATTTTGTTCACAAGATACAGAAGACAGGAGCTTACTATATTAAATGATTATCCTTCTTAATTAGATGCCAATTAGCCCATGAATTGCTTATCTAAAATTTGGCAAAGGAGGGAGGAAAGGTCTGACAGCCTTCTTCACATACTTATTTCTCACTTCCTCTATTACTTGTTTCTCTCTCATATACTGGTTTGTCTGATAATGTATTATTTTCTGTAACTGATGCTATTCCTAGAACTGGATGTATATTTGTTTCATTTACATATATTCCAAACTGTAAGCAGGGATCTTTTTTGCTTTGCCTATAGTTTTGGTAAATTATATACAATAATTTATCATCTCACAAATCTCAGAATAAAGCAAAATAGCTTTTGAATATAAAGCTTTTTTTCAGGTCATTTTGGACAGATTTACTTTAAAATTATAATTGAAATGTATATTGCATTTTTATTAGAGATTCTCTAAAGGCTATTTTACAGAGAACATGGTTACAATTGCATATACTCTATCAAGAGATTTTTTCCCCAAGCAAAATGATCCTGCAAGGAAAAGGATTTAACATTTATAATAAAAATCACAATTAAAAATGAAATTTTTTGTCTTAGCTTTGAGCAAGGTTAAACTCAGTGTTATTGAACCAAAACTTAGGAACTTAACCTCCATCCTTTTTCCCTTGGAGAAACATTTGAAATATCATTAAAGGGAAGGAATAATTATTGAACCACAGAGCATTAATTAAGCATGTACATATAAGAGTATTGTTCTAAGCTATTAACTTAGAAAGAAAGGCAAAAATGTGGCCTTTATCCACAAGAAACTTATATTTTAATCGGGTAGCTAACTGGTAACTTGGTACCTATGAGAGCTGCACCACACATACACACACACACACGTATATACATACATTCATACATACACAGACATATAGAATGTATATATTTGATCTATACCAGGGTTTCATGACTAGAACATAAACACTTGTTTGGTCACATGCAGAGAGAGCCTGGCACTGGTCAAAGCAATACAATAACCCTATGATTTTTGCCAGTGATTAACCTCAAAAATGTAGTTGTTATTCCAAGGTCATGGCTTGCTTGTTTGGCCTTAGCTCTGGGAATACAGAATGTCTACTAATATATTAACAGTTCCCCTTTTAGCCAAAGGGAGTATGAGGGATTTAATAGTATACCTTCCCTTCTGGCCAATAAAAGAGATGAATGTATAAGCCAAGATGCCACAAAAAGTTGGTCCAAAACAAACTTTTTCATTTTTTTTTTATTTCAGGAAGTCTGTCCTTTGAGGGAATCTATTGGGAAAATGTGTTTGAGAAAATTTTACTTGCTACTGTATAGTTGCAAGCAGAAAAGAGAAGAAGGTGAAGAATATAGAGAGGGAAAATGCTACCACATGTTTGAATCAGGGCCTTGGTAATGGGCACATAACAAAAGGGGAAAAAATTAGGAAAGGATACTCAGCCCTTCTCTGTAATCTTGAGATAGCAGTCTTCTATGGATTTAGCTGCTTCTGGATCCATATTAGAAAAACAACAAGGTCACAAGTTTGATGTACGTGGAGGATTCTTCTGTCCACTCAAGAGCAAGAGCTTCCTTTGTATGATCCAGGAGTTCAAACCCAGAAATTTAGCAGCTATGATACTAATCAGAAGAACCTAGTGGGCCCTTAGAGAAAACTTTTTGCATGAATCTTTGAATTTGAGTTTCTGGTCATAATAACAGAAACTTAATTTGGAGCTTCTAAACAATACATACAGATGATCTAATTTCCTCCCCAAACAGTTCTAAGTACAAATAATGCAAGGCAATTATTATCTCAATTCTTATAATTACATAATTCCATTGTCAGATATAATCAAATTAATTAGAGCTTTCATAATGAATTTTTCTGAGAATGGAGATTTCCACATCACAAAAGTAATCAAAAAAATTTAAACACAACTACAATCAAATCTCCTTGTATTCTAGTGACCCAATTTCAATAGCTATTTAGCCAGAACATTTTAAGTCCCAGATGTCTCATATAATCATCTGATCCCTAGACGTCTTTTCTTAAATGGTATTTTTATTCTTAGGACAATTCTAAAAGGAGCTCAGCTGCTCTGGTGAAAAATTTCTAAATAATTCTGCTACTATTTTGAATTAAATTTGGTTCTTCAATTTAGAAATTTTCAAGAATTTCATTTCATATGTCATTCGTTGTTTCTATCTTTAGAGTCTTAGAAATCTCTTACATCAAATAACAAAATATCACTAAACATAACTTAGGGATTGAAAATCTTTGCTGATCTTTCCCTTACATCTAACATATCATTTATAATTCACTTGTAAATTAAAACCAAGCATATTCTGAGAATTCAGACTTATAGAAAATACCTGATAGTTGAGTCATCATTAATTTACTGAAGCTAAATTTTTAACCATGTTATACACATTAATAGTCACCAAGAATTTAAAATGACAATTCCCTTTTAGATATTATTATCCTCTTTAGAAGGAAATATAACTCATTAATTACTTAATAATTTTCAAATATATTTTAATCACAACATTCTGAAAGCCCAATTCATGTGTAACAACATCTAGAATTAAAAAGTTGCTTTATCTAATAGCATTGGGATTATAATGTTTTCTCAAATTTGATAAAGAAGAGAGTTCAGAAATGCAATAATAACACAAACAATATCATGTATTTAAAACATGAAACAAAATATAAGATATGTCATCAATTGCATTTCCAAATTATCCCTTATAGAAATAAATAATCTTATTACCTTTGGCATTTTAAAAACTTTTTAGTGTTATCAGGTATGGAACAATTACATTGAACTAAAGTTATAATGTAGTGTTTACTATATAAAGTAACTTCATTATGTACTTTACAATTATTGCATTATTTTGTTCTTTACAACTGCTGGAGGTGGGCAACATTAATATTATTTGTACAGATTAGGAGATTGAGAAAAATGGAGATGATAACTCACCTAAGATTACATAACTAATTTCTGCAAATGGAAGGTAACTCAAATTTCTCTACCTTTTCTAAGCATTTTTAAAAATGTCTTTATTTAAGAAGCTGATCTAAGATAGGTTTTAATAAGGAGAGGGTCTTTGACCTGGAGTCCTAGGAGTCACTTTGCTTTAAAGAGTTTTTTCTCTTTTCATGGCCAGAAAAAAAAAAAAGGATTAATAAGAAGTTACTATAGAATGCAAACCATTTCTTTTCTCTTTTTTAATTTCTTCACTCTGGAATGACTTCTGAACTAGCTGACTGCCTTCATTGCCCTAGAACAATGACATTAAACTTGCTGTTTACTTTTAAAACTTTCATTAAATTTAATCTTTGTTTTTTTCCGTATATTAAAATCTACAGAGTGGTACATGAAAATTTTCTAAGATATTTTAAATGGAATGAGTTCCTGGAATTATCCCAAAGTCCTAGGAGTTCTTTCCTGCAATATTTTAATGATTAGTTTTCAAACAAAGAGCTGCTACAAACATTTTTTGCACATGTAGGTTCATTTCCCTCTTTTATTATCTCTTTGCTATACATACCCAGTAGTGACACTGATGGATCAAAGGGTATGCACAGTTTCATAGCTGTTTGGGCATAATTCCAAATTGATTTCTAGAATAGTTGGTTCAGTTCAGAACTCCATCAACAATGCAATAAAAAAATAGATAGTCTTACACCTAACAGCTTATACCAAGATAAGGTCAAAATGGGTTCATATTATAAACAAATAGGATATTTTACTTCTCAGATTTATGGTGGAGGAAGAAATTTGTGACCAAACAAGAAATGGAGATCATTATTTCTCACAAAATATATAATTTTGATTATCTTAAGTTAAAAAAGTGTTTTACTTGAAAACTAATGTAGACAAAATTATAAGGGAAGAAATAAACTGGAAAAAAAACATTTTTATATCCAAAGGTTCTGATAAAGGCCTCATTTCTAATATAGATACTTACTCAGATTTAAAAGAATTCAAGTCATTCTCCAATTGATAAATGGTCAAAGGATTTGAGCAGACAATTTTCAGGTAAAGAAATTGAAACTATTTCTAGTCATATGAAAAGTTGCTTTAAATCAGTATTGATCAGATAAATGCAAATTAAGACAACTCTGAGATACCACTACACACTCTCACAGCTTTACTGATTGCGAAGAGCCCTAGACCATTGTAGATACACTTTAAACACATTGGCTAAGATGACAGGAAAAGATAATGATGAATGTTGGAGGGAGTATGGAAAAAGTGGGACACTAATACATTGTTGGAGAACTGTGAATGGATCCAACCACTTTGGAGAGCAATTTGGAACTATGCTCAAAAAGGTTATCAAACTGTACATACTCTTTGATCTAGCCATATTACTTCTGGGCTTATATCCCAAAGAGATCTTTAAGGAGGGAAGGGACCCACATGTGCAAAAAAGTTTATGGCAGCCCTTAGTGGCATGAAAGTGGAAACTGAGTGGCTGCCCAAGAATTGGAAAATCGCTGAATAAATTATGATATATGAATGTTAAAGAATATTATTGTTCTGTAAGAAACAACCAGTAGGATGTTTTCAGAGAGGCCTGGAGAGATTTACATGAACTGATGCTAAATGAAATGAGCAGAACCAGGAGATCATTATACATGCAACAACAAGATTATAAAATGATCAATTCTGATGGACATGACTCTGTTCAACAGTGAGATGATTCAAACCAGTTCCAATTGTTCATTGATGAAGAGAGCCATTTACATCCAGAGAGAGGATTGTGAGAATTGCGTGTGGGCATTTTTACTCTTTTTGTTGTTTGCTTGCTTGCATTTTATTTTGCTTCTCTTTCTCTTTTTATTTTTTGATTTGATTTTTCTTGTGAGGCACAATAATTATATGCATATATATGAGTATATTGGATTCAACCTATAATTCTAATATGTCTAACATATATTGGACTATTTGTCATCTAGAGGAGGCTGTGTGGGAAAGGGGAGAAAGTTGGAGAACAAGGTTTTGTAAATGCTAATGTTGAAGAATTGTCCATGCATATGTTTTGAAAAATAAAAAAACCTTTATTAATAAAAAGATATAGATAGTTTTAAGAAAGCATACAATAACAGTTAGAGGCAAGCAGTTGAAAAAACAACAGAATCTTGCAAAAGGACAGGAGGCACACAGTTATATGTGTAGGAGAAAAAAAAAAAAACAAGGAGCATGTAGCAGAGGCACATAGAGAGGCCAATTATCAGAATTACATAATTTAAGAAAAAATATCCTTACCAAAATGGTCAGAGGTGAATCAGATCATGAAAGTAGTCCTGGAGTTTTCTCACAAAGAATGGTGAGTTCAATGAAAGCAGGAGCTCAAAGGATTGGAGCAGGTATAAGGACAGAGGACTCACCAATGAGTGGGCAGAAAGGTCAGTATCCAAAGAAATAAATCTTGACTAGTGCCTAGTCTATTCCCACTGGTACCAGAAAGTCTAAGGCCTTAATGTCTGATACCAATATTATTAACCAGAGCAAATGTAACTCTAACCTGTGAATGGCTGGTCCTGACCATAGCAGGTTAGGAACAGGAAAGTGAGGAATGCAAAAGAAATTTAATTTCAGAATGACTTGTAAGAAAGGATACATTTGCCAGGAGCTCTGCCCCAAGTAGGGGCGGGGGGAGGCTTGAGGCAATATGGAAAAATCTCAATACTTTTTTTTTGCTTTTTGATAACTTTAAAAAGCATCTGATATGGTAAAGCAAAATAGCACCCTATAGGATCTCTTACAACAAACTTTCCACTCAATTATAAAAGAATCATAGAATATATATAATAGCAGAAACAATTGTATTAGATAGTCTTCTCATCTTTAGTTTCCAAAGAAGCAAAGGGCAGGTAAACTTTTGCTTGTCAAAAGCATTTGCTCCTGTCAAGGATAGAATCCAAATGGAAGTAGGATTTTCTATAGATAGTTCTTCTCTCAAATAAAGCTTTACTTATTGCAAAGAGCCCTAGACCATTGTAGATACATTTTAAAAAACATATTTATCATGCTGCATAAGATAATTCAGATCAAAAAGGGGGGAAAGTCAGCAAACAACACCAAAGAATATGAAAATACTATGTTGTGATTCTTTTTCAGTCCCCACAGTCCTCTCTCTGAGTATAGATGGCTCTCTTCATCATAAGTCCACCAGAACTGGCTTGAATAATCTCATTATTGAAAAGAGCCATATCCATTAGAATTCATTATTAAATAATTTTGTTGTTGCTGTTTTCCTTTTTTTCTTGATTGTATTCACTTCACTTTGCTTCAGTTCAATATAAATTCTTTCAGGCCTTTCTGATATGGTAGAGAATCTTTTTATTATTATTATTATTACTTGTTATTTACCAGATATATGCATGGGAAATTTTACAGCTTTGACAATTGCCAAACCTTTTGTTCCAATTTTTCCCCTCTTTCCCCCCAACCCCTCCCTCAGATGGCAACTTGACCAATACATGGTAAATATGTTAAAGTATAATTAAATAAAATATATGTATACATTTCCAAACAGTTATGTGCTGTACAAAAAGAATCAGACTTTGAAATAGTGTACAATTAGCCTGTGAAGGAAATCAAAAATGCAGGTGGACAAAAATAGAGAGATTGGGAATTCTATGTAGTGGTTCATAATTGTCTCCCAGAGTTCTTTCACTGAGTATAGATGGTTTAATTCATTACTGCTCTATTGGAACTGATATGGTTCATCTCATTGTTGAAGAGGGCAACGTTCATTAGAACTGATCACCATATAATATTGTTGTTGAAGTATATAATGATCTTCTGGTCCAGCTCATTTAACTCAGCATCAGTTTATGTAAGTCTATCCAGGCCTTTTTGAAATTGTCCTGCTGGTCATTTCTTACAGAACAATAATATTCCATAATATTCATATACCATAATTTATTCAGCCATTCTCCAATTGATGGGCACCCACTCAGTTTCCAGTTTCTGGCCACCACAAAGAGGGCTACCACAAACATTCTTGCACATACAGGTCCCTTTCCCTTCTTTAAAATCTCTTTGGGATATAAGCCCAGTAGTAATACTGCAGGATCAAAGGGTATGTACATTTTGGTAGCTTTTTGAGCATAGTTCCAAATTACTCTGCAGAATGGCTGGATGTATTCACAATTCTATCAACAATGTATCAGTTATCCCTGTATTCCCACATCCCCTCCAACATTGCACATTATCTTTCCCTATCATTCTAGCAAGTCTGACAGGTCTGTAGTGGTATCTCAGAGTTGACTTAATTTGCATTTCTCTGATTAATAATGACTTGGAACATCTTTTCATATGGCTAGGGATAGTTTCAATTTCTTTGTCTGAGAACTGTCTGTTCATATCTTTGACCATTTATCAATTGGAGAATAGCTTGATTTCTTGTAAAAAAATGTTTTCCCAGTTTATTGTTTGCCTTCTAATCTTGTCTGCATTAGTTTTGTTTGTACAAAACCTTTTCAATTTGATATAATCAAAGTTTTCTACTTTGTGATCTCTAATGATCTCTCATTCTTATTTGGTCATAAAATCATTCTTCTTCCACAGGTCTGAGAGGTAAACTATCCTATGTTCCTCTACTTTATTTAAAAACTCATTATTTATGCCTAGGTCATGAACCCATTTTGACTTCATCTTGGTGCACGGTGTTAAGTGTGGGTCAATGCCTAGTTTTTGCCATACTAATTTCCAATTTTCCCAGCAATTTTTGTCAAACATTGAGTTCTTATCTCTAAAGCTGGGATCTTTGGGTTTATCAAATACTAAATTATTTAAGGTATTGATTATTTTGTCCTTTGAACCTAATCTATTTCACTGATCAGCTAGTCTATTTCTTAGCCAATATATGGTAGAGAATCTTAAGTGAGATTTCAATACTTATAACAATGTCTATGCAATGAACTGCAGCTCTGACAATGACAAACAACAAGTTTGATTTATAGCAAGGCTTCATGCATAGAATATGGATACTTGTTCAATGTTTCTCATATCTCAGAGAAAGCCTAGTGCTGTTCAAAACAATGCAATAATTATGTGATCTTGCCAGAGGGAAAACTCAAAGTATACTAAGCTCAGGGCACAGATAGCTTGCAGGGCCTTAACTCTGAAAAACAGGATGTCTCCTAATACTTTTACAGAAGGAAAGCCAAAAACAGAGTGATTGTCAGGGAAGTTGATTTTCTGATCTTTGGATCTTAACCAAATGTCGATGAACTTGTTTTAATTTTTTTAATATTTTATTAACATATTTTTTTGGTAATTTTAAATATTTTATCTGATATCCATACCTTTAAAAGGACTATGACAAAAGGATTCATCATTTTTCTCCCTTTCTCTTTTTCTGTCTCTCATACACACACACACATGCACACACACACACACACACACATGCACACACACACACACACACACACACACACACACACACAGCTCACTCATTCACACAAATAAAATACTTAAAATCTTTTCTGAAGGAGGATAAAAAATCAACTTTGCAAGAGCTAAACCTTGGATAGAAAGTACTCAAATCCACTGAACTCTCCAAACTCTTCTCTTAGTTATTGTGAGGCAGTTGAATCATCTTATATATGAGCAAGACCTTTAGGACTTGGTGCAGCCAAGATGGTGGAGAGCAGACATGACTTTCTATTACCTCTTCTGACTGTCAACAGTAGATTAAGCCTCTAACCTGTTTTTGGAGACACAAATATCCACATATATTTGGAGTACAACCCATTTTCAGAAGAAGATTACTTGGAAGAACTTTAGAACAGATCTGTTTTAAATGGGAGGGGGGACCATCTGCCAAGACCAGACCATAGCAGAGGGAGATTGGAGCAATGAGCTGGGGTGGGGAGTCAGAGTATTGCAGCTTACACACATCTGGGAGGCTTCTGTGAGCCTCTTAGGCTACTCTGTCCTGGTTGCAAGCAGGTGGTTTGGCAGATTTGCTACAAAAGGCAAATTCTAAACCACTGTGCCCCAGAAAAAATGCTATGCCAGACCTAGCTGAGTTAACACAGCACCAAAAGTCAATAAGCAGAACTGCCCCAGGGAAAGCTAAACAGCTGTCACTCCAAGCCTTTAGAAAAAGAAGAAGAAGAAGAAGACTCACCTTAGAGAGCTTTTATAAAGAGAGAGAAGACCAGACCTTAAATACTAAGCTTCATAAAGGCAAATCAAATCCAGATGAATGTCCCAAAGAGATATGATTTGCTTCCCATTTAAAAAGGCTTTCTTCGAAGATTTCATAATGGATCTTAAAAGAGAGTTAGAAAAAAATTGAGGAAAGGAAATGGGATCTTTGCAAGAAAGGATGGGAAAAACATATAACTCCCTATAAAATAGATTTGATGAAATGGAAAAAAAAATCCAATTAACCAAACAATTCAATTAGCCAAATGCAAAAGGAGCTAAAAAAGGTAGCTGAAGAATATAATACACTAAAAATTAAAATTGAGCAAATTGAAGTGAATGACTTAATACATTTCAAGAGTCAGTCAAACAAAAACAAAAACAAAAAAATGAGAAAATAGAAGAAAATATAAAATACCTCCTAGGAAAAACAAGTGACTTAGGAAATAGATTTAGGAGAGATAATCTAATTGGATTTCTTGAGAACCACGATGAAAAAAAAAAAAAAAAGAACCTAGACATTATCTTACAGGAAATCATAAAGAGAAACTCTCCTGATGTCTCAGAATCAGAAGGTAAAATAGCAAATAAAAAAAATTTACCAATCACCTCTTGAAAGAGACCCCAAAATTAAAACCCCAAGAAATATCATGCCTAAATTTCAGAACTATTACATCAAGGAAAAAATATCACAAGCAGCCAGAAAGAAACAATTTAAATACTGAGGAACCATAATTAGAATTACCCAGGACTTAGCAGCTTCTACATTAAAGGATCTAAGGGCCTAAAATCTGATACTCCAAAAGGGAAAGGGACTTGGATTACAGCCAAGAATAAGCTATTTTACTTAATGTGAGCGTTTAAGGGAAGAAGATGGGCATTCAATGATATAAGTGAATTTCATCTATTTCTAATGAAATGCCCAGAATTGAACAAAATTTGATCTCCAAATGCAGAAATCAAGAAAAGCATAAAAAGGTAAAAAGGAAAGAACTTTTGAGAACTATATTTCTGTTATGGGTATACTTAGAGGGTGCAGGCATAATTTGTTTTTGTTATGAAATGTATGTGAAAAAGAAACTAGAGGTGGAAAGGGGATTGTATTGGAAAAAGAGGAAAGAGGAAATAAAATAAGGAAAATTGCATCTCATGAAGAGACAAAGATGACCTATTATAATTGAGGAAAAGGAGGGAGGGTGACAAACATGGTGTAAATTTTACTCTCCTCAGATCTGGATCAAAGAAAGGTTGTCAGACATATATTTGTTTTCACAAAGAAACTTGTCTCATAGGGAAGTGGGAGGGAAATGGGGAAAAGAAAGGGAAAGACAAATAGAATGGAAAACAAAAGTATTAGGGCAAAGGTGTAAAAATGAGGGAGAGACTAAAGGGGGAGGGGTGTTTGACGGAAATGGTCATCAGAAGGAAAATACTGGGTAGGAGGAAATTAGAAAAGGAAAGAGAAAAGCATAAAGTAAGAGGGTAAATAAGATGTTTACAGGAAAAACAGAATTAATTATTTTAACTGTGAATGTGAATAGGAGAACTCTCCAATAAAATGGAAGCAGATAAAAGATTGGATCAAAAGCCATAATCCTACAATACATTCTTTACAAAAAAAAAAAAAAAAAACAACCACATTTAAAGTAGAGTGATACAGAGTAAAAGTCAAAGGGCTGGAGTAGAATCTATTAAGCTTCATATGAAGTAAATAAAAAAAAAAAAAAAAAAAAAAGTAGGGGTAACAATCCTGATCTCAGATCAAGTAAAAACAAAGACAGATCTAATTAAGAGAGATACAGAGGGGAGGCGGAGCCAAGATGGCAGAGAAGATGCACGCGATTTTGTGAGCTTCCTTCTTCCCTCATTACCAAATAGATAAATTCAGCCTCAAATATAGAGCTGGACTGATAGAAACCACAAGGACTGGAAGCACGACTTACCAGCTGAAGAGAATCTGGAGTTTTAACAGGAAAGGTCAGTTCCCAGGGGAGGAAGAAGAAAGGCCAGCACAGACAGTTGGGTGCTGGCACGCTGCACTGATCATGCTGGGGAGGGCTCTGGGATCAGAGAAGACAATGAGATAGAAGAATCTGGCACAGGCTGTTAGCTCTTCTCTGCTTATAAAACAGCAGTTCAGAAGAGAAATCAAGCCACTTTAAATTTAAAGCCAGATACTGGATCTTCCCCTATCCTGGGGGTAACTCAGCAGATCTTGGCACTGTGGGTGTGGCTGACTGAGGCTGTCTGGGCTTTCACCTGGGGGTAGTTAAGAGATTGAAAAGAGGGCAGACACAGCCCAAGGTAACACATAGTGCCTTGCTTGGCTGGAGGCTGTGGAACTCAGCCCCGGGAAGTCCCAGAGAAGAGGAACCTTTGAAATAGGGACCGCGCTTTCAGGGCAGACACTTCCAGTTTGAGCGCAGGGGCTTTTCATGTCATCTGCTGCTGACATCTACATCCCACCGGGACACATAGGCTGGGCTTTGTGTCACCTTTACTGTTCAGTCTCAAACCTCAGGGAAGCCGCTAGGAAACAGCGCCCTGAAAGCACAGCAGTGCTAATCACCTCTGAGGCACTTCCAGGGAGGGGGTGGGTTACTCAATCTCAGAGCTCTCTCTTAGCCCAGGCATAGGAGCCGCTGCATCCATCTGGTCTGGGAGGAAGCTGGTAAAAAAAAATAAATAAGTTCCTACCCCAGGGACAGACCCCAAAAGATTTTTTAAGTATGGGTAAAAAGCAAAAAAGAACCATTGATTCCTTCTACACAGAGAAAGAGCGGGTATCCAACCCCGAGGAAGTTAACAGCAGAGAGTCTGCAGATAACAACTTAAAAGGGAATGATACCTGCCCCCCATCACATTACTCTCTCCTAGAAGAGACTATTAAAAAATTAAAAGAGTTTGAAGAAAAATGGGAAAATGAAAGGAAAGCTGTGAAATTGGAGTTGGAAAAAATAAAGAATTCACAGGAGATTCAGGAAAAAAAAAATTGTGAATTAGAAAAGGTTAAAAAATCACAGGAAAGTAGGATTTCTGAATTGGAAAGGAGAAAAAAGTATCAAGAAAATAGGATTTCTGAATTGGAAAAAGAAAATAATTCTCTAAAAAAAATTAGGAAAATGGAAAAAAATTCAATTGAGCAAAATAATTCATTTAAAAACGAAATTGGGTATTTACAAAAAGAACTAAAAACTGTGAATGAAGAAAATAACTACTTAAAATTCAGGATGGAACAAATAGAAATGAATGATTCATTGAGAACCCAAGAATCAGTCAAACAAAACAAAAAAAAAATGAAAAGCTGGAGAATAACATCAAATACTTACTGGGAAAAACTATAGACCTGGAAAATAGATCTAGGAGAGATAATCTGTGGATCATTGGACTTCCCAAAAACTATGACCAAAAAAAGAGCCTAGATTCTATTTTACAGGAAATTATCAAAAAGAACTGTCCAGAGATAATAGAAACAGAAGGGAAAGTAGATGTCGAAAGAATTTATCGAACTCCTTCTGAAATAGACCCTAAAAAAAGAACACCACGCAATATTGTGGCTAAGCTGCAGAATTACCACACAAAGGAAAAAATCTTGCAAGCAGCTAGAAAAAAACAATTTAAATACCAAGGTGTCACAATAAGGGTCACACAAGATCTGGCTGCCTCCACATTAAAAGATCGAAGGGCCTGGAACCTGATATTCCAAAAGGCAAAAGATCAAGGATTGCAACCAAGAATAACCTATCCAGCTAAGTTCAGCATCTTTTTCCATGGAAGAAGATGGTCATTCAATGAAATAGAGGAATTCCTTATGTTTCTAAGAATAAAAAACAGACTTAAAGAAAAAATTTGATCTACATCCACAAGACTAAAGAGAAACAAAAAAGGTACACAGAACCCTTGAGAACTATATCTCTGTTGTGGGTATAAAGAAAGTACGCATGGATAATTTGATTTTACAGATATAAAAGAAAAAAAGGGGGGGTGTAGTAAATGGAAGGGGGTAGTATCAGAAAAATGGGAGGGAGTGATAAAAGAGGGAAACTACATCCCAGGAAGAGGCATAGAAAATACACCCTATCTGAGGGAATTTAGAGAGGGGGAGAAACATTGTGTGAATCTTACTCTCATCAGAAGAGGCTTAAAGAATAAATAATTGACATATTTGTTTTTCAGAGAATTCTCTCTCACCTCATTAAAAGGGGTCAGAGGAAAACGGAAAAGGAAAAGGAGAATAAGGGAAAAGACTTGGAGGGAGGGGGGAGGGATACAAAAAAAAGAGAGGGCTGCACATCAAAAGTTGGGTCTATAAATTAAATATCGGGGAAGGGCTGAAGGGGGGTCAAGGGAAAAAGAATAATCTGGGGATAATATGATTGCAGGAAATACAGAATTAGTAATTTTAACTGTAAATGTGAATGGGATGAACTCTCCCATCAAACTGAGATGGATAGCAGACTGAATCAAAAATCAAAACCCTACAATATGTTGTTTACAAGAAACGCACTTAAGGCAGCGAAATACATACAGAGTAAAGGTAAAAGGTTGGAGCAGAATCTATTATGCTTCAGGTAAAGCCAAAAAAGCAGGGGTAGCTATCCTTATCTCAGATCAAGCAAAAGCAGAAGTTGATCTAGTTAAAAGAGATAAGGAAGGAAACTATATCCTGCTGAAAGGTAGCATAAATAATAAAGCTATATCAATACTAAACATATATGCACCAAGTGGTATAGCATCTAACTTTCTAAAGGAAAACTTAAGAGAATTGCAAGAAGAAATAGACAGTAAAACTATAATAGTGGGAGATCTCAACCTTGCACTCTCAGATTTAGACAAATCAAACCACAAAACAAATAAGAAAGAAATTTAAAAAGTAAATAGAACATTAGAAAAAGTAGGTATGATAAACCTTTGGAGAAAACTAAATGGCAATACAAAGGAATATACTTTCTTCTCAGCAGTTCAGGGATCCTATACAAAAATTGACCATATATTAGGACGTAAAAATCTCAAAATTAAATATAGGAAGGCATAAATAATAAATGCCTTCTTCTTAGATCACAATGCAATAAAAGCTACATTCAGTAAGAAGTTAGGGGTAAAAAGACAAAAAGTAATTGGAAAATGAATATTCTCATCTTAAACAATGACTGGGTGAAAGATCAAATTATAGAAAAAATTAAGAATTTCACCCAATATAATGACAATGATGAGACATCATAGCAAAATCTGTGGGATACAGCTAAAGCAGTAATAAGGGGAAATTTTATATCTTCAGAAGCTTATTTGAAGAAAATAGAGAAAGAGCTTAACAAATTGGGCCTGCAACTTAAAAAGCTAGAAAAAGACCAAATTATACACCCCCAACCAAAAATTAAACTGAAAATACAAAAATTAAAAGGAGAAATCAATAATATTGAAAGTAAAAAAACTATTGAATTAATAAACCAAGAGTTGGTTTTAAGAAAAAGCTAATAAAATAGATAAACTTTTAGTAAATCTGATCTGAAAAAAGAAAGAGGAAAATCAAATTGTTAGTCTTACAAATGAAAAGGGGCATCTTTCCACCAATGAAGAGGAAATTAGAGAAATAATAAGGAGTAACTTTGCCCAACTTTATGCCAATACATTTGATAATTTAAGTGAAATGGATGACTTCCTCCAAAAATATAGGCTTCCTAGATTAACAGAGGAGGAGATAAATTGCTTAAATAGTCCCATTTCAGAAAAAGAATTAGAACAAGCTATTAATCAACTCCCCAGGAAAAAATCCCCAGGACCAGATGGATCTACAGGTGCATTCTACCAAACATTTAAGGAACAATTAGCCCCAATGCTATATAAACTATTTGAAACAATAGGGGATGAAGGAGTTCTACCAATCCTCTTTTATGACACAGACATGGTACTGATACCTAAACCAGGTAGATCGAAAACTGAGAAAGAAAATTATAGACCAATTTCCTTAATGAATATTGATGCTAAAATCTTATATAAGATATTAGCAAAAAGACTTCAGAAAATCATCCTCAGGATAATACACTATGATCAAGTAGATTTTTATCAGGAATGCAGGGCTGGTTTAATATTAGGAAAACTATTAGTATAATTGACCACATTAATAAATCAAATTAATAAAAACCATATGATCATCTCAACAGTTGCAGAAAAAGCATTTGACAAAATGCAACATCCATTCCTACTAAAAACTCTTGAGAGTATAGGAATAAATTGACTATTCCTTAGAATAATCAGGAGCATATATTTACAACCATCAATAAGCATAATATGCAATAGAAATAAACTGCAACGTTTCCCAGTAAGATCAGGAGTGAAACAAGTTTGCCTACTATCAACATTACTATTCAATATAGTACTAGAAACGCTAGTCTTGGCAATAAGAGCCGAGAAAGAGATTCAAGAAATTGGAGTAGGAAATGAGGAAATCAAACTATCACTCTTTGCAAATGACATGATGGTATACTTAGAGAACCCCAAAGACTCTGCTAAAAAGCTATTAGAAATAATTCAGAATTTTAGCAAAGTGGCAGGATACAAAATAAATCCACATAAATCCTCAGCATGTTTATATTTCACCAACAAAATGCAACAGCAAGAGATACAAAGAGAAATTCCATTCCAAACAAATGTTGAGAGTATAAAGTATTTGGGAATCCATCTACCAAAGAATAGTCAGGAATTATATGAGAAAAATTACAAAACACTTGCCAAAAAAATAAGTCAGATTTAAATAATTGGAAAAGCATTCAGTGC
Organism: Sminthopsis crassicaudata; assembly: GCF_048593235.1. NCBI lineage: Eukaryota > Metazoa > Chordata > Mammalia > Dasyuromorphia > Dasyuridae > Sminthopsis > Sminthopsis crassicaudata. The sequence goes on along the minus strand of NC_133619.1, from coordinate 130,669,922 downwards.
TCTTGGACAGGCTGAGCAAATATAATAAAGATTACAAAACTCCACAAACTAATCTATTTATTTAGTGCTATACCAATCACAGTCCCAAGCAACTATTTTAATGACCTAGAAAAAATAACAACAAATTCCTATGGAAGAATAAAAGGTCGAGAATTGCAAGGGAACTAATGAAAAAAAAATCAGAGGAAGGTGGTCCAAGTGTACCCGATCTAAAGCTATATTATATAGCAGCAGTCACGAAAACCATTTGGCATTGGCTAAGAAATAGACTGGTAGATCAGTGGAACAGATTAGATACAAAGGACAAAAAAGGGTACATATATAACAATCTAATCTTTGACAAACCCAAAGATACCAACATTAGGGATAAAAATTCATTATTTGGAAAAAACTGTTGGGAAAACTGGAAATTAGTATGGCAGAAATTAGATATGAATCCACACTTAACACCATATATCAAGATAAGATCGAAATGGGTCCATGATTTAGGCATAAAGAATGAGATAATAAATAGATTAGAGAAACAGAAAATAGTCTACCTCTCAGACCTGTGGAGGAGGAAGGGATTTATGACCAGAGGAGAACTAGAGATCATTATTGATCACAAAATAGAAGATTTTGATTACATCAAACTAAAAAGTTTCTGAACAAACAATATTAATGCAAACAAGATTAGAAGGGAAGTAACAAATTGGGAAAATATTTTTACAGTTAAAGCTTCTGACAAAAGTCTCATTTCCAAAATATATAGAGAACTGACCCTAATTTATAAGAAATCAAACCATTCTCCAACTGATAAATGGTCAAAGGATATGAACAGACAATTCTCAGATGATGAAATTGAAAATATATCCACTCATATGAAAGAGTGTTCCAAATAACTTCTGATTAGAGAAATGCAAATAAGACAACTCTGAGATACCACTATACACCTGTCAGATTAGCTAAGATGACAAGAACAAATAATGATGAATGTTGGAGGGGATGTGGGAAAACTGGGACACTGATACATTGTTGGTGGAGTTGTGAAAGAATCCGGCCATTCTGGAGAGCAATTTGGAACCATGCCCAAAAAGTTATCTAACTGTGCATACCCTTTGACCCAGCATTGCTGCTATTGGGCTTATATCCCAAAGAAATACTAAAGAAGGGAAAGGGACATGTATGTGCCAAAATGTTTGTGGCAGCTCTTTTTGTTGTAGCTAGAAACTGGAAGTTGAATGGATGCCCATCAATTGGAGAATGGTTGGTAAATATGGTATATGAAGTTTATGGAATACTATTGCTCTGTAAGAAATGACCAGCAGGAGGAATACAGAGAGGCTTGGAGAGACTTACATCAACTGATGCTGTGTGAAATGAATAGAACCAGAAGATCGCTGTACACTTCTATGCTGTATGAAGATATATTCTGATGGAAGTGGATATCTTCATCATAAAGAAGATCCAACTCACTTCCAGTTGATCAATGATGGAAAGAAATAACTCCACCCAGAGAAGGAACACTGGGAAGTGAATGTAAATTGTTAGCACTACTGTCTATCTACCCAGGTTACTTATACCTTCGGAATCTAATACTTAATGTGCAACAAGAAAATGATATGGTATTTACACAAATATATTGTATCTAGGTTTTATTGTAACACATGTAAAATGTATGGGATTGCCTGTCATCGGGGCGATGGAATGGAGGGAAGGGGGGATAATTTGGAAAAATGAATACAAGGGATAATATTATTTTAAAAAGTACTCATGCATATATACTGTGAAAAAAATTCTAAATAAATTTTTAAAAAAAGAGAGATACAGAAGGAGGGTACCATAGAAAATGAAGCAATATGAAAACTAAACATGTATGCACCAAGTGGCATAGCATAGAATTCCTTCTTATCTAGGGAAGTTAAGAGAGATGCAAGAAGATATACACAGCAAAGCTATACTAGTGGGGGATCTCAACTTTGCCCTCTCAGAACTAGATAAATCAAATCACAAAATAAATAAGAAAGGAATTAAGGATATGAAAAGAATGTTAGAAAGTTTAGGTATGATAGATTTTTGAAGAAAATTGAATGGAGACAGAAAGGAGTTTACTTTTTTCTCAATGGTCCATGGAACCCATACAAAAATTGATCATGTATTAGGTCATACAAACCTCAAAATAAAATGCAAAAACGCTGAAATAGTAAAGACTTTTTTTCAGATTACGATGCAATAAAAATCAAATGCAATATACAGCCAGGAGAAATTGCATTCAAAATGACCATTGTTAGTAAAAATTTACGGGAACTTATCTGCCAAGGGGAAATCAGAACTAAGCTCAACTACAAAAAACTTTTCACATAAATAAAGTCAGATTTAATCAGTTGGAATAATATCAAGTGCTCATGGGTAGTCTTACTAAATATAATACAAATGATAATAATATCTAAATTAATTAATCTATATATATTAATGTCATACAATCAAACTCCCATAAAATTATTTTACAGGCCTAGAAAAAATAACAACAAAGTTAATCTGAAAGAATTAAAGGTCAAATATTTCAAAGGAATTAATGAAAAAAAAAAAAAGCCAATGAAGGTGGTCTAGATGTGTCAGTCCTAATACTATATTATAAAGCAGCAGTCATCAAACCATTTTGTATTGGCTAAAAAATAGAGTAGTTGATCATTGGAATAGGTTAGGATCATAGGACAAAATATTCAATAACTATAGAAATCTACTGTTTGACAAACCTAAAGACTCCAGCTTTTGGGATTAGAACTCAATGTTTGACAAAAACTTTTGGGAAAATTGGAAATTAATATGCCAAAAACTAGACACTGACCCACAACTAACACTGTATACCAACATATGGTTGAAATGGCTTCATGATCTACACATAAAGAATGATATTATAAACAACTTAGAAGAACATAGGATAATACCTCTCAGATTTGTGGAGGAGCAATGAATTTGTGACCAAAGAAGAACTGGAGGTTATTATTGATCACAAAATAGATTATTTTGATTATATTAAGTTAAAACTTTATACAAATCAAACTAATACATTCAAGATTAGAAGGGAATCAATAAATTGGAAAAAAATTTTTACATCCAAAGTTTCTGATTAATGCCTTATTTCTAAAATATATAGAGAATTGACTCAAATTTATAAGAATTCAAGCCGTTCTCTAATTGATAAGTGGTCAAAGGATTTGAACAAAAAGAATTTTAGATGAAGAAATTCAAACAATTTCTAATCTTATGAAAAGATACTCCAAATCACTAGAAATACAAATTAAGACAACTCTGAGATACCACTATATACTTCTCTGATTGATTAAGATGATAAGAAAAGATAATGATGAATGTTGGAAGGGATGTGAGAAAAGTGGGACACTAATACATTGTTAGTGGAACTGTGTAAAGATCCAGTCATTCTAGAGAGCAATTTGGAATTACGCTCAAAAATTATAAAATTATGCATACACTTTGATTCAGCAGTGTTTCTACTGGGCCTATATCCCTAAGAGATCTTGAAGGAAGGAAAAGGACTCACATGTGCAAAAATATTTGTGGCAGCCCTTTTTCATAATGGCAAGAAACTGGAAACTGAGTGGATGCCCAACAGCTGGAGAATGGTTGAATAAATTGTGGTATATGAATGTTATGGAATATTATTGTTCTATAAGAAATGATCAGGTGGATGATTTTAGAGAGACCTGGAGAGACTTACATGAGCTGATGCTAAGTGCAATGAGCAGAACCAGGACATCATTATACAGGGCAACATCAATGTTACAGGATAATCAATTCTGATGAATATAACTCTTTCCAACAATGAGATGATTCAGGCCATTTCCAATGATCTTGTGATGAAGAGAGCCATCTACACCCAAAGAGAGGACTGTGGGAACTGAATATGGATCACAACATAGCATTTTCACTCTTTTTGTTGTTGTTTGCTTGCATTTTGTTTTCTTACTCATTTCTTTCCTTTTTGATCTGATTTTTATTGTTTAGCAAGAGAATTGTATAAATATGTTCACACATATTGGGGAGAAAGAGGGAAAAATCTGAAACACAAGGCTATGCAACGAGGAATGTTGAAGTTAGTGCATATGTTTTGAAAATAAAAAGCTTTAAAAAACATTTAAACCTTTGAAGGGATATGACATTTATGAAATGAGAAAGATTCTCAGAAGTAATGTCTCATCTTTAAAGTTAGAGGTTCATGAAAGGCTAGTGGAACAAAATAGTGAGTGCAGGCATATAATGTAGAAGAGTTTTGGAAATGACAAGGTAAGGGTGTTTGATAGCAAATTGGTGGATACAGCATCTAAAACAGAGGCATTCCTCTATCAAATGTGATTTAGGGGTCTCAAACTCCTAACCTATGGCTATAAGGATTTTGTTTTTCTTTTCAAGTATCTCACACTCCCATAGTTCATAATTTGTAACAAGGTTATCTTATATAGCATACTGAATATTGAGTTAATAACTATTCGGTTTCTCTTTAGAATGTCCAGTGTGTAACCTTAATCCTCTTCTAATATTTAGAAAAGAAGCTGCATTACATGGCAGCTAGGTGTTGCACTGTAAAACTCTAGTTTTGGAGTCAGGAACATTTGAATTGACATCCAATCTTAGACACTTACTGGGTATGTTAACCTGTATAAAATACTTAATCTTTATTTTCCTCAGTTTCTTCATATGTATAGTAAAGGTAATAAAAATCTATCTTGGACTGTTTTTTTTTTTTTTTTTTTTTTTTATTGAGGATTAAATGAGATAATACTTAGAAAGTGATTAGAATAGTGCATAACTCCATAGGTGTTTTATACACACACACATGTATATACACAGATATGTGTATATATATAGTATTATATTATATTATAATGTTATTACAAGCATCTATTTTTACCATGGAGTAAGACAAATATACACAAATCCTAGAATGATCCCTTGATCTATCAATTTTTTTTTTTTTAAGTTTAAGATTTTTTTAAGTTTAAGTTTATAAAGTTCCAGGCACAGTACTAGTTTTCAGGAGTTTGGGGATAAAGAATGAAATATTGACTTCTTATGAGGAGTCCATAGTTTAATAGGGAACACAATTACATTTATAAATATAAATAGCATACACAAAGTACATTATATATATATATTCATATATATATATATATATATATATATATATATATATATATATATATATATATATATACACACATATATCCAAAATATTTAAATACAAAGACTGAGAAGGAAGATTTTAGTGGGTATTATTGGCAGGGTAGGTCAAAAAAGGCATGCTTGACCTATTTCACAAGGAAGAAAAAAGTCTATAATATAGATGTAGAGAGAGATAATATGTTCCAAGCATATCAAACATATTGTATAGGGTTAGGCTATAAGAGGAAAAGTCCCATTTGACTGAATCACAGAATTTAGTAGGGCGGTAATGTCTAGAGAGACGAGAAACAAAGATTTGCAAGTAACTTGAAATGAAGTTTTGGGAAAAACAAAACAAACAAACAAACAAAAAAACAGATAACTTCTCCAGGGTTTCAATTTTCTTAACTAAAATAAAAGAAGGAACTGATTAGAAAATCTATTATGATAGGTCTGGACTTACTGGGAAGGAAGTCTTTCTATTACTATGTAGTTTTCTATTTTATTTTCAAACCTAATTCATATTTGTTTTTCTAGCAAAGATTTTGAGGAAAAGTCCTTTATAAATGTTGAAGTAATATGTTGATAATGTTGAATGACTTTGCTATGTTATGCAGATTATTATTTTAGAGGCAGCATTAGAACTCAGTTCTTTCTGACACCAAGTCCAGTGTTCTAGCCAATATGCAAGGTTGCCTATTAGTTTCAGTGTAGCATATTTGTTGAAGCATTCTGATTTTCTGCAATGAACTACTTTTCCTTTTATGTGTTAGCCCCTAGATATTACACTTATTATTAATTAACAAAATCACAATTGTAATAATATGATACAGAGGAAAAACAATTGAATTGTAATTAAAAAAAAACATAATTTCTAATTTCACCTCTGGCATTTGAACTCGTGTGACTCTGGGCAAATCTAATGAGAAGGTGGAACTAGATAACATCCATGGTCCCTTATAGACTTAAATCTGATTCTTATCTACTGCCCCTTCCATATTGCAACTTTTCTCTTGATAGTTTCAATATATCATAGGTCAGAATGGGATATTAAATTGCAATTTGGAGTGAGTTTTGAAGAAGCTACAGATGATGCAGAAAAAGTTGAGAAGTTCAGAAATACATAAAATATTTGTGTAATGTTTTATAATATCAAGGTGGGAAACAAAAGAAGGAAAGCCATGAAGTTAGAAGATTTCTTCTCTGGCATAAAGAAAGGGCCAGAAATTTTATGTGGATTTTCTAGATTTCAAGTGCTATTTTTAACCCCTGTGATGTGAAAGAAATAACTGTAAAAGATTTCACTGAGAAAATAATGAGCTATTATTATAAAGTTAAAAATCAGCATTTTAGCCCAATGAAGAAAATACTAACTTGTATTAACTGATTAACATTATAATATGGACTTGAATGTTCTACACAGTATATTGCATTTTTTAAAATTTTATTTTGTAGGAGCCAGTTGCTAGGCTTGTTCAGAATTGTAATAATCATGAATTTTGTTTCAAATTATCACAATTAAGAAAAAAATAAATTGGCATCATTATATAAAAGCTTATAGCTGCAAAGAATCTGCCTTGTTGTTTTAAAATTAGATAGTTGTAGGGTACTTTTCTTCCTTTGGAAAAACTGAAACTAGTAATCTATCAGTGTTTGAAAAGCTATAGTTAAGGTTTTGTTAAGAATGTTTTTCTAATCTTATTTTGAGGAACTGCTGTGGGAACTGTAATTTTATTGATACTGAGAACTCGGAATTGGAGAATCTAGGTCTAACAATGCAAGTTGTCACCTTCTCTTTGTCTTATAGTCTTAGAATTTTGCCTAGAGTATAAAATAGTTAAGTAACTTGGCCAGGGTCACATAAAAGTATATTTCAAAGGCCAAATTTGATACACTGTTATTTTTTATTTGTTTTTCACTCTAGATCTGATACTGGTTTTCATTATTCTACCTCCTTGTAAAATCATGCTTTATCAGGGGCAATAACATTTGTTATGGGCCAGAACTTGAAACAAAGGATTCTTACAAGGTGCTAAGTCAGTGGAATTGATAAGAGACAATGGTTGTTTAGCATGGTGGTTAACAGTTCTCTAGTTCATTACATATACTTAATACTTAATATAGTTTCACAAGATTCACACCTATAATAAGAGCACATATAAGCTCAGACAAATTCAGCCAGAATCAGAACTGGAAGACATAGACTGTAGTGGTGGTCCTCCTGACTCCTCCACAGAAACCAAGACACATTCAGGAGGACCTCAAGAAGCTGGCAGAGACAAAGAACACAAAGAACTGGTGGCAGGAGCTCAGGCTCTCTCAGAACCAAGGAGAGAGATAGGCCCCTAAGAAAGCTAACCGGGCCCCAGGAAAGGAGACAAGGCTTGGCAAGAGACAATAAAGGTTTTGGACTTTAACACCTGCCTGTACTTGGGGTGATTACTGAACTGAAATGAAGGCTGCCTCCAGAGACCTCAAAAGAGAACATTACATTTTAGAAAGAACATTACAATTATTGCTTTCAAATTGATTCTGAAATAATTTTGGAATAAAAACTAAGTGATTCCATTCTGAATCAATATTACTTAAAATGCTAATTTATTTTAATATATTCATGTTTCAAAAAGCCTTGAGTCACCTCGATATAGGTACCACTTTCATGTATCAACTTCCTTTATGACTGATTATTTGAGGGTTGAGACATTTGGTGCCACAAGGAATAGAGTACTGGACCTAGTGTCAGGAAATCCTGAATTTCTGGTCAAACACTGGCTAAGTCAGGTATCTCTGTTTGCTTTAGTTTTCTCAATTGTAATGACAGGATAATAATAGTACCTAATTTGGAGTGTTGTTTAGAGGTTCAAATGAGATATTTGAAAAATCAAAAAAAAACAACAACACCCTAAAACATTTAGTATACTGCCTGGTCATTGATCAGTAAACATTTACTAAGTGACTGTTATATGCCATTCTACTATGGCAGAGACTAGAAGGTATATAAATATTTATTCTTCTCATTTACTACTTTTATATAGGAACTTTGTTTTTGACTTTAGTCTAACAGAAATTACAGCAGCATGGAGTCTTAACTATCCTGTCCAAATTTCTCATTTTTAGCACAAAAAACTGAGGCCCATTAAGATTTGATAACTGTTCTATGGCTTTCATACACTTCTGAAGAAAAACAAAATTATATACAAAAAACTAAAATCATATTAAAAATAAAAATAAATTTAGTCTCTGCTGAATAACTTCTCAAAACTTATTTAGAGATATCATTAGGCTGACAACTGACTTTATGACTGAGCTATTGCTAACTATTCTTCCAATTTGGCAGGATTAATCAAAACTTACCCTATGCTGACCTGAGACATTTCTATATCATCAAAGATATTTTAATATTAGAATAGTTTGTTTTATCTGTAGATTGTCATAGAGCCCGAGCACAATGTTTTTAAAAGATTAAATATTAAATAATAGTTGGGAAACATATATAATTAGACATAGCAGTAATCACTGGACTATTCAATGCAATGTTTTGCATAATGAAAACTAGAAGCAAGTAATTAGAAAGACCAGTGACCTGTAAAGGTATAAATACTATGAGTGTAGAAAGACATGTCTGATGTATATACAAGATGAGTTCTGAGTAATGTGAAATAAAAGCTTAACAAATTAGGTTTCATACCTGAAAGATCATTTTGTTATTGCTGGACTGATGAATTTTGGATTGCTGATCACTGAATCACCTTTACCCTTGGCTTAAAAAATTGTCTTCTGTGCAATCTTAGATAATAAATTAAGCATCACATAATTAAAGGAATAGGAATTGCCCTTATACTAAATAAAGGGTTAGAAATGTGGATGCTACACAAGCTATTTCAAAATAGCATAACTGTGACAGTTTGTGTCTTTTCTATTGATTTTTTTTTAGAAAACTATAAGCAAAGGGCTTATGTATATTTTTGTGTATAATATACATATACATGTACATATATGTATATACATATAAGTATGGGTATACTATACATATATTAGAGAGAGGAAAAAATAGAAAATATTACTTGAACATATTATTTTTCTACCATACATGTGGCAACATAAGGTCTCTAGAAAGAACATTTTAAAAAGTTTGAATGAACATATATGTGTGTGTGTTTGGGAGGAGGCTATAGATTTCTGCCTTCTAATCTTCCTTACATAATCCTGCAAAATTAAACCTAATTAAATCATCCTTTCATCGTGCTACATGTTTACTTAAAGTGAAAATAAATTAGTTTCATTAATTTCAAAACATAACATATATTTGCATAGTAATATTTATTAAAAAACAATTTATTTTTACTATGTATATATTATTATTTCCATTCTGTAGATAAGGAAGATGAAAATTACAGAAGTGAAATAATTTGTCCTTGAATCACAAAGCTAAAGACCACATTGAGTATATGTTCCACAGACTCTATATGTATATAGGATATTAAATAATATTTAGTTTTACCTTCTGATTTAATATAAGAAATCTGAGATTAAAAGAGCTTAAATGAATTTCCCAGGCATCACAGATAGTTGTATTAGTAGTAATAACATTTCTGAAATGTCTCTTGTGTATCTTCCCAATTTTATCACTCATAAAGCCTACACTGTAATTCCAACTCTCTCCATATTTCTCTTAGATTATTATTACCCATTGGCATCTTTGACTCATCTTTGAACTTCAATATATCTTCAAAAATCCCCCAAAAAGGAATTTCTTTTTGTTTGTTATACATTTTAAAAATTAATTTTATAATTATAACTTTTTTTTGACAGTGTATATGCATGGGTAATTTTTTACAACATTATCCTTTGTACCCATACCTATTCTGAATTTTCTTCCTTCCTTCTACCTCCTCCCTAGATGGCAGGCAGTCCCATACATGTTAAATGTGTTATAGTATATCCTAGATAAAATATATGTGTGCAGAACTGAACTTTTTGTTGCACAGGAAGAATTGGACTTAGAAGGTTAAAAATAAGCTGGGACGAAAAACAAAAATGCAAACAGTTTACACTCATTTCCCAGTGTTCCTTCTCTGGGTGTAGCTAATTCTGTCCATGAATTGGAACTGAATTAGATCTTCTCTTTGTAGAAGATATCCATTTCCATCCGAATACATCCTCATACAATATCATTGTTGAAGTGGACAATGATCTCCTGGTTCTGCTCATTTCACTCAGCATTAGTTCATGTAAGTCTCTCCAATCCTCTCTGTATTCATCCTGCTGGTCATTTCTTACAGAACAATAATATTCCATAGTATTCATATACCATAATTTACCCAACCATTCTCCAATTGGTGGGCATCCATTTATTTTCCATTTTCTAACCACTAAAAAATGGGCTGCCACAAACATAAGAACTCTTTGGGATATAAGCCCAGTAGTAGCATTGCAGGATCAAAGGGTTGGCACAGTTTGATAACTTTTGGGGCATAAATCCATATTGCTCTCCAGAATGGTTGGATTCTTTCACAGCTCCACCAACAGTGTATCAGTGCCTCAATTTTCTCACAGCCCCTCCAACATTCATCATTTATTTTTTCCTGTCATCTTAACAAATCTGACAGGCATGTAGTGGTATCTCACAGTTGTCTTAATTTGCATTTCTCTGATCAATAATGCTTTAGAACACCCTTTCATATGAGTGGAAATAGTTTGAATTTCAGCATCTGAAAATTGTCTATTTATATCATTTGACCATTTATCAATTGGAGAATGGCTTGATTTCTTATAAATTAGAGTTAGTTCTCTACATATTTTGGAAATGAGGTCTTTATCAGAATCTTTAACTGTGAAAATATTTTCCCAGTATGTTACTTCCCTTTTAATCTTCTTTGCATTAGTTTTGTTTGTACAAAAGCTATTTTATTTGATGTAATCAAATTTTTCTATTTTGTGATCAATAATGATCTCTAGTTCTCTTTTGGTCATAAATTCCTTCTTCCTCCACAAGTCTGAGAGGTATGTTCCTCTAATTTATTTATGATCTCATTCTTTATGTCTAAATCATGGACTCATTTTGATCTTATCTTGGTATGTGGTGTTAAGTGTGGGTCCACATCTAATTTCGTTCCTACTAATTTCCAGTTTTCCCAGCAGTTTTTGTCAAATAATGAATTTTTATCTCAAAAGTTGGAATCTTAGGGTTTATCAAACATTAGATTGCTACAGTTGTTCATTATTTTGTCCTGTGAACCTAACCTATTCCACTGATCAACTACTCTGTTTCTTAGCCAAAAACAAATGGTTTTGGTGACTGCTGCCTTGTAATATAGTTTTAGATCAGGTACAGTTAGGCCACCTTCATTTGATTTTTTTTCATTAATTAATTAGAAACTCTACACCTTTTGTTCTTCCATATAAATTGTGTTATTTTTTTTCTAGGTCATTAAAATGGTTTTGTGGGAGTCTGATTGGTATAGCACTAAATAAATAGATTAGTTTAGGGAGTATTGTCATATTTATTATATTCTCTCAGCCTATCCAAGAGTACTTAATGTCTTTCCAATTATTTAAATCTGACTTTATTTTTGTGGCAAGTGTTTGGTAATTTTGCTCATATAATTCCTGACTTTCCTTGGGTAGATGGATCCCCAAATATTTTATACTATCGACAGTTATTTTGAATGTAATTTCTCTTTGTATCTCTTGCTGTTGGATTTTGTTGGTGATGTATAAAAAGGCTAAGGATTTATGTGGATTTATTTTGTATCCTGCAACTTTGCTAAAGTTGTGGGTTATTTTCTAATAGTGTTTTATTAGAATCTCTGCAGTTCTCTAATTATATCATCATATCATCTGCAAAGACTGATAGTTTGGTTTCCTCATTACCTATTCTAATTCCTTTAATCTCTTTCTCAATTCTTATTGCTGAGGCTAGCATTTCTAATACACTATTGAATAATAATGGTGATAGTGGGCAACCTTGTTTCAATCCTGATCTTACTGGAAAAGGTTCCAATTTATCCCAATTACACATGACACTTATTGATGGTTTTAAATATATATTCGTGATTATTTTAAGGAATAGTCCATTTATTCATACACTCTCAAGTGCTTTTACTAGGAATGGATGTTGGATTTTATAAAATGCTTTTTCTGCTTCTATTGAGATGATCATATGGTTCTTGTTAATTTGATTATTAATATGGTCAATTACACTTATAGTTGTCCTAATATTGAACTAGCCCTGTATTCCTGGTATAAATCCTACTTGATCATGGTATATTATCCTGGAGATGATTTTCTGTAGTCTTTTTGCTAATATCTTATTTAAAATTTTAACATCAATATTCATTAAGGAGATTGGTCTATAGTTTTCATTCTCAGTTTTCAACCTCCCTGGTTTAGGTATCAGTACCATGTCTGTGTCATAAAAGAAATTTTGTAGGACTACTTTATTCCCTATTTTTTCAAATAGTTTATATAACATTGGGGCTAATTATTCTTTAAATGTTTGGTAGAATGCACCTGTAAATCCATCTGGCCCTGGGGATTTTTTTCTTAGGGAGCTGATTAATAGCTTGTTGTATTTCTTTTTCTGAAATGAGACTATTTAAGCAATTTACTTCCTCCTCTGTTAACCTGAGATGCCTATATTTTTGGAGGTAGTCATCCATTTCCCTTAGGTTATCAAATTTATTGGCATAAAGTTGGGCAAAATAACTCCTTATTATTGCTCTAATTTCCTGTTCCTTGTTTGAAAGTTCCCCCTGTTCATTTTTAAGACTAACAATTGGATTTTCCTCTTTTCCTTTTTTCTGATCAGATATACCAAAGTGTTTATCTATTTATTGTTTTTTTTCAAAGAACCCATTCAGTTTTATTTATTAATTCAATCATTTTTTACTTTGAATATTAATAATTTCTCCTTTTAATTTTAGAATTTCACGTTAATATTTGAAAGAGGGTTTTTAATTTTGTCTTTTTCTAACTTTTTAATTTGCAAACCCAATTCATTGATCTTCTCTTTTTCTATTTTATTCAAGTAAGCCTCTAAAGATATAAAATTTCCTCTTATTACTGCTTTAGCTGGATCCCACCAATTTTGGTATGATGTTTCATCATTGTCATTAACCTGAGTGAAATTATTATTTGTGTCTATAATTTCTTGTTTCACCCAATCATTCTTTAAGACGAGATTATTTAGTTTGCAATTGCTTTTTGGTCTATTTACCCCTAAATTCTTGTTGAATCTATTTTTTATTGCATCGTGATCTGAAAAGGAAGCATTTAGTATTTCTGCCTTCCTACATTTAATTTTGATATCTATGTCCTAATATATGGTCAATTTTTATATAGGTTCCATGAACTGCTGAGAAGAAATTATACTCCTATCTCCATTCAGTTTTCTCCAAAAATCTTTCATACCTAATTTTTTTAATGTTCTATTTACCTCTTTAATTTCTGTCTTATTTGTTCTGTGGTTTTATTCATCCAATTCTAAGAGTGCAAGGTTGAGATCTCCCACTGTTATTGTTTTGCTGTCTATTTCTTCTTGCAATTCTCTTTAGATGCTATACCACTTGGTGCATATGCTTCATTGTCTATGCTACCCTTTAGCAGAATGTAGTTTCTTTCCTTTTCTCTTTTAATTACATCAATTTTTGCTTTTGCTTGATATGAGATAAGAATGGCTATCCCTGCTTTTTTGATTTCACCTGAAGCATAATAGATTCTGCTCCCGCCTTTTACCTTTACTGTGTATGTATCTCCCTGCTTTAAATGTGTTTCCTGTAAACAACATTTTGTAGTGTTCTGACTTTGATCCAGTCTGCTATCTACCTCTGCTTAATGGGATTATTCATCCCATTCACATTTACAGTTAAAATTACTAATTCTGTATTTTCTGCCATGATAATATCCCCAGATTATGCTTTTTTCCCCTTGCTACCCTGAACTCCTTCCCCAATATTAAACTTAGGGGCTCTACTTGACTCATACAGCCCTCCCTCTTTAGTATCCCTCTCTCCTCCCTTTAAATCTCTTCCCCTTTTTTGTAGCTCTCCCTTATTACTCTTTTCCTTTTCCCATTTTCTCTTCCACTTTTTAATGAGGTTTAGAGAGAATTCTCTGCAAAACAAATATGTCAATTATTTCCTCTTTGAGCCAACTCTGATAAGAGTAAGATTCACACAATGTTCCTCCCTCTCTTTAATTTCCTTTAGATATCATAGGTTTTCTTTGCCTCTTCATAGGATGTAGTTTTCTTCTTTTTATCTCCCCTTTTCCCTTTTTCTGATACTATCCCCTTTCAATTTCTATTTCCCTTTTTTTTTTTGTTATATCAGTAAAATCAAATTATACATTTGGACTTTATGAATATCCACATCAGAAATATAGTTCTCAAGAGATCCTTTTACCTTTTTCTTTTTTTCTTGTTTGGAGATCACACATTTTGTTTAGATCTGTTTTTTTTCTTAGAAATAAATGAAATTCATCTGTTTCATTAAATGTCCATCTTCTTCCATGGAAGAAAATGCTCAGCTTTGCTGGGTAGTTTATTCTTGGTTGCATTCCAAGTTCTTTTGTCTTTTGGGATATCAGATTCCAGGCCCTTTGATCCTTTAATGTGGGTGCAGCCAGAGCTTGAGTGACCCTTATTGTGGCACCTCAATATTTAAATTGTTTGTTTTTTTTTTTTTTTTTCCCTGGCTGCTTGTAATATTTTGTTCTTACTCTGATACTTCTGAAATTTGGCTACAATATTCTGTGGAATGTATTTTTTAGGGTCTTTTTCAGAAAGTGTTCGATGGGGGGGCGGAGCCAAGATGGCGGAGAAGAAACACACGACTCAGTGAACGTCCTCACTCCCTCACAACCAATTAGATAAATTAAGTCTCAAAATTAGCTAAGGACTGATAGATACCACAAGGACTGGAAGCACGACTTACTAGCTGAAGAGAATCTGGAGTTTCAACAGGAAAGGTCAGTTCTCAGGGGAGGAATAAGAAAGACCAGCACAGACGGTGGGGTAGGGGCACACTGCGCCCATTGCGCTGGGAAGGGCTCTGGGATCAGAGAAGCCACTGAGGTAAAGGAATCTGGCACAGGCTGTTAGCTCTTCTCTGCTAATTATTTAGCAGTTCAGAAGAGAAAGCCAAAATATTTTAAAACTCAGATTAGATTTCCCCCCCCCCCCTCAGCAGATCTCGGCACCAGGGGGTGTGGCCTCAGCTACCTCCTGAGAATAGTTAAGAGACTGACAAGTGGGTGGATACGGCCCAAGGCAACACCCACTGCCTAGCTTAGCTGGAGGGAGTGGAACTCAGCTCCAGGAAGTCCCAGAGAAGCGGAACCTTTGAACTAGGGACTGCGGTTTCTGGCAGACACTTCCAGTTTGAGCACAGGGGCTTCTCACGTCACCTGCTGCAGACATCCACTCCTCACCCGGACACATAGGCTGGGCTTCGTGCTGTCTTCACTATTCTACGCCCTCGAAGCACAGTAGTGCTAATCACCTCCGAGGCACTTCCAGGGAGGGGGTGGGGAACTCTCTCCAAGAGCTCTCTCTTAGCTCAGGCTCAGGAGCCGCTGCATCCATCCGGTCTGGGAGGAAGCTGGTAAAGAAGTAAATAATTTCCTACCCCAGAGACAGACCCCAAAAGACTTTTTCAAGTATGAGCAAAAAAGCTAGAAAAACCATAGATTCTTTCTATACAGAGAAAGAGCGGGTGTCCAACCCCGAGGAAGTTGACAGCAGAGAATCAACAGACAACAACCTAAAGGGGAACGATTCCTGCCCCCCATCACATAACTTTCTCCTAGAAGAAGCTCTTAAAAAATTGAGGGAGATCGAAGAAAAATGGGGAAAAGAAAGGGAAGTTATGATAGAGAATAACAACGTCCTGAAATTGGAGTTGGAAAAAATAAAGAATTCACAGGAGATGCAGGGAAACAAAATTAGTGAATTAGAAAAGGTTAAAAAAACACAGGAAAGTAGGATTTCTGAATTGGAAAAGATAAAAAAGTCTCAAGAAAATAGAATTTCTGAATTGGAAAAAGAAAATAATTCTCAAAAAAAAAAATTAGGGAAATGGAAAAAAACTCAATAGAGCAAAATAATTCATTTAAAAACGAAATTGGGCATTTACAAAAAGAACTAAAAACTGTGAAAGAAGAAAATAACTCCTTAAAAGTCAGGATGGAACAAATAGAAATGAATGATTCACAGAGAACCCAAGAATCAGTCAAACAAAACAAAAAAAATGAGAAGCTGGAGAACAACGTCAAATACTTACTGGGAAAATCTATAGACCTGGAAAATAGATCTAGGAGAGATAATCTGCGGATTATTGGACTTCCAGAAAACTATGACCAAAAAAAGAGCCTAGATTCTATTTTACAGGAAATTATCAAAGAGAACTGTCCAGAGATAATAGAAACAGAAGGGAAAGTAGATGTGGAAAGAATTCATCGAACTCCTTCTGAAATAGACCCTAAAAAAAGAACACCACGGAATATTGTGGCTAAGCTGCAGAATTACCACACAAAGGAGAAAATCCTGCAAGCAGCTAGAAAAAAACAATTTAAATACCAAGGTGCCACAATAAGGGTCACCCAAGATCTGGCTGCCTCCACATTAAAAGATAGAAGGGCCTGGAACCTGATATTCCGAAAGGCAAAAGATCAAGAACTGCAACCAAGAATGAACTACCCAGCTAAGTTTAGCATCTTTTTCCATGGAAGAAGATGGTCATTCAATGAAACAGAGGAATTCTATATGTTTCTAAGAAAAAAACCAGACTTAAACAAAAAATTTGATCTACATCCACAAGACTGAAGAGAAACAGAAAAAGGTACACAGAACCCTTGAGAACTGTAACTCTGTTGTGGGTATATAAAAAATACTCAAGGATAATTTGATTTTACTGATATAAAAGAAAAAAAGGGGGGTGTGGTAAAGGGAAGGAGGTCGGTTCAGAAAAAGGGGAAGGTGTGATAAAAAGAGGGAAACTACATCCCAGGAAGAGACATAGAAAATACACCATATCTGAGGGAACTTAGTGAGGGGGAGAATCATTGTGTGAATCTTACTCTCATCAGAAGAGGCTCAAAGAGTAAATAATTAACATATTTGTTTTTCAGAGAATTTTCTCTCACCTCATTAAAAGGGGGGAGAGGAAAAGGGGAAAGGAAAAGGAGAATAAGTGAAGGGACTTGGAGGGAGGGGGGAGGGATCCTAAAAAAAAAAAAAAAGAGGGAGGGTTGCGCGTCACAAGGGGGGTCTGTAAATTAAATATCGGGGAGGGGGATCAGGGGGGTCAAGGGAAAAAAGTATAATCTGGGGATAATACGATGGCAGGAAACACAGAATTAGTAATTTTAACTGTAAATGTAAATGGGATGAACGATCCCATCAAACGGAGACGGATAGCAGATTGGATCAAAAAGCAGAACCCTACAATATGTTGTCTACAGGAAACACACTTAAAGCAGGGAGATACATACAGAGTAAAGGTAAAAGGTTGGAACAGAGCCTATTATGCTTCAGGTAAAGCCAAAAAAGCAGGGGTAGCTATCCTTATCTCAGATCAAGCAAAAGTAGAAGTAGATCTCGTTAAAAAAGATAAGGAAGGAAACTATATCCTGCTGAAAGGTAGCATAAATAATGAAGCTATATCAATACTAAACATATATGCACCAAGTGGTATAGCATCTAACTTTCTAAAGGAAAAGTTAAGAGAACTGCAAGAAGAAATAGACAGTAAAACTATAATAGTGGGAGATCTCAACCTTGCACTCTCAGATTTAGACAAATCAAACCACAAAACAAACAAGAAAGAAATTAAAAAAGTAAATAGAACATTAGAAAAACTAGGTATGATAGACCTTTGGAGAAAACTGAATGGCAATAGGAAGGAATATACTTTCTTCTCAGCAGTTCATGGATCCTATACAAAAATTGACCATATACTAGGACATAAAGATCTCAAAATTAAATGTAGGAAGGCAGAAATAATAAATGCCTTCTTCTCAGATCACAATGCAATAAAAGCTACATTCAGTAAAAAGTTAGGGGTAAATAGACCAAAAAGTAATTGGAAACTGAATAATCTCATCTTAAAGAATGACTGGGTGAAAGAGCAAATTATAGAAACAATTAACAATTTCACCCAAGATAATGATAATGATGAGACATCATATCAAAATCTTTGGGATGCAGCTAAAGCAGTAATAAGGGGAAATTTTATATCTTTAGAGGCTTATTTGAAGAAAATTGAGAAAGAGAAGATTAACGAATTGGGCTTACAACTTAAAAGGCTAGAAAAAGACCAAATTATAAACCCCCAACCAAAAATTAAACTCGAAATACAAAAATTAAAAGGAGAAATCAATAAAATTGAAAGTAAAAAAACTATTGAATTAATAAATAAAACCAAGAGTTGGTTTTATGAAAAAGCCAATAAAATAGATAAACCTTTGGTAAATTTGATCAAAAAAAAGAAAGAGGAAAATCAAATTGATAGTCTTACAAATGAAAAGGGGGATCTTTCCACCAATGAAGAGGAAATTAGAGAAATAATAAGGAGTTACTTTGCCCAACTTTATGCCAATAAATTTGATAACTTAAGTGAAATGGATGACTTTCTCCAAAAATATAGGCTCCCTAGATTAACAGAGGAGGAGATAAATTGCTTAAATAGTCCCATTTCAGAAAAAGAAATAGAACAAGCTATTAATCAACTCCCCAGGAAAAAATCCCCAGGGCCAGATGGATTCACATGTGAATTCTACCAAACATTTAAAGAACAATTAGCCCCAATGTTATATAAATTATTTGAAAAAATAGGGGATGAAGGAGTTCTACCAAACTCCTTTTATGACACAGACATGGTACTGATACCTAAACCTGGTAGATCGAAAACTGAGAAAGAAAATTATAGACCAATCTCCTTAATGAATATTGATGCTAAAATCTTAAATAAGATATTAGCAAAAAGACTTCAGAAAATCATCTCCAAGATAATACACTATGATCAAGTAGGATTTATTCCAGGAATGCAGGGCTGGTTTAATATTAGGAAAACTATTAATATAATTGACCATATTAATAATCAAATTAATAAGAACCATATGATCATCTCAATAGATGCAGAAAAAGCATTTGATAAAATCCAACATCCATTCCTACTAAAAACTCTTGAGAGTATAGGAATAAATGGATTATTCCTTAGAATAATCAGGAGTATATATTTAAGACCGTCAGTAAGCATAATATGCAATAGAAATAAACTGCAACCTTTCCCAGTAAGATCAGGAGTGAAACAAGGTTGCCCACTATCACCATTACTATTCAATATAGTACTAGAAACGCTAGCCTCGGCAATAAGAGCCGAGAAAGAGATTCAAGGAATTAGAGTAGGAAATGAGGAAATTAAACTATCACTTTTTGCAGATGACATGATGGTATACTTAGAGAACCCCAAAGACTCTGCTAAAAAGCTACTAGAAATAATTCAAAATTTCAGCAAAGTGGCAGGATACAAAATAAATCCAACTAAATCCTCGGCATTTTTATATATCACTAACAAAATGCAACAGCAAGAGATACAAAGAGAAATTCCATTCCAAAAAAATGTTGAGAGTATAAAATATTTGGGAATCCATCTACCAAAGAAAAGTCAGGAATTATATGAGAAAAATTACAAAACACTTGCCACAAAAATAAAATCAGATTTAAATAATTGGAAAGACATTCAGTGCTCTTGGATAGGCCGAGCGAATATAATAAAGATGACAATACTCCCCAAACTAATCTATTTATTTAGTGCTATACCAATCAGACTCCCAAGAAACTATTTTAATGACCTAGAAAAAATAACAACAAAATTCATATGGAAGAATAAAAGGTCAAGAATTGCAAGGGAACTAATGAAAAAAAAACTCAGAGGAAGGTGGTCTAAGTGTACCTGATCTAAAGCTATATTATATAGCAGCAGTCACCAAAACCATTTGGTATTGGCTACGAAATAAACCGGTAGATCAGTGGAACAGATTAGATACAAAGGACAAAAAAGGGTACATCTATAGCAATCTAATCTTTGACAAACCCAAAGATTCCAACATTAGGGATAAAAATTCATTATTTGGAAAAAACTGTTGGGAAAACTGGAAATTAGTATGGCAGAAATTAGATATGGATCCACACTTAACACCATATACCAAGATAAGATCAAAATGGGTCCATGATTTAGGCATAAAGAGGGAGATAATAAATAGATTAGAGGAACAGAGGATAATCTACCTCTCAGACTTGTGGAGGAGGAAGGAATTTATGACCAGAGGAGAACTAGAGATCATTATTGATCACAAAATAGAAGATTTTGATTACATCAAACTAAAAAGTTTCTGTACAAATAATACTAATGCAAACAAGATTAGAAGGGAAGTAACAAATTGGGAAAATATTTTTAAAAACAAAGGTTCTGACAAAGGTCTCATTTCCAAAATATATAGAGAACTGACCCTAATTTATAAGAAACCGAACCATTCTCCAATTGATAAATGGTCAAAGGATATGAACAGACAATTCTCAGAGGAAGAAATTGAAACTATATCCACTCACATGAAAGAGTGTTCCAAATCACTACTGATCAGAGAAATGCAAATTAAGACCACTCTGAGATACCACTACACACCTGTCAGATTGGCTAAGATGACAGGAACAAATAATGACAAATGTTGGAGGGGATGTGGGGAAATTGGGACACTAATACATTGCTGGTGGAGTTGTGAAAGAATCCAGCCATTCTGGAGAGCAATCTGGAATTATGCCCAAAAAGTTATCAAACTGTGCATACCCTTTGACCCAGCAGCGCTACTACTGGGATTATATCCCAAAGAAATACTAAAGAGCGGAAAGAGACATATATGTGCCAAAATGTTTGTGGGAGCTCTTTTTGTTGTAGCTAGAAACTGGAAGATGAATGGATGTCCATCAGTTGGAGAATGGTTGGGTAAATTGTGGTATATGAAGGTTATGGAATATTATTGCTCGGTAAGAAATGACCAGCAGGAGGAATATAAAGAGGCCTGGAGAGACTTAAATCAACTGATGCTGAGTGAAATGAGCAGAACCAGAAGATCACTGTACACTTCAACAACAATACTGTATGGGGATGTATTCTGATGGAAGTGGAAATCTTCAACATAAAGAAGATCCAACTCACTTCCAGTTGATCAATGATGGACAGGGGTAGCTGCACCCAGAGAAGAAACACTGGGAGGGGAATGAAAATTGTTATCACTAATATCTGTCTGCCCAGGTTGCATGTACCTTCGGATTCTAATGTTTATTGTGCAACAAGAAAATGATATTCGCACACATGTATTGTACCTAGACTATATTGTAACACATGTAAAATGTATGGTATTGCCTGTCGTCGGGGGGAGGGAATAAAGGGAGGGGGGGTAATTTGGAAAAATGAATACAAGGGATAATATTATAAAATATATATATATATATATATATATATATATATATATATAAAATAAAAAAAAAAAAAAAAAAAAAAAAAAAAAAAAAAAAAAAAGAAAGTGTTCGATGAATTTTTTGATGCCTATTTTCCCTTCTGGTTCTTTTTACCTCTGGGCAGTTCTGTTTGATGATTTCCTGTAAAATAGTATCTAGGCTCTTTTTTTTTCATCATAAT
Organism: Sminthopsis crassicaudata; assembly: GCF_048593235.1. Taxonomy (NCBI): domain Eukaryota; kingdom Metazoa; phylum Chordata; class Mammalia; order Dasyuromorphia; family Dasyuridae; genus Sminthopsis; species Sminthopsis crassicaudata. Next base: position 130,648,065 of record NC_133619.1, on the reverse strand, counting down.
TTTCTGGAAGTCCAACAATCCTCAGATTATCTGTCCTAGATCTATTTTCCAGTTCTGTTGCTTTTCCAAGTAGATATGTAGTATTTCTTTATATTTTTTCATTTTTCATTTTTTTATTTTTTTGGTTTTGCTTGACTGATTCTTGATTTCTCAGGGAACCATTCATTTCTTTGTTCAGTTCTGATTTTTAATGAGTGATTTTCTTCATTAGCTTTTTTTTAAACTTCTTTTTGTATGTTTCCAACTGAGTTTTTTAAATGAGTTGTTTTACTCTGTGGAAATTTTTTTTTTTTCATTTTACTATTTTTTTAATGAGTTATTTTCATTTTCTAATTCACAAATTCTATTTTCCTGGGAGTTCTTTATCTTTTCCAATTCACAAATTCTGTTTCCCTGCACTTCCTGTATGTTTTTTACCTTTTCCAATTCACCTTTCAGAAAGTTGTTTACCTTTTTCAGTTCACCTTTCAGGAATTTGTTGTTCTCTTACATAACTTCTCTTTCATTTTCCCATTTTTCCTCTAGCTCTCTTTTAAGATTTTTAATAGTCTCTTCTAGGAGATCCTTTTGTGTTGGGGACCAACAATAGTCTGGAGACTGTCTGCTATTAGTTTCCTCAGGGTTGAAAACCTGCTCTCTTTCTGAATAGAAGCTATCAATCGTCCTTTTAATTTTTTTACTCATTTTTTAAAGCCTGTAGGGTCTGCCTTCAGGACCAGGAGGTTACTAGGTTCCTCTGCAGAACAAGGATAAGTGTATGGACGGCCTGTCAACCAGGTACAAAAAGTGGCCAGGTACCAGAGTGCTCTGGGAAATAGTTCCCCAATGGAAGTGACCCAGGTCTGCACATCCCCGCTGTGAGGGATGTCCTGCTAAGAACCCTGCTGGGCAGATTAATGACTGTCCCAATCTGAGGCTGTTATGGGGTCATGGGCATTAGTAGTTGACCAGATGAATAGCCCTGCTGGGACTGGAAGTGTCTCTCCCCAGAAGTGCAGTCTTGTTGCAGAGGTTCTGTTGCCCCAGGCTGATCCCCTAAATATGCAGATTAGAGGGAGCCCTGGGCTATACCCCCCTGTTGTGTAGATTTGCAGCTACCCTGTCCATGCTTCAGTCTGCAGCTGCACAGTTCCACTGCTCTATGTTGAGTCATTTCAGATTTGATGAGGGTGGGGGGGTGGTACAGTTCTAGCGTTTTTAGAGTACCCTGTACCTCCTGCTCTAATCTCTATTCTGGACCTCTGCTTTACAATCAAGTCAAAGCAGTCAGCCTATGGCAGGGTCGTTTCCACTGCTGTTCTAGTCACAGAGGCTACCCCTATCCCTTGTCTGCTCAGGATGCCAGAATTTCCTATCTCTCTGCCTGCTGCTGGGCTTTTTCTGTCCCTCAGGACAAACCTGCTTTGGTGGTCTTCCAGATTATCTTTGGCTGGTAAGTCATTGCACCTTTAATCTTCATAAATTTCACAAGTCAAGCACTATTTTTGAGGTTAAATTCAAAGACTGGTACTGAGGGCAAGAGAGGAACTTAAAGAATGTGTGCCTTCTCCACCTTCTTGTCTCCACCTCCCCCAAAATGATTTTCTTAAAGCATCAGGACAGAACTTGTAATTTTATATTCCCTTCCCACTCTCATCAATAAACTCCATGTCCCTATTACTGCCAATATCAAATATAAAATATTTTGTTTGACATTTGACCTTTTTCTATCTTTCTAAACATCTAATATTTCTAAACTTAAACTATGCATTCTATTCTCCTCCATGATTTGCCAGTATTAATTGCTTTTCTTTTCACATGTCAAATCTACTCTCATTCCCCATTCTATGAGTGTTTTCTCTCAAGACCTTTGATATATTTCATGTTCAATTTTATTGGTCCCTCCTACAGAGATTTTTCTGTTCCTTTCAGCTACCAGTGTCATTCATTTTAGGTTATCTGACATCTACTCAATTTGTCTCATAGATATTGAATTACATATGTTTTCCTTTCATTGGAATACAAATTCCTTGATAGCAGAGACTTTTCTTTTTCTTTCTTCTTTATATCTGAACTGCTTACTTTGGAAGCTCATATGTAGTACATTCTTAAGAAAATTTTGTAGATTGATTGGCTGAGTAATTTAATGCTTTACTGTTTATATCAATTACAATTCTGTCATTTTTCAGATAAGAAAATTGAGGCACAGTCAAATGTTAAGTGACTCACCTAAAATCATATAACTATTAATAGAGATATGAATGGAACTCATGTTTTCCTGACACAAAGTACAACTATATCAACTATTCCACTTAAAGTAGGCAGATAATAAAATTTTGCTGAATTCAGTTAAAACATTGTTTTTGATTCTTTCAAATTGACAGAAAGCTTTAACACACTGTGGAAACTGTGAATTACACAAAACATTTGTGTGTTTGTGCACGTTTTCCCTTTGTTAATAGTCAACTGAAAATAACAACTAAAAAGACTAATAACATTTATGGCTAAAATATATATATATTCCTAATGTAGACATACCTTGTCTATGAAATTCTTCTCTATTATTCTTTTTGTGGTTAATAATCATAGTTTTATTAGATGTCATGTAATTTTAAAATTAATAAGAGATATTTTAAGTCTATAGACAAATATTTTGGATAGAAATGACATCTCTTTTTCTTTCTTTATGTGGCTCAAATTATCATGACTGTACCAGAAACCATTTCCCATATTCTATTTAAAATAAGTGATGTTTATTAAACACTGAAAATTCTCACATAATACTAAATCTAGAAGTCATGATCATGAAGACAAGGGGTTCTACACCTTTTATGCATCATGAATAATTTAAGTTGGCTCATGATATATCATACATAGAAATGTTCTCCTGGAATGTTGATATTTACTTTTTTCTTTAGTCCTTTACCTAGGCTTTATTTGAACAAAGCACTCAAGCTTCATACCTTCGGTTAAGTAAGGGTAAATCTTGAGCTCTTCTTCCTAGGGATGGCTCAAATTAATCAATATGCAACCAAGAAAGGATAACACTCAGCTAAGGAATAAGAGTCAGTCATCTATCCTAAGAAGAAGGCAAAAGAGGCTGAGAGAGACTTAATTAATTTCTGATTGAGTGGGACAGAGAAATATTATTTCTGTCTTCTTTATAATCTCAGTATAGTAAAGTATGAAAGTATGGTAAAGACTGAAAACTCTCAATGTGCTTAGCAGATGTGAAGACAGTAATAGAACAAGCTGTACTCTACTTAAAGTCTATTGATTGAAAATGTCCTCTTGCTCAGGAGCCACTTTGATATCACCAAAAGATCACCAGATCCCTGCTTTAAACACTTTGTCATAAGGACCAAGGGGCCAATGTAAAGATTTTTCCCCCTCAGACTAAAGTGGAAATCTACAAGACCAGTAATGAGGCTGCTGTATCACCCCAAAGCATAAATCATTTCCTAATAAACTAGAATATCTCTCTCAAGAGATATCCCACTGTACAGAGGATCAAAGGATTCCCTTTATTTCCATGCTATGGATCCTTTGCCTCCAGGCACAGTAGGCTTGACCATTTTACCTCCTGAGAGGTATTACAAAACAGTATTCATCCATACACTAATGTGGGAAACTGGAAAATGTGTAGCTAATATCCCAGTCACTAACACAGGTAGACAGCATGTGATTTATCAACCGTGAGAAGTAGTAGCATCAGGCTTATTGTTATATATCCCTAATAAGCAATCTGGTGACAGTCGCCCACATTCTGACTCCAAGCACAAAACCCAGGAAAGCAGCTGTGGTAGAGAAAGAAATTTGACTGAAAAGAGAGAAACACCACAGATAAAAGTCACAATCACATTGTAACTCAGTAGAATCAATCCATTACATCTTTCTTTGTTCAAAATATTTTCTTCAGCAACTGGTCTTTGCTAGTCAAAAAGACTTATGTAAAAGACTTTTGCTTGAGCTGGCTGACCCTGCTCATAGCTTTCTCCAACCCTAAATCACATCTGTTTTGGAAATTTTCTTGGGCAAAGGGTTTTCTTTACTTTTCAGTACACTATTTCTTTAAGAGGGTGTTAACCAAATGAGTGCCATGTGAAGTGTACTTTTTTACTTTAAGGGTATTTTAATTTTGTATTAAGAAATTGGTTTCAACAACAACGATATATGATGATCAATTCTGATGGACATGTCCCTCTTCAACAATGAGATAAACCAATTCAGTTCCAATAGAGCAGTAATTAATTGAACCAGCTACATCCAGCAAAAGAACTCTGGGAAATCAGTGTGAACCAGTACATAGAATTTCCAATCCCTCTATTTTTGTCCACCTGCATTTTTTATTTCCTTCACAGGTTAATTATATATTATTTCAAATTCCAGTTCTTCTTGTGCAGCAAGATTACTGTATAGACATGTATACATATATTGTATTTAACATATACTTTAACATATTTAACATATATTGTTTTACCATCTGGTGGAAGAGACAGGGGGAAGGAGGGGAAAAAGTGGAAGAAAAGGTTTTGCAATTGTCAATATTGAAAAATTATCCATACATATAACAGAGAAGGTCACAAGTATCCTTGGTCAAGTTGCCCTTGCACTATGTCTAACAAGGCTTGAATTTTATCTCTTGTTAAGGGCCACTGTTTTACCCACACTGGTGAATCAGTTTTCCATTGCCTTTGTGTTTGCCTTGATCTTTGGCCAATGACTGGGCCAGTTGGCACGTCTAATAACTCTATGATCTGCACCCGTGTCTACCAATCCTTCTAATGGTATTCCACTTATATAAACAGTCAGCATAGGCTGGTCAGCTGTCACAGCTGCTGTCCAGTATATTCCTGGGTTTTTCTGTTTGGAGTCAGAATGTGGGCAACTGTCACCAGATTGCTTATTAGGAATATGTAACAATAAGCCTGATGCTACTACTTCTCATGGTTGATAAATCACACGCTGTCTACCTGTGTTAGTGACTGGGATATTAGCTACACTTTTTCCAGTTTCCCACCTCAGTGTATGGATGAACACTGTTTTGTAAGCACTCTCAGGGGGTGAAATGGTCAAGCCTACTGTGCCTGGAGGCAAAGGAACATAGGCTGAACAGGAACAGATTTCACCTTTCCAGGGAATATCTCAGTAGTCTCTACTGCATACAACTCTATTTTCCTAATCTCAATCCCTTTCTCCCATCTGATTGCCTCTTGGCTAATAGATTATGTAATATATTTCTTCCATGTGATTGCCTTTTGACTGATTGATTATTTCTTAATATTGCATTTCTCTGGGTGTAAGCTCAGCTGCCATCATGCCCCACCTGGGGGCTGAAGCTGGGCTCCGCCTCTCATTTGCCTAGGTCAATTTACATTCAGAGGCCCAGTGGAAGCACTTGTGACATTTTGGCCATGGTTCTCTCCCAGCCTGTTTTCTCTCTCTATCTCCATATCTACACTAAACTCTTAGAAGTCCAACTTTTTCACATTGAAAACATCAATGAGTTTCTCTAGAAGTCCTTTGCCAAGAGGGACCCTGTCTTTCCATGTTCATCATTGCCTGGGTATAATAAGCATTTGTACCCATTGTGGCACAGCATCTTATGATCTCCTGTAAAGGAGCATCTTTGTGTAGTCTCCATATAATTCTCTTGCAAACTTCATTGGTATTTTTCATAGCCAAATGTCTAGTCATTATTTCTGTACCTGCATTCTCTCCGATGGTTCTTATGATAGCAGTTTGCAGATGTCCCACAAAATCCACAAAAGGTTTATTGGAACCTTGCTCTATTTTTATGAAAGCTTCCCCTAGATCTTTCTGTCCAGGGAGGGAACCCCAAACTTTTGTTGCAGCAGTTGCAATCTGCTCATAAACTGTTGTGGGGTAATTAATTTGTTCTGAATTATCTCCATACTGACCTTCACCTGTTAGTTGGTCAAAAGTGATTTGTGTGTTAACTCCTGTTTTCCTATTGCATCTGACTTGAATCCTACATAATTCATGATACTCTGAAAGCCACAAGTTTTATCTAGGTTCTAAACATATCCTTGCTATGTATTTCCAATAATTCGGGGTTAGGATTTCATAAACCAAACTATCTAGTAACATCTTAACATAAGATGATGTAGACCCAAAAAGAGTGCAAACTTTTTTTCAAATTCTTAGTTTTATCCAAATGAAAAGGAGTGTATCTTCTCCTTTTTTGACTTGAAGAATCAAGCTCTTCAATCACAAGGTATTCATCTATAAAATCACTTACATCCTGTCCTTCTTTGTTAGCCTTAAGCAGTGCTTTTTCTAATCTTGTCATAGGCTGCTTTACAGGCAATTCAGATTGTGACATTGCATCTCCCCCTCCTATTTCTCCTTCCACCCATGAAGAGTTAATTGAGGGAGGAGGAGATGGGAAATGTTCCTGTTGCTCAGAATTATACTTAACTCCATTTTTTTCTGATTCCTCCTTTTCACCTAGTTTAGTTGGACCCTCCCTTTCCTGTTCTTTTTTCCTTTTCTTTAGTATAACACTTTTTAAAGCCACTTGGATTAAATTGTACATATGAAGTGTATCTTTGGAAATTAAATTTGGTTTGGAATTGTAGTATTCACCTAGTTGCTCTCGTACTGATTTCCACTCATCGAGATCCAATTCTTTTTCCTTAGAGAACCAAGGAGATGTGTGCTCTACAGTTTTTAAAAGTTCAATGATCATCTCCAAAATTATAATCAATCCTTGGCTTTTCAAAACCTTGACAATGCTCTCTAAATATTTTCCTTGAACTGGAAAAGCAGGCTGTTTTCTAAACATCTTCCCAATTTTAGCTGAAATTCTACTTTAGCTCTTTAACAAAGTTTCCTTGTTTTACTCATCTTTATTTCTGGGTCAGAGAGACTTTTCCAATGAAATCAGGATCCTGTCTGTCCCACATTTGGGCGCCAAAATGTGATGTTCTGTTTCTCTAGATTGTCGTGATCCTTCTCTGGGAGAAGGATTCTTAGGGAGTTTCTGGAGCCAGCCTAAGTTTCAGTTTAGTTCAGTAATCCCAAAATGCAGCCAGGGGTTAAAGTCCAGATTCCCTATTGTGTCCTTCAAAATCCTGAATATTTTTTTCTTTGGCCCAGGTAACTTAGTAGAGGCCTATCTCTATTCTTGGTTCCCCAAATGAGCTCTTATTTGAGCGTCTCCAGCCAGCAAGAAGGTAGATGTGGGAATGAATCAAACTCCACCTTCAAGAGCGTTGGATTGTGGGTTTCCCAGAAGTCAAGCCTAGTTCTGTATCTCCTGGAAGTCCATGAGCAGGCTTTTCCTTTAGACTTCTGAATCTGCTGGGCTTGCAAATCCACTGAATCCTGGCTCTCTGAATCTCCTGGACCTTCCCTGAAGTTCTCCTGGGAAGTCCTTTCCTTGACTAAAGCCAGACTGACTCTCCCCACTGAATCTTGGCTTCATATATCCTTCCAGAGAATGGGCTTGTGGGTACTCCCTGGCCTTGTGGAAACATCTTAAAGGACCAATGAGTGAACTCCTTTAAAGGTTTGAACTCCTTTAAAGGTGTGAACTAAGTGCATAAATACCTTGTAAGAATCCTAACATATAAATTGTAAATAAAAATGTATAATTAAAAAAAAAAGAAAGAAATTTGCTGCCACTTACAATATTTTTTCATACTGTAGTATTCTGGGGAAACTAGTAAATGATAATAACAAAGTAGTGATGACAATAGATTAGTTTAAGTTGTAGACAATAGATCTATTCTATAAGGAATAGATTTCTTAGTCCAGGAAACTCTGGGCTGAGGCCACAGAGTTGGGTTGGTATCACTAATACTTTCTGTCCTCCAGATTTCTCTTAATTTCATTACTTCAGAAATGATTTTCTCTTCCAAAGGTCTCAGTTCTCCACATTCATCTTAGATTCCTGAAGAAGTAGAAAAAAATCTATCTTTGTTTTTTATGTAAGAGTGACTTCCCAGATGAGGGAGGAGCAGAGTAATAAAAGAGATGCCTATAGTATTAAAAACCAATCAGTTATAGAAAATGCATGTTTATTCACATGGAATAAAGAAAGTTAGGCAACAAAGCAACCTAAAATATTTACAATCATTTGAAATCTGTAGGACATTGGAACAATTTATCTTTATGAAATAAGGTGAGATTTATATACGGTAAACTTTAGTTTCAGGTGCTCCCTCTGTATGTAGCCTAGTTTTTCCCTCTCAGTCTGCTACTGTAGCTTCTCCAGTAAACAATAACCTTCTTTTAAAGTACAGTAACTGAAAATACTGATTAAGGGATCTTGAAACTCTCTAAAAATCCTTGAAGAAGAGATTCTTCTTGAACCCTGCATCTCTGAGACCCAGCTCAAAGGAAACAAGATAAACAACTTCATTCTATTGTCTAGGTGAGGCTAGTTAAGTCTGGATCTGGAGAATTCCAACTCAATTGAATTAAAGAGACTCATTCAATTCTATTCATTTCCTGGTCAAGTTCCATCCACCAGCCTCCACAAGGAAATGCCCTCTGCTTGTAGCCAAGGCTTCTATTATAAAAAGAACCAATCTTAAACCCTCTCCTTGCAGAGAACCTAACATGCCATGCCATACCATGCTTTACGATGCTTTGCCAAGGAAAACTCTGTGCAATGGAATAATATTCTTTTCCAGTGTTACCCTTTCTTCATTTCCTTCACCTATTTCCCTCAGGAGACTTTATATATCTCTGTTGGGATTTCACTACTAGAAAATTTATTTCTCTGCTGGGACCTTGCCACTAAGGAATTCAGCCTTTCTATTCATGAATAGCAAAGGCTGCCTTCTGAATGCCAATAATAAACTTCTTTTTACCAATCTAGATTTTGGGGCTCACAAATTCCTTTAAGAAGGACTTCTGTACCTCCAGAAGTGGGTGGTTCCCACAAATCCTTATCCTGTGCCAATCCTAAAGGGGATTTAGGGGAGCTAAACCTGTTAATTTGGTTCCCTGAACCTTGAGCCTACCACTAATCTCATCATTTAATTCCCTGAACACCAGGAACCCTAATCTCATAATTTTGGTTCACTGAATCTAATCTCATCAATGCCAGGTATTTTTTGAGTTCTCACAAGGACGTGGACCAAAGGAAAGAAGATATATGTGGAAGTAGGGGTGGTTATTGCTTTTGGCATGATGCAGGCACATCTGGGAGATCATGTACTCATTGGGCCAGAGAAAAGTGGGCTAGATGTAGAGAGGAATAGATGTAGAGTGGAATACAGTGCCTAGACTTACTGTGAACAGGGCACCCCACTGAGTAATTTAATGGATACTAAGAAAAAGACAGAATTCTTGCCATCATTAAACAGACAGGAAAATTAGACATGTACACAAATAACTAAAACAAAATATATGATGCAGTACAATATAGAGGTACAATGTAATCTGCTACTTTAGAGCAGTAAAGTGTTTATAATGGGATTGCTTCTGCTGGGAAGGAAGAGATTGGGGAACAATTTTGGAGATTAGAGAAAGTTATTAAATTCTCACAATAATTTTGGAAAATAAACAGGGCAAATGTAAATACCATTTTTTTGCAGATGTGGAAACTTTGAATTAAATAATTTGTTTAAACCACAAATGAAACAAATGGTGGCAGCAGAATAAGAAAATTGTAACACTTAAATCATTATGCTACACTATGCCACTATTGCAGTGTTCAAATAAAAGATTATGCACTTTAACAACTGTTATGTCAATGTTTGATTTAAATATTTCTCTGAATTTCTAAACTGAGATAATGTTTCCAACATGGAAGATTGCTTTGATACTTATTAAGACTATCATGGGGACTTCCAGCCAAGATGGCAGAGAGGACACACATCTACTTAATCTCCATCTTTGCTCTCAGAATTTATTTCATGACAAAGCCTCTGAATTAGTGCTTGACTGAAAACATACACACACACACACACACACACACACACACACACACACACACAATTACCAACAAAAGATATCTTTGAAATTTGCCAGAAAAGGTCTATTTTTGCTCATGAGTGGGGATGGTTAGATGGGGTGCAGACTGAAGGCAGGCAGGCAGCAGCAGCACAGAAGATAATGGAGCTGACTGAGGGGGTTGGGGTGTGATCTCAGCCGTTTCTGCAGGGAGATCTTTACCACAATGTGGATACTTTGCCCTGGCAACAAGCCAGTAGACAAGCAGAGAAAATATAAACACAGGGGGTAAAGACTAACCCTGAAAAACTAGGGTCTCTCAGGACCTGACCACACCCACCTGGAGTGTTTCAGCATGCTCTCAGAATCTCAGAGCACAGACACAGCACAGCCATTGCTGTCTTGCTAGTGGCCCATTGCTGCCCCCCGCAGTCTTTAGACGAAACTCAATAATACCATCCAGTTCCCCCCCATTAAAAAAAAAAAAAAAAAAAAAAAAAACAGACTGCATTTGTTTTTATTTGTTGTTTTGTTTTGTTTTGTTTTGTTTTGTTTTGTTTTGTTTTGTTTGCTAGTTTGTCTCCTTTGATTCTTCTTTGACAAAATGAGCAAAAAATCAAAACGGACTCTAACTATGGATAGCTTCTATTTGGAGAGAGAGCAGACTTTAAACCCTGAGGAGACTAAAAACAGACTGTCTCCAGATGAAACCCCAAAAGAGTTTATGATCTGGTTCTCAACACAAAAGATTCTCATAGAAGAAATTTAAAAGGCTCTCACAAGAGAGCTAGAAGAAAAGTGGGAAAAGAAAAGGGAAGCTTGGCAAGAGATTCTGGATAAGTCATCCCACTCATTTAAAGATAGAGTAGATAAAGAAATCAAATCCTTGAAAAACAGAATTAGTGAATTGGAAAAAGAAAATAGCTCTCTAAAAAATAAAATTGGAGAAATGGAAAAAAATTTCATAGAGCAAAATACCTCACTTAAAAATTCAATTGGACAATTAGAAAAATATATAAAAAGTTAGTGAAGAAAATAAGTAATTGAAAATCAGAATTTAACAAATGGAATTGAATGACTTGAGAAGATAATCAAGAATCAGTCAAGCAAAACCAAAAAAATGAAACAAATGGGAAAAAATGTCAAATACCTTCTTGGGAAAACAACAGACCTGGAAAATAGATCTGAGAATCTGAGAATTATTGGACTCCCTGAAAAAGATAATGAAAAAAAGAGCCTGGACACTATTTTCCAGGAAATTATCAAAGAGAATTGCCCAGATGTTATAGAAATAGAGGATAAAATAGACATTGAAAGAATTCATTGATCACCTACTGAAAGGGATCCTAAAATCAAAACTCCAAGAAATATAGTAGCTAAATTCCAGAACTATAAAACCAAGATAAAAATATTTACAAGCTGCTAGAAAAAATCAATTCAAACATAGAGGAGCCGCAATAATGATTACTCAAGATCTAGCAGCATCCACATAAAACAATCACAAGGCCTGGAATCTGATATTCTGAAAGGCCAAGGAACTTGGTATGCAACCAAAAATAACTTACCCAGCCAAAAAATGAGCATTTTTCCCTCCCAGGGAAGAAGATGGCCATTCAACAAAATAAGTGAATTTCATATATTTCTGATGAAAAAACTGGAACTAAACAAAAATTTTGATCTCCAAATATAGAACTCAAGAGAATTATTTTTACCTTCTGAATCCAATTTTTCCTGGGCAATAAGAGAACTTTTGGTTCTGCACACATATATTGTATCTAGGATATACTATAACATATTTAATATGTATAAGGCTGCCTGCTATCTAGGGGAGAGGGTGGAAGTAGGGAAGGGAAAAATCAGAACAGAATTGAGTACAAGGGATAATGATGTAAAAAATTACCCTTGCATATGTACTATTAAAAAAAAAAGCCTTAGAAACCTACTAGCTGTGTGATGTTGGGCAAGTCAGATTTTGTTTGTCTCAGCTACCTCATCTGTAAAATGGGGATAATAATAGCATCTAACTCACAGGATTGTTTTGAGGACCAAATCAGATAATATTTATAAAATGTTTACCACAGTACCTAGGATTCGAGTTGCTATAGAAATGCAAGATTTAATTATTGTTAATTATTAATAATAAATATGCCTCACTGTTTCTTCCTCTTTTTAAGTCTTATGCATCCTTCATTATCCTACTCACTCCCTGCCCTTTTCAAAGGATTCCTTAACTACTCTACTATTTTCTCTCTCTCTTGCTTGTGGCTCTTAGATAGCCTTTGATATATAAAGCCTTTTAGTTACACAGAATTGCAGAAACTTAGAGCTGGAAGATTCTTAGAGAATAGCGGTAACCTTACAGAGGAGAAAATATTGGACTTGAAGTTAGAAAGATTTAAGTTCAATTCTGCCTCAGATACTTTCTGTGTGCCCCTGGGTATTGCCTCAGTTTTCTCTTCTGAAAAATGGACCTAATAGCACCTACCTCCCAAGGTTATTAAAAAAAGATAGTGTATCTAAATGATTTCACAAATAAAATTACTATGAATACACATGGGCTATGGTTATCTATTATCTTTATTATTCTTAACATTATTTGTAGATTATTATATGTCTATTCCCCATGTAACCCCCCAAAAACACACACACACACACACACACACACACACACACACACACACACACACAAAAAAAACACCTTGTAAAACCTCAAGTTCTTATGTAGCAGACATCCAGGGAAGGGAAACTCATTCCCTACCAATACCATTCATTGCACTTTTATATAGCTCTTATTAGGAAAATTCTTCCTTTTATTGAAGAAGGGAGACCAAACAGATGAGACTAATAACTCTTCTATATGATAGTACTTTAGATACTTGAAAATAATGATCAAATTCTATCTAAATTCTTTTACCTATAATAGCATGGACTTATAATAACCTATATAAAACCTATAATAACAACAGTTAACCTTTCTATAATGCATGCTATGTGCCATGTACTGTACTAAGTATACCTCAAAAGATGATTCTCACAAAAAAACCATGAGACATAAGTACTTTTATTATTCCCATTTTATAGATAAGAAAACAGAGGCTTAGAGAGGTTAAATGGCTTGCTCACAGTCATACAGCTAGGAATTATTTGAGACTCTGGTCTTTTTTACTCCAGGTTTGGCTCTCTATCTACTGCATCCCAGAGAGATGGCCTGACAAAAACAAAAAACGTATAATTATTTCCTCCTCTGTTCTGCACACCCTAATTCCTATTAACACAGAAAAGGATTACATTAGTGCCTCTGACTGCTCTGTAATTGATATATATATATATATTTTAATATTGTTGAACTGGGACACTGATTTATTGGTGGTGGAGTTGTGAATTGATCCCACCATACTGGAGAGCAATTTGGAACTATGCTGAAAAAGTTAACTGTGCATACCTTTTGATCCAGCAGTGTTACTATTGGGCTTATATAACAAAGAGATCTTAAAGAAGGGAAAGGGAACCATATGTGCAAAAATTGTTTGTGGCAGCCCTTTTTATAGTGGCTAGAAATTGGAAAATGAATTGATACTCATCAAATGGAGAATGGTAGAGTAAATTGTGGTATATGAATATTATGGAATATTAGTGTTCTGTAAGAAAGGACTAGCAGGATGAATACAGAAAAGCTTGGAGAGACTTACATGAACTTATGCTGAGTGAAATGAGCAGAACCAGGAGATCATTGTACACTTCAAAACAATACTATATGAGGATCATTTTTCATGGAAGTAGCTATCTTCAGCAATGAGAGGATCCAAATCAATTCCAATTGATCAGTGATGAACAGAACCAGCTACACCAAGCAAAAGAACACTGGGAAATGAGTGTGGGCTGATTGCATTTTTGTTTTTCTTCCCATGTTATTTTTACCTTTCTAAATCCAATATTTCTTGTCGAATAAGAGAACTGTATAAATATGTACACATATATTATATTTAAGATATACATCAACATGTTTAATATGTGTGAGATTGCCTGCCATCTAGGGGAGGGGGTGGAGGGAAGGAAGGGAAAAGTTGGAACATAAGTCTTTTCAAAGGTCATTGTCAAAAAATTACTCATGCGGGGGGCAGAGACAAGATGGTGGAGAAGATACACGCGATTTTGTGACCTTCCTTCTTCCCTCATTACCAATTAGTTAAATCAGCCTCAAAAATAGCACTTGACTGATAGAAACTACAAGGACTGGAAGCATGACTTACCAGCTGAAGAGAATCTGGAGTTTCAACAGAAAAGGTCAGTTCCCAGGAGAGGAAGAAAAAAGGCCAGCACAGATGGTTAGTTGCTAGCACACTGTGCCAATCGGGCTCTGGGTTCAGAGAAGCCACTGAGATAGAAGAATCTGGCACAGGCTGTTAGCTCTTCTCTGCTTATAAAACAGCAGTTCAGAAGAGAAATCAAGCCACGTTAAAATATAAAACCAGATACTAGAACCACCCCAATCTGGAAGTGACCTAATAGATCTCAGCACTGTGGGTGTGGGCCCGACTTTGGTTGTCTGGGGCTTCACCAGGGGGTAGTTAAGAGATTGAAAAGCAGGGACACGGCCCAAGGCAACACATAGTGCCTGGCTCAGCTGGAGGCTGTGTAACTCAGCCGCAGAAGTCCCAGAGAAGTGCAACCTTTGAAATAGGGACCACAGTTTCTGGGCAGACACTTCCAGTTTGAGCACAGAGGCTTTTCACTTCAGCAGCCAACATCAACACCCCATGGGATGCATAGGCTAGGCTGTGTTTCGCCTTTGCTATTCAGTCTTAAACCTCAGGGAAGTCTCTAGTGCCCTCAAAGCACAACCCTGCTAATCACCTCTGAGGCAATTCCAGGGAGGGGAAGGTGAATGCTCTCCCAGAGCTCTCTCTTAGCTCAGGTGCAGGAGCCACTGCATCCATCTGGTCTGGGAGGATGCTGGTAAAGAAATAAATAAATAAACTTCTTACCCCAGGGACAGACCCCAAAAGATTTTTAAAATATGAGTAAAAAGCCCAGAAGAAGAACTATTGATTCCTTCTACACAGAGAAAGAGCGGGTATACAACCCCAAGGAAGTTAATAGCAGAGAGTCAGCAGATAACAGCCTAAAGGGGAATGATTCCTGACTCCAATCACATAACTCTCTCCTAGAAGAGACTATTAAAAAATTAAGAGAGTTTGAAGAAAAATGGGGAAAGGAAAGAGAAGCTATGATAGAGAATAACAGCGTTCTGAAATTGGAGTTGGAAAAAATAAAGAATTCACAGGAGATTCAGGGAAACAAAATTTGTGAATTAGAAAAGGTTAAAAAATCATAGGAAAGTAGGATTTCTGAATTAGAAAGGACAAAAAAGTCTCAAGAAAATAGGATTTCTGAATTGGAAAAAGAAAATAATTCTCTAAAAAAAATTAGGAAAATGGAAAAAAATTCAATAGTGCAAAATAATTCATTTAAAAACTCAATTGGGCATATACAAAAACAACTAAAAACTGTGAATGAAGAAAATAACTCCTTAAAATTCAGGACGGAACAAATAGAAATGAATGATTCATGGAGAACCCAAGAATCAGTCAAACAAAACAAAAAAAAAAAAAAAAAAAAAATGAAAAGCTGGAGAATAACATCAAATACTTACTGGAAAAATCTATAGACCTGGAAAATAGATCTAGGAGAGATAATCTGAGGATCATTGGACTTCCAGAAAACTATGACCAAAAAAAGAGCCTAGATTCTATTTTACAGGAAATTATCAAAGAGAACTGTCCAGAGATAATATAAACAGAGGGGAAAGTAGATGTTAAAAGAATTCATCGAACTAGTTCTGAAATAGACCCTAAAAAAAGAACACCACGGAATATTGTGGCTAAGCTGCAGAATTACCACACAAAGGAGAAAATCCTGCAAGCAGCTAGAAAACAACAATTTAAATACCAAGGTGCCACAATAAGGGTCACTCAAGTTCTGGCTGCCTCCACATTAAAAGATTGAAGAGCCTGGAACCTGATATTCCCAAAGGAAAAAGATCAAGGATTGCAACCAAGAATAAACTACCCAGCTAAGTTTAGCATGATTTTCCATGGAAGCAGATGGTCATTCAAGTGAAATAGAGGAATTCCATGTGTTTCTAAGAAGTAAAAAAAAAAGACTTAAACAAAAAAAATTGGTCTACATCCACAAGACTGAAGAGAAACAGAAAAAGGTACACAGAACCCTTGAGAACTGTATCTCTGTTGTGGATATATAGAAAGTCCGCATGGATAATTTGATTTTACTGATATAAAAAAAGGGGGGGGGAAGTAGTAAAGGGAAGGGGGTAGTATCAGAAAAAGGGGAAGGAGTGATAAAAAGAGGGAAACTACATCCCAGGAAGAGGCATAGAAAATATACCATATCTGAGAGAATTTAGAGAGGGGGAGAAACATTGTGTGAATCTTACTCTCATCAGAAGAAGCTCAAAGAGTAAATAATTGACATATTTGTTTTTCAGAGAAATCTCTATCACCTCATTAAAAGGGGGGAGAGGAAAGGGGAAAAGGAAAAGGGGAATAAGGGAAGGGACTTGGAGGGAGGGGAAGGGATGCTAAAAAAAGGGAGGGCTGCATGTCACAAGTGGTGTCAATAAATTACATATTGGGGAAGGGGTTCAGGGGGGTCTAGGGAAACAGCATAATTTGGAGATAATATGATGGCAGGAAATAGAGAATTAGTAATTTTAACTGTAAATGTTTATGGGATGAACTCTCCCATCAAACTGAGATGGATAGCAGACTGAATCAAAAATCAAAACCCTACAATATATCATTTACAGGAAACACACTTAAAGCAGGGAGATACATACAGAGTAAAGGAAAAAGTTTGGAGCAGAATATATTCTGCTTCAGGTAAAGCCAAAAAAGCAGGGGTAGCTATCCTTATCTCAGATCAAGCAAAAGCAGAAGGTGATCTAGTTAAAAGAGATAAGGAAGGAAACTATATCCTGCTGAAAGGTAGCATAAATAATAAAGCCATATCAATACTAAACATATATGCACCAAGTGGTATAGCATCTAACTTTCTAAAGGAAAAGTTAAGAGAATTGCAAGAAGAAATAGACAGTAAAACTATAATGGTGGAAGATCTCAACCTTGCACTCTCAGATTTAGACAAATCAAACCACAAAACAAATAAGAAAGAAATTAAAAATGTAAATAGAACATTAGAAAATGTAGGTATGATAGATGTTTGGAGAAAACTCAATGGCAATAGAAAGGAATATACTTTCTTTTCAGCAGTTCATGGATCCTATACAAAAATTGACCATATATTAGGACATAAAGATCTCAAAATTAAATGTAGGAAGGTAGACATAATAAATACCCTCTTCTAAGATCACAATGCAATAAAAGCTACATTCAGTAAGAAGTTAGGGGTAAATAGACCAAAAAGTAATTGGAAACTGAATAATCTCATCTTAAAGAATGACTGGGTGAAACAGCAAAATATAGGAACAATTAATAATTTCACCCAAGCTAATGACAATGATGAGACATTATACCAAAATCTGTGGGATCCAGCTAAAGTGCTAATAAGGGGAAATTTTATATCTTTAGAGGCTTGTTTGAACAAAATAGAGAAAGAGAAGATTAACAAATTGGGCCTGTAACTTAAAAAGCTAAAAAAAAGACCAAATTAAAAACCCCCAACCAAAAATCAAACTTGAAATACAAAAATTAAAAGGAGAAATCAATAATATTGAAAGTGAAAAAAAAACTATTGAATTAATAAATAAAACCAAGAGTTGGTTTTATGAAAAAGGCAATAAAATTGATAAACCTTTGGTAAATTTTATCAGAAAAAGGAAAGAAGAAAATCAAATTGTTAGTTTTATAAATGAAAAGGGGGATCTTTCCACCAATGAAGAGGAAATTAGAGAAATAATAAGTCTTTGCCCAACTTTATACCAATAAATTTGATAACTTAAGTGAAAAGGATGACTTTCTCCAAAAATATAGGCTTCCTAGATTAACAGAGGAGGAGACAAATTGCTTAAATAGTCCCATTTCAGAAAAAGAAATTGAACAAGCTATTAATGAACTCCCCAGGAAAAAATCCCCAGGACCAGATGGATTTACATGTGAATTCTACCAAACATTTAAAGAACAATGAGCCCCAGTGCTATATAAACTATCTGAAAAAATAGGGGATGAAGGAGTCCTACCAAACTTCTTTTATGACACAGACCTGGTACTGATACCTAAATCAGGTAGATCGAAAACTGAGAAAGAAAATTATAGACCAATTTCCTTAATGAATATTGATGCTAAAATCTTAAATAAGATATTAGCAAAAAGATTTCAAAAATCATTCCCAGGAGAATACACTATGATCAATTAGGATTTATAACAGGAATGCAGGGCTGGTTTAATATTAGGAAAAGTATTAGTATAATTGACGATGTTAATAATCAAATTAATAAAAAAAAACATATGATCATCTCAATAGATGCAGAAAAAGCATTTGACAAAATGCTACATCCATTCCTACTAAAATTGCTTGAGAGTATAGGAATAAATGGACTATTCCTTAGAATAATCAGGAGCATATATTTACTACCATCAGTAAGCATAATATGCAATAGAAATAAACTGCAACTTTTCCCAGTAAGAGGAGACTTCCGGCCAAGATGGCGGCATGGAGGCAGACAGCTGCTTGAGCTCCTCGTTTTCTCTCAGAACTTACTTCATGACAAGCCTCTGACTTAATGCTTGACCCAGAAAGAAATCCACAAATTATCACCAAGAGAAGACATCCTTGAAAGTCGCCAGAAAAGGTCTGTGTTTGTTCGGGGGAGGGTCAATCAGACTGGGCGCAGACTGAGGGCAGGCAGCCAGAGCAAGACAGGCAGCTCACACAGCTCAGACCGGAGGGGGAGGGGTGTGATCTCTGCCGTTTCTGTGAAAGGGCTTTTGCCCCAGTGTGGATGCTCCGTCTTGGCAGCAAGCCAGGAGCGGTGGAGAGGGTGTAAACACCGGAGGTGAAGATTAAAACCCCAGAAAGCCAGCGTCTCTCAGAGCCCGGCCACCCCCAACCCCCACCTGGACTGACTCGGTGCATTCTCAGAGCCTCAGAGCGCAGACTCAGTACAGTCATTGCTGTTCTGTTAGTGGCTCTCTGCTGCCCTACCCCCAGTCTGTAGAGGAAGCCCATTAATAACATCCAGCCCTATCCCCCGCAAAACAGACCAATTGTTTCTCTTGTCAGTTTGTTTTCTTTGATTCCTACTCTGACAAAATGAACAAAAAATTCAAAAGGGCTCTAACCATTGACAGCTTCTGTGTGGAGAGGGAGCAGACTTCAAATGCTGAGGAGACTAGGAACAGACTGTCCCCAGATGTATCCCCTGGGAGGGATATAAGCTGCTCCTCAATACAAAAGAACCTCATAGAGGAAATCAAAAAGGCTCTCACAAGAGAGCTGGAAGAGAAATGGGAAAAGGAAAGGGAAGCTTGGCAAGAGAGCCTGGAGAAGTCATCCCATGCATTCAAAGACAGAATGGATAAAGAAATCAAATCATTGAGAAACAAGATTAGTGAGCTGGAAAAGGTAAACAACTCCAAGGAAAACAGGATTAGTGAGCTGGAAAAGGTAAACAACTCCAAGGAAAACAGGATTAGAGAGCTGGAAAAAGAAATCAGCTCTCTAAAAAATAAAATGGATAAAATGGAAAAAAATTCCATAGAAGATAAAAACTCAATTGGACAATTACAAAGAGATATAAAAAAAGTGAGTGAAGAAAATACATCATTGAAAATTAGACTGGAACAAGTAGAAATGAATGACTCAAGGAGAAACCAAGAGGGAGTCAAGCAAAACCAGAGAAATGAAACAATTGAAAAGACTGTCAAGTACCTTACCAGAAAGACAACAGACCTGGAAAACAGATCCAGGAGAGACAATTTGAGAATAATCGGACTCCCCGAAAAATGGGAGGAAAAAAAGAGCTTGGACACCATTTTCGAGGAAATTATCAAAGAGAACTGCCCAGACGTTTTGGAAACAGAGGGTAAAATAGACATTGAGAAAATTCATCGATCACCTACTGAAAGGGACCCTAAAATCAAAACACCAAGAAATATAGTGGCCAAGTTCAAGAACCATCAGACAAAGGAAAAGATATTGGAAGCTGCTAGAAAAAAACAATTCAGATATGGAGGATCCACAATAAGGATAACACAGGATCTAGCAGCGTCCACATTAAAAGAACGCAGGGCCTGGAACATGATATTCCGAAAGGCTAAGGAACTTGGTATGCAGCCAAGAATAACTTACCCAGCAAGAATGAGCATCGTTTTCCAGGGAAGAAGATGGACATTTAACGAAATAAATGAATTCCATCTATTTTTGATGAAAAAACCAGACCTACATAAGAGGTTTGATCTTCAAATACAGAACTCAAGAGACTTCTAAAAAAGGTAAAAAGAAATCTTGAGAACTATACTTATGTCAAAAAAATATGTAAAGAACATATGTACAATTTGTCTTAGAAACTAGAGGTGGAAAGGAGATATCATAAAAAAGTATAAAGTGGTGGTACTACATCTCATGAAGAGGCAAAGGTAACCTATTATATCTGAGAGAAAGAAAGGAGGGAGATGAACATAGCGTGTATCAATAGACATATTCGATTTATGGTGAAACTTCTTACACTTCATTGAAAAGTGAAAGGGAAGGAGTAAACTAAGGGGAAGGGAATACAGTAATTTCGAGGAAAAGGGGTAAAATAAGGGGAGGATCTTTAAGGTGGGGGAGGGATCCTAAAAAGGGAGGGCTGTGAAAAGCAAGTGGTGTTTACCAGTTTAATACTGGATAGGAGGGTAAAAGGGAAGGAAAGGGGAAAAGCATAAGCAGGGGTTAATAGGATGGCAAGCAATATAGAATTAGTCCTTCTAACCATAAATGTGAATGGGGCAAACTGCCTCATAAAGAGGAAGCAGTTAGCAGACTGGATTAAAAGTCAAAATTCTACTATATGTTGTTTACAGGAAACACACCTGAAACAGGATGAGACATTCAAACTAAAAGTAAAAGGGTGGAGCAGAATCTATTATGCTTCAGGCAAAACCAAAAAAGCAGGAGTAGCCATCCTCATCTCAGATCAAGCAAAAACAAAAATTGATCTAATTAAAAGAGATAAGGAAGGGCATTATATCCTGCTAAAGGGAAGCATCAATAGTGAAGCAGTATCAATATTAAACATGTATGCACCAAGTGGTGCAGCATCTAAATTCTTAAAAGAGAAATTAAGAGAGCTGCAAGAGGAAATAGATAGCAAAACTATAATAGCGGGAGATCTCAACCTTGCACTCTCAGAATTAGATAAATCAAACCACAAAATAAATAAGAAAGAAGTCAAAGAGGTAAATAGAATACTAGAAAAGTTTGATATGATAGATCTTTGGCGAAAGCTAAATGGAGACAGAAAGGAATATACTTTCTTCTCAGCAGTTCATGGAACCTATACAAAAATTGATCATATACTAGGGCATAAAAACCTCAAAATCAAATGCAGTAAGGCAGAAATAGTAAATGCATCCTTTTCAGACCATAATGCAATCAAAATAACATTTAATAAAAAGCCAGGGGAAAATAGACCAAAAAATAATTGGAAACTAAATAATCTTATACTAAAGAATGATTGGGTAAAACAGCAAATCATAGACATAATTAATAACTTCACCCAAGAAAATGACAATAATGAGACATCATACCAAAATGTGTGGGATACAGCCAAAGCAGTAATTAGGGGAAGTTTTATATCTCTACAGGCCTACCTGCATAAAATAGAGAAAGAGAGGGCCAACGAATTGGGTTTACAACTAAAATTGCTAGAAAAGGAACAAATTAAAAACCCCCAGACAAACACAAAACTTGAAATTCAAAAAATAAAAGGTGAGATTAATAAAATTGAAAGTAAAAAAACTATTGAATTAATTAATAAAACTAAGAGTTGGTTTTATGAAAAAACCAACAAAATAGACAAACCCTTAGTAAACCTGATTAAAAAAAGGAAAGAGAAAAAGCAAATTGATAGTCTTGAAAATGAAAAGGGTGAACTCACCACTAATGAAGAGGAAATTAGAACAATAGTTAGGAGCTACTTTGCTCAACTTTATGCCGATAAATTCGATAACTTAAATGAAATGGAAGAATACCTTCAAAAATATAGCTTGCCCAGATTAACAGAGGAAGAAGTAAGTAGTCTAAATAGTCCCATCTCAGAAAAAGAAATAGACCAAGCTATTAACCAACTTCCTAAGAAAAAGTCCCCAGGACCAGATGGATTTACAGGTGAATTCTACCAAACATTTAAAAAACAACTAACTCCAATGCTATGTAAACTATTTGAAAAAATAGGGATTGAAGGAGTCCTACCAAATTCCTTCTATGACACAGACATGGTACTGATACCTAAACCAGGTAGATCGAAAACTGAGAAAGAAAACTATAGACCAATTTCCTTAATGAATATTGATGCTAAAATCTTAAATAAGATATTAGCAAATAGACTTCAGAAAATCATCCCCAGGATAATACACTATGACCAAGTGGGATTTATACCAGGAATGCAGGGCTGGTTTAATATTAGGAAAACTATTAGTATAATTGACCATATTAATAATCAAATTAATAAAAACCATATGATCATCTCAATAGATGCAGAAAAGGCATTTGATAAAATCCAACATCCATTCCTACTAAAAACGCTTGAGAGTATAGGAATAAATGGACTATTCCTTAAAATAATAAGGAGCATATATTTAAAACCTTCAGTAAACATCATATGTAATGGTGATAAACTAGAACCTTTCCCTGTAAGATCAGGAGTGAAACAAGGTTGCCCACTATCACCATTACTATTCAATATAGTACTAGAAACTCTAGCCTCGGCAATAAGAGCCGAGAAAGAGATCCAAGGAATTAGAGTAGGAAATGAAGAAATCAAATTGTCACTTTTCGCAGATGACATGATGGTATACTTAGAGAACCCCAAAGACTCTGCTAAAAAGCTATTAGAAATAATTCAGAATTTTAGCAAAGTCGCAGGATACAAAATAAATCCACATAAATCCTCAGGATTTTTATACATTACCAACACAATCCAACAGCAAGAGATACAAAGAGAAATTCCATTCAAAATAACAGTCGATAGTATCAAATATTTGGGAATATATCTACCAAAGGAGAGTCAGGAATTATATGAGCAAAATTACAAAACACTTGCCACAAAAATAAAGTCAGATTTAAATAATTGGAAAGACATTCAATGTTCTTGGATAGGCCGAGCGAATATAATAAAGATGACAATACTCCCCAAACTAATCTATTTATTTAGTGCTATACCAATCAGACTCCCAAGAAACTATTTTAATGACCTAGAAAAAATAACAACAAAATTCATATGGAAGAATAAAAGGTCGAGAATTGCAAGGGAACTAATGAAAAAAAAGTCAGAGGAAGGTGGTCTAAGTGTACCTGATTTAAAGCTATATTATAAAGCAACAGTCACCAAAACCATTTGGTATTGGCTAAGAAATAGACTAGTTGATCAGTGGCATAGGTTAGGTTCACAGGACAAGATAGTGAATAAAAATAGCAATCTAATCTTTGACAAACCCAAAGATCCCAAATTTTGGGATAAGAATTCATTATTTGACAAAAACTGCTGGGAAAACTGGAAATTAGTATGGCAGAAACTAGGCATGGACCCACATTTAACACCACATACTAAGATTAGATCAAAATGGGTCCAAGATTTAGGCATAAAGAACGAAATCATAAATAAATTGGAGGAACATGGGATGGTTTACCTCTCAGACTTGTGGAGGAGGAAGGAGTTTGTGTCCAAGGGAGAACTAGAGACCATTATGGATCACAAAATAGAACATTTTGATTACACCAAATTAAAAAGTTTCTGCACAAACAAAGCTAATGCAAACAAGATTAGAAGGGAAGTAACAAATTGGGAAAAAATTTTTAAAGTTAAAGGTTCTGATAAAGGCCTCATCTCCAAAATATACAGAGAATTGACTTTAATTTATAAGAAATCAAGCCATTCTCCAATTGATAAATGGTCAAAGGATATGAACAGACAATTTTCAGATGATGAAATTAAAACTATTTCCACTCATATGAAAGAGTGTTCCAAATCACTATTGATCAGAGAAATGCAAATTAAGACAACTCTGAGGTATCATTACACACCTGTCAGATTGGCTAAGATGACAGGAACAAATAACGATGAATGTTGGAGGGGCTGTGGGAAAACTGGGACACTGATGCATTGTTGGTGGAGTTGTGAAAGAATCCAACCATTCTGGAGAGCAATCTGGAATTATGCCCAAAGAGTTGTCAAAATGTGCATACCCTTTGACCCAGCCATACTACTACTGGGCTTATACCCCAAGGAACTACTAGAGAAGGGAAAGGGTCCTGTATGTGCCAAAATGTTTGTGGCAGCCCTTTTCATAGTGGCTAGAAGCTGGAAGATGAATGGATGTCCATCAATTGGAGAATGGTTGGGCAAACTATGGTATATGAATGTTATGGAATATTATTGTTCTATAAGAAATGACCAACAGGAGAAATACAGAGAGGCTTGGAGAGACTTACATCAACTGATGCTGAGTGAAACGAGCAGAACCAGAAGATCATTATACACTTCAACAATGATACTGTACGAGGATGTATGCTGATGGAAGTGGATTTCTTCAACATAGAGAAGAGCTAATCCAATTCCAATTGATTAATGATGGCCAGAACCAGCTACATCCAGAAAAGGAACACTGGGAAATGAATGTAAACTGTTATTTCTACCTTCTGAATCCAATTCTTCCTGTGCAACAAAAAATTCGGTTCTACACACATATATTGTATCTAAATTATACTGTAATATATTTAACATATATAAGACTGCTTGCCATCTGGGGGAGGGGGTTGGGGGAGGAAAGGAAGAAATCTGAATAGAAGTAAGTGCAAGGGATAATGTTGTAAAAAATTACCCATGCATATGTACTGTCAAAAAATGTTATAATTATAAAATAAAATAAAAAAATTTAAAAAAAAAAAAAAAAAAAAAAAAAACTTTTCCCAGTAAGATCAGGAGTGAAACAATGTTGCCACTATCACCATTACTATTCAATATAGTACTAGAAACGCTAGTCTTGGCAATAAGAGCCGAGAAAGAGATTCAAGAAATTGGAGTAGGAAATGAGGAAATCAAACTATCACTCTTTGCAAATGACATGATGGTATACTTAGAGAACCCCAAAGACTCTGCTAAAAAGTTATTAGAAATAATTCAGAATTTTAGCAAAGTGGCAGGATACAAAATAAATCCACATAAGTCCTCAGCATGTTTATATTTCACTAACAAAATGCAACAGCAAGAGATACAAAGAGAAATTCCATTCCAAAGAAATGTTGAGAGTATAAAGTATTTGGGAATCCATCTACGAAAGAATAGTCAGGAATTATATGAGAAAAATTACAAAACACTTGCCACAAAAATAAATTCAGATTTAAATAATTGGAAAGACATTCAGTGCTCTTGGATAGGCTGAGCGAATATAATAAAGATGACAATATTCCCCAAACTAATCTATTTATTTAGTGCTATACCAATCACAGTCCCAAGAAACTATTTTAATGACCTAGAAAAAATAACAACAAAATTCATATGGAAGAATAAAAGGTCGTTAATTGCAAGGGAACTAATGAAAAAAAAGTCAGATGAAGGTGGACTAAGTGTACCTGATCTAAAACTATATTATATAGCAGCAGTCACCAAAACCATTTGGTATTGGCTAAGAAATAGAACGGTAGATCAGTGGAACAGATTAGATACAAAGGACAAAAAACGGGTATATCTATATCAATCTAGTCTTTGACAAACCCAACCATACCAACATTAGGGATAAAAATTCATTATTTGGAAAAAAAACTATTGGGAGAACTCGAAATTAGTATGGCAGAAATTAGATATGAATCCACACTTAACACCATATACCAAGATAAGATCAAAATGGGTCCATGATTTCAGCATAAAGAATGAGATAATAAATAGATTAGAGAAACAGAGAATAGTGTACCTCTCAGACCTGTGGAGGAGGAAGGAATTTATGACCAGAGGAGAACTAAAGATCATTATTGATCACAAAATAGAAGATTTTGATTACATCAAACTAAAAAGTTTCTGTACAAACAATACTAATGCATACAAGATTAGAAGGGAAGTAACAAATTGGGAAAAATATTTTTAAAGTTAAAGGTTCTGACAAAGGTCTCATTTCCAAAATATATAGAGAACTGACCCTAATTTATAAGAAATCAAACCATTCTCCAATTGATATATGGTCAAAGGAT
The DNA here is from genome assembly GCF_048593235.1 of Sminthopsis crassicaudata. NCBI lineage: Eukaryota > Metazoa > Chordata > Mammalia > Dasyuromorphia > Dasyuridae > Sminthopsis > Sminthopsis crassicaudata. The sequence continues at coordinate 130,621,737 of NC_133619.1, read as the reverse complement.
ATGAACAGACAATTCTCAGATGAAGAAATTGAAACTATTTCCACTCATATGAAAGAGTGTTCCAAATCACTACTGATCAGAGAAATGCAAATTAAGACAACTCTGAGATATCATTACACACCTGTCAGATTGGCTAAGATGACAGGAACAAATGATGATGAATGTTGGAGGGGATGTGGGAAAATTGAGACACTAATACATTGTTGCTGGAGTTGTGAAAGAATCCAACCATTCTGGAGAGCAATTTGTAACTATGCCCAAAAAGTTATCTAACTGTGCATACCCTTTGATCCAGCATTGCTGCTATTGGGCTTATATCCCAAAGAAATACTGAGGAGGGGAAAGGGACCTGTATGTGCCAAAATGTTTGTGGCAGCTCTTTTTGTAGTAGCTAGAAACTGGAAGATGAATGGATGTCCATCAATTGGAGAATGGTTGGGTAAATTATGGTATATGAAGGTTATGGAATATTATTGCTCTGTAAGAAATGACCAGCAGGAGGAATACAGAGAGGCTTGGAGAGACTTACATCTACTGATGCTGTGTGAAATGAATAGAACAAGAATATTGCTGTACACTTCAATGTTGTATGAAGATGTATTCTGATGGAAGTGGATATCTTCAACATAAAGAAGATCCAACTCACTTCCAGTTGATCAATGATGGATATAAATAACTACACCCAGAGAAGGAACACTGGGAAGTGAATGTAAATTGTTAGCACTACTATCTATCTACCCAGGTTACTTATTAGTACTGAATATGCAATAAGAAAATGGTATTTACTCACATATATGGTATCTAAGTTATATTGTAACATATGTAAAATATATGGGATTGCCTGTCATCAAGGGGAGGGAGTCGAGGGAGGGAGGGGATAATTTGGAACAATGAATACAAGTGATAATATTATTAAAAAAATTACTCATGCATATATACTGTGAAAAATTATAAATATATTAAAAAAAACAAAAATTACTTATGCATATGTTCTGTTAAGATATAATAAAAAGCTATAATAAAAAGTACTATTAAGGGGCAGATAAGTGGTATAGTGGATAGAGCACCAGCCCTGAAATCAGGAAGACCTGTGTTCAAATCTGGCCTTAGACACTTAACACTTCCTAGCTGTGTGACTCTGGGTAAGTCACTTAACCCCAACTGACTACTCAGAAAAAAAAAATGTATATATATATATATATATATATATATATATATATATATATATATAATATTATGTACAAATAAGGACTATTATAATGCTATAATAAATATGTACAAATAATATTGTGTACATTATAATTACTATTATGTACAAATCACTTACTAATATTTGAGTAAATAGTAGAGAAAATTAATTGGTATTTTAGAGTTGTTCAAAGCACTGAGCCAATGAATATAATCCAAAAGATAATTCTCAAACTGTTTTTTAGGGCTTGGAATATGAATTATTTATGTTGCTCAATTTTAATCAATGGGGCTTCATTTTGTAATGTGAAGACCAGCTGCTAAGACTAGACAGAGTAAATTAAATACCAACTTCTTCAAATAGAGCTGACAATTTTATACCTTGTGGTCTGAAAAAATATAGCTTAATAAGTTTAACTTCAATTGCTATATGCTTCATAATTAAAGCCATAGGGAGAACAAAGAGAATCCTATAGTCATTCTCCCTAAAACTACAATTGTAGTATTTTGCATGTCAAAGGAAGAGTTAGGGGAAATGTCAGTTGTATCCTTTAAACATACTTTCTACATGATAGGAAATAATCAAAAGGAAATTATTCACATTAATTACTCGAGGGCAAAGTTAATTCACCACATTTCTCATAATTTTGTTTTCCAAGTGTCATCTTCTGGCTTTTACTTCTTCTTATATATTCCTCAATATATTTAATTTAGTATTAAGTTAACAATCATAAATCTCTGAATGCAATTTTATTTAATTCCAAGATGAAGCATTTAAAAGAAATAAAGTGGTCCAATAACTTTAATTCACATACCATAACACATGGAAGTTTAACATTATTGAAGTGTTTTAAGTGTTTCAGTTTTTAAGTGATCAGGATGTAAAAATTATGAAGAGTTATTTAACTTTATTGCTTTGCTTTAGATTTATTGTTATCATTATAAAAGAATAAAGACAGTAATCTTCTATAAATCCAGAGATTACAACTATATAGGAGGCAAAGCCACAATGGTGGTGAGAAGACAGAGCACCCCCCCCCCTCAGTTCGCTGCCTAACCCTTCCAAAGACTTTAATTAATGCCCTAAATTAAGTATGACACTACAAAATAATTTTCCAAATTATGTACAAAGCTTGGGAGGAAAGGTCTACTATACCTAGGAGTACAGTATGGAGTCCAAGCTTTGCCAGTATAAATCAGGCCCCAGCAAACCAGAAGGAGATCTTGGGAGACACTGAATCAATAGCTACAATGATTGCTTCTGAACCTCTTGGTTCACAGACAGTAAGGGGACTGAACAATTGGTCAGAAGAAGAGCACAGAAACCTATTTGCTGGCACTGGTGACAGGCCATCTGTGCCCATAATCAGATCCAGGTCACAATTCTTACTGGCAGTCAGAGTGAGAAGGAGCACTAGAACATCAGATCTTGCAGCTGAATACAGCAGGGACTCTCATCAAAGTTCCATATTGGGAAACAGTAATTGTGGTTACTCACAAAGCAGAGCACAGATCTAAAAAGAGTAACACACCTATCCTTAAATCATACTACCTTGGAAAAACTGTGCCTAGAATATCTCTGAAAAGAAGAGTGAAAAACCCCTGAAGCCTGGGACAATATGCCCTCTACCCTATAACTAGAACCTTAAAAATAGTTGAGAAAATGAGCAAACAATAAAAAAAAAATTCTGACCATAGAAAGTTATTATGGTGATAAGGAAGATCAAAGCATACAGTCAGAAGAATACAACAAAGTTAAAGGTCTTATATCCAAAGCCAAGAAAAAATGTGAATTGATCTCAGGTCATAGAGGAATTCAAAAAAGATTTTAAAAATCAAGTAAGAGAACTAGTGTAAAACTTGGGAAGAAAAATGAGAGTGATACAAGGAAATCATGAAAAAAGAGCCAATATCTTGGTAAAACAGACAAACACCAGCCAAAAAAAAATACCAAAGAAGATAAAATCTTAAAAAAAAAAAAAAAAAAAAAAAAAAAAAAACAGATTAGGCCCAATGGTAAAAGAGGTACAAAAGACCAATTAGGAGAAGAATGACTAAAAACAGAAGTGGCTGAATAGAAAAGGAGATATAAAAACTCACTAAAGAAATCAATTCTTTAAAATTTAGAATTGAAGTAGAAGCTAAGGACCTGAAGAGAATTCAACAAAGAATCAAAGGAAGCCAAAAGAATGAAAAACAGAAAATAATATTAAATGTTATTAGAGAAACAATTGACATGGAAAACAATTTTGGGAGAGATAATTTTAAAGTTATAGGCACAATTAAAAAAATAAGATCCTAAGTATCATCTTTCAAGAATTTAGCATGGAAAACTGCTTTCCTGTTCTAGAACCAGAGGGCAAAACAGAAATGAAATGAATGCGCTGACCTCCTCCTAAAAAAGATTTCAAAGTGGAAACTCCCAGAAAAATATAATGAAATTCCACAGATCTCAGATCAAGAAAAAATATTATAAGCAGTCAAAAAGAAACAATTCCTGTATCTGAGAAATACAGTCAGGATAACACATGATTTAGCAGTTTCTACATTAAATAAATGAGTGTTTGGAATATGATATTCCAGAGAGTAAAGTGGCTAGAGGCTAGCATTACAACAAAATTCACCTTCTAGGCAAACCTGAATGTAGTTCTTCTGGGGGAAACTAGGTATTCAATGAAATAGAAATCCTTTCAAACTTTTTTTTTTTTTTTGAGGAAACAATCAAAACTGAATAGAAAACTTGACTTCCAAATAAAATACTTGAGAAAAGCATAAAAATGTAAATAGGAAAGGAAAATCATGAGACTTAATAAGGTTAGACTGTTACCATTCATACATGGGAAGATGATTGTAATTCATAACAACTTCCTAGTTATTAGAGCAGTAAGAAATATATCTATGGAGACAATTTGGAACTATACTCACAAAGTTATCAAACTGTGTATACCCTTTGATCCAGAAGTGTTTCCACTGGGCTTATATCCCAAAGAGATATTAAAGAAGGGAAAGGGACCTATATGTGCAAAAAATGTTTGTGGCAACCCTTTTCATAGTAGCTAGAAACTGGAAATTTAGTGGATGCCCATCATTTGGAGAGTTGTTGAGTAAATTGTGGTATATGAATGTTGTAGAATAGTATTGTTCTGTAAGAAATGACCAGCAGAATGGATACAGAGAGGCTTGAAGAGACTTACATGAACTGATGCTAAGAGATCATTATACACTTCAACAACAATACACTATGAGCATCATAGTGGCAATGAGAAGATCCAAATAATTTCCAATTAATCAGTGATGAACAGAACCAGCTATATATCCAGTGAAAGGATACTGGGAAATAAATGTGGACCACAACATAGCATTTGTACTCTTTCTATTGTTGTTTGCTTGCATTTTTGTTTTTTGTCCAAGGTTATCTTTATTTATTTATTTATTTATTTATTTATTTATTTACAAATTCTAAGTCTGATTTTTCTTGTGCAACAAGATAACTGTATATATACATATATGCATATATATGTATATATACATATATGTATGTATGTGTATGTATATGTATATATATATAATTTAACACATACTTTAACATGTTTAACATCTAGGGAGGGGGTGGCGGGAAGGAGGGAAAAGTTGGAATAGAAGTTTTTGCAAAGGTCAATGTTGAAAAATTATCCATGCATATGTTTTGTCAATTAAAAAGTAATATATCTATATCAATAGATGGATAGAAATAGATAGATAGAAATATATATAGATTCTAATTGTAATTGACTCAGAGAGAGAATAACATACACACTCAATTGGGCATAGACATCTATCTTATCCTACAAGAAAGTGGGAGGGCAAAAGAATAAGAGAAATGGGAGAGCTCTCATAGAAGGGAGGGTGTATTGGGGAGGCAATAGTCATAAGCAACACACTTTTGGGGAGGGTGAAATAGGAGAGACAATAGAAGAAATAGGGAAAATAGGATATAAGGAAATAGTGTTGGGAATCATAACTGAAAAAAAAAAAGAAAAACTGAAGTTAGTTTTTTCTAATGAAGTCCTCATCTCTCAAATAAAAATGAGTTAAATTTGTGTAAAAAAAGTAATTTGTTAATTAAGGCTATTTATAGCCATATTAAAAACACTTTAAATTATAATTGATTGGGGAAATGCAAATTAAAATGATATTTAGGTACTTCCTCACATCTCCTAGATTGGCTAGTGCTGTTCCTTATTCTTAAAGAGAAACATATCATCAGGGAGATGATACCATGACATGCAAATGAATTCAATTTAAGGGAGGGCTGGGGAAAATTGTCAACCACATTTTCTCTTCCAGAGCCATCTAAGTCCAGTGACATGTTATAGATCTGAATTACTGTAGATGGCCATGGAAAGAATAGGAGATCTTGATATTTTTCAGCTAAAATCTTTTAACAGGTCTCAGTTTGATTGAGGCAATGTACAATCAGTGATCAATGTACTCATTTCTTATCTGTGAGGCATAGAATGGACTCCTCTGGTTACAGAGAGGAAAGATCTCCAGCATTTCAAGACAAATCAGCAACAATTGCTATTTTCAATCACTCTGAGCCTCCCAGGGACTAAAGAATGGTGAAAGAGACCTCTCTATTGTTGGCTAATCCATGAGAACCAAATTGACTTGGGTTTAAGGCATAGTCTTTAAGAAATTAAGCTAGCCCATAAATCCCAAGATATATTGCAGTGTGTCAGTGATCAAAATTTGCATTCTTTTAGGCACCCACATGTTAGGGTATGATGCCTTAGTAGACAGAAGAAAGGGAAAGGAAAGAAGAAAGAAAAGAAAGATTGGCTAATAGAATAGAGATGAAGAATGAAAAATGTTGAAGATGATATGCAAAAATTGAGACACTAATGCACTGCTGGTGAACTGATTATGTGGAAAAATTTGGAATTATGCCCAAGTATTTATAGGGGCTCTTTTTTGGTAACAAAGAATTGAAAATCGGAGGGATGTCCATTAATTAGGAAATAGTTGACCAATGTGTGGTATGTAATTTTGATGGAATATTATTGTGATATAAGAAGTGATCAACCACATGTTTTCAGAAAACAAAATCAGGGGAGACACACATGAAATGATGCAAAGTGTAATAAGTAGGAGCAAGAGAATGTTATATGTAGTAATAGCAGTAATGTAATATGATCAACTGTAAATAACTTACATGTTCTCAGCAATACAGCAATCCAAGACAACTCTGAAGGACTTATGAAAAAGTCCTGTCCATTCCCAGAGAAAGAACTGATGAAATATAAATACATAATGAAGCATACTTTAATTTTCTTTCTGTTTTTTTTTTCTTTGTTATGTGTGTGAGAGATAAGGAGATGGTTCTTTCGGTCTATGTTTTCTTTTACTACATGACTAATATGTAATATATTTTTCATAATTACACATGTGTAGCCTATATCAAATTTTAGCATTCTAAAAAGAGTAGAGTGGGGAGAGAGGAATAGAATTTGGAACTCTATTTTAAAAATTAAGGCTAAAAATTATTTTACATGTAATTGGGGGAAAATAAAATATTAAATAAAAATAAATTTTAAAAATTATGTAAACTGTATTTAATTTATATAAGCATCTTCAAGATTATGTGATGATCAGCTATGTAAGACTTAGCTCTCCTCAGGAATAAAGTGGTCCAATGCAATTCCAAGAGGCTGGGATAGAAAATCATCCTCATGCAGAGATACAACTATGGAGAGTAAATGCAAATTGAAACATGCGATTTTCACTTTCTCTTTTCTTGTTTGATTTTTCCCCCTCATATTATTTGCCTTTTTTCTGATTTTTCTTTTACATCAAGACTAATATAGAAATGTGTTCTAAATGATAGCACATGTATAACTTATATCAGATTGATTGCTGTCTTGGATAGGGGGAAAGTAAAGAGGGAGGGGAGGAAAAAAAAAGTTGGAACTCAAAATCTTATAAAAATGAATGTTGAAAACCAAACATTTAATTGAAAAAATAAAATACTGTTGAAATTTATGTATATGTATATCCATGTGTATGTATATAAAGAGTCTTTATGGAGATACATACATAAAAAAGAACAGAAAGGGAGCTGTAAAGGCCATATGATTTGACTGTATGGTAGCTTCCTTAATTTAAAATCTCCATCATACTTTCATTTTAGAGTTTATATTAGGTACTATGTGCTGCCACCTACAAATTTGGTAATCATTTCACATATTTAAGTTTTTGTATTTTTTTTTTATTTTGGAATAGACACTCTATGAAAAGGAAGATCATTAAAAAAACAACTTGATAGATTTTTTTTGCATTTCTTGTTTCTCTTTTCTCCAATATCATAGCCCTTCCTCTCACCAAAAGTGCTTTAGATACTGTACTCTCCAGGTATCTGTTGTACCATCTAAACAATAATAAGTCATATATATTCAGAAAAACACAATATAAATTACTAAATGTCCTGATAATTATACGTTAACTCTTAACATAAAGCATTTGTAATAATAGACATATTTAAAGAATTGATAGCAAGGATTTTTGCTCATAGACCAAGACCAGATGAATTGTGTACCAGCTCCTTCCTTTTATTTTTCACAAATGGGTCAGACAAACTTTTCCTTACATATCCCCAGGAATTAATTTTAAAATTGAATAACATGCTTTAGAATGGAAAAAATAATCTTCATTATATTTCAATCACCTGCAAAACTCAAATCTTTCAAGAAAAAATTACTTCAGTTCTGGGCATTCTCATATTAATTACAGTTTTCAAACAAAAAAAAAGTTTTGTATTAAAAATTCATCTCAAAGTAGCAGCAAAGGGAGAGGTATATTTCAGAGAAATAGCCTGAAATGTCTAAGGAACTTGGAATATTGAGTATATAGAAATAGAAAGAAAGAACTAATTGTTGAAAAAATTAAATTATTGCTTAAATATTAGTAGGAAGGAAAGTAATTCGAAAATGAATCATACAGAATATATTAAAATGAAAATCATAAAATACAAGTTAAAGTACTATACAATATGACATAATATTCACTATGCTCACGTTGAGATGATTGCCATTCAGAGAATAAGAAGTGTCCAAATATCTTCATAATCTTAAAGATATTCAACCTCATAAATTTTAAGACAACTTCAAGGCTAATCTGAACATTAGAGTCCACCCTGGGACCACTTAAGTCTGCTAATCATAAATTTAAGTCAGCAGACATAAGCATGGAGGACATGAGAGGATAAGCATGGGAGATATGAGAGGAGTATAGCAAGTCCTCTCAAGTACCACCAATGAATGATTCTGCTTATAGATCATCCAACACAGCAATTTTCTGGGAGGCTGATTAATGGGCGGAAGGAGTCAGCCATTCCTACAAGATGCCAATCAACTGCTACCCACACGAAAGACAAAGCAGTCTAGCTAAAACATTAGGGCATCCTGAGGAAGAGACATGAACAAATACATATGAAACAAGTCAAATCAATTATACTACTAATTTGACTACTATTTCCATTCAGACCAAGATGGAGACATCCTGATAATTTGAATTATATTTGTTTCTAGCCCAGTCTCTGAAACTAACTTTAAAAGGAGAAATTATTGTGGAGAAAGGAACCACGTTACTTATTATTAACAATCACTGCTGACTCAATTTCCAATAGATGGCAGAAAGATGCTCCCTCTCTCCCTATATTTGTCTCTCTCTCTCTCCCTCTCTCCCTCTCTCCCTCTCTCCCTCTCTCCCTCCTCTCCTTCCTTCTCTCCCTCTCTCTCTTCCTCTCCCTCTCTCTCTCCCTCTCTCTCTCTCTCTCTCTCTCTCTCTCTCTCTCTCTCTCTCTCTCTCTTTCTCTCTCTTTTTCTGCTACCACCCTGTCCCCAATAGACCACCAGTTCAATTAATAGTTAAACCTTTAGAGCCCTTATCCAGAGACACATTTCCTGCAGAGAAGGGGCCAGCCATTTCAACCAAATACTAGCTAACTATTTTCCATAGTTCTGGTGAGCCAGCCTTAAAGAAGTAGCAAAGCATCCTGAGGGAGAAACAGAAGGCAGAAAGCCATCAGGTAAGCCAACTATCAACATCACCTTTACTATGATCTTTACTAAGAACCAGATAGAAACATCCCATGATTTGAACCCAAGAATCTCTAGACTAGCAGAGCTTCCAGCTCACTGTCCATAACTATTGTCCTCAGAAACAATCCCTGTGAGGATACAAAGCACATTTTGTTGAGAGTTTTATTACTACATCTATTGACAATTTAGGATAGAAAATTAATGTCACCAAAATATTTGGTACCATTAGATAATTTGATATCAGAAGTTCATTTAATTGTATCAATGGAAATAACATTAAAGAAGAGATACTACCATTTGTTTTGTTACATATTTTATGGCACATGAAATCTTTGACAATCTTGAAAACTTCCATATGTGTGGTTTTTATCACTAGACTCTGGGCTCCCTCAGTCTAACTGTCTGATCTGTGGAAAAGGAAGGAATTTGTGACCAAAGAAGATCTAGAGTACATTATAAAATGCAAAATGGATAATTTTGATTATATTGTTAAAAGATTTTATACCTCCCAAAATGCAGACAATATTAGAAGAGAAACAAAAATTTTAGGGAAAAACTTTACATCCTAGAGTTCTGACAAAGGCCTCATTTCTAAGATATATTGAGAATTTACTCAGCTTTATAAGAATACATGCCATTCTCTGATAAATGGCCAAAGGATATGAACAGAGAATTTTCAGATGAAAAAATTAAAACTATTTCTAGACTCTAAAGCTCTAAATCACTATTGATCAGAGAAATTCAAATTAAGACAACTATGAGGTACTACTACATACCTTTCGATTGCCTAAAATGACAGGAAAAAAAAATAATGATGAATGTTGGAGAGGATGTGGGAAAACTGGGACATTAATACATTGTTGATGGAGTTGTGACCTGATCCAATCATTCTGCAGTGCAATATGGAACTATGCCCAAAGGTCTATCAAACCTTTGATAGCCTGTTCATATCCTTTGATCCAGCAGTGTGTCTTTTGGGCCTGTATCTAATAAAGATTATAAAAAGGGAAAAGGACACACATGTACAAAAATGTTTGTAGCAGCCCTTTTTGTAGTGGCAAGGAACTGAAAACTGAGTGGATACCCATCAGTTGGAGAATGGCTGAAAAAGTTATAGTATATGACTGTTATGGCATATTATTGTTCTATAAGAAATAAGCAGAATGACTTTAGAAAGGCCTGGAGAGAGTTACATGAACTTATGCTAAGCGAAGTGAGTAGTACCAGGAGAACACTGTACACAGTAACAAGAAGATTATATGATGATGGATGCAACTCTTTTCAATGGCATTCAATAGTATAAGGCCAGTTCCAATGGACTCTTGATGGAGAGAGACATCTGTACCCAGAGAGGATTATGGAGATTGAGTGTGGATCACAGCATAGTATTTTCATCTTTTTTTTATTTTTGTTTGCTTGCTTTTTGTTTTCTTTCTCATTATTTTTTTCCTTTTTGATATGATTACTCTTGTGCAGCATAATAATTGTAGAGGTATGTATAGAGGAATTGCACATATTTAACATGGATTGGATTGCTTACTCTCTAAAGTGAGGAAAAGGAAGGAGAAAATATTTGGAAGCAGGATTTAGCAAGAATGTTGAAAACTATCTATACATGTATTTTGAAAATAAAAAGCTTTAAAAAAAATAAAGAATGTGGGCTCCATGAGAATAGAGACTTTTATTTATTTTTATTTTTTATTCATAGCTTCACTGGTTACCAGAGTATTTTGTGATCTTAATAATTGCTTTGTTAAGTATATTCACATTGAATATACCCAACTTGCTTCATAATCATTGGAATAAAAATAAAGCTAGTTTGGGATTGAAGAATTCTAAAATACCCTATTCTGATATTCAAATAGATTTTTATTGTCATAAGATTTTAGAATTCACTCAAATTATGTTTTCTACAAACCACCCCTTCCTTTTCTATGATTATGATCCTTAATTTTATCCCATGAGTTCCACAAAAGATCTAACATGTGGATCCAAAGTTGAAAAGAAGATAGATCTTTCTTAATCAGCAATTTATACATACATTCCAGATTCAGTCCAAAATGTGAAGTTTTCCTGCAGGCTAAGATTCTCTACAAAAAAATAAACAAACAAAAAAGACCATGAAGATTTCAGTAATTCATCTGTAATCTTTCGTTCTTGATACATGTGCTTTTTAGAATTAATTGATAACATTCTTTTCTCTCATTTTTCTTCTTTGTTCCTCATAGATTATATGTTGTTCTCTGCCCATTTTAATCATGAACTTCTCCAGTGCCCACTGTATTTTTTTTTTATTTTATTTGTTTGGAGGCAGTATTGTTGCATATCTAATTGCCATATATCAACAATGAAATAATGAGAGGTTCTGTGAATTGCCCAGAGTAATACATCTGATAAATATCTGTAGCAAGATTTAAACTAGATCATAGGTGACTGACATAAAGATTTTTATAAACAAGAGTAGGCATAGAGATCAGAGACTATATATCTAGTTATGCTTTTAAAAATTAGTAACATCTAAGATATTAATTATATTTCTTGTAAGTGTCCCTTCTTTGGACATCTCTCAATACCATCACAGTTATATCACTTCAAGCACAGATCTATGTTATGTATAGTTTGTCCAATCTGACTGCTTCTTCCCATCTCTTTAGTGACAGCTCTATCTATCTCTTCTATATTTCAAGAACAGTGTGTTAGGATACAAATGTGATATTTCCATGACCTGAGATTTAAAAAAAAAAAAAAAAAAGTTTGGTGAAATGGCTCACAAATGTTTTCCATTTTTCTTCTACTTATGGTTATTCTATTTTTTCCTTTGACTTTTGTGCAAATTAGAACAATATTAACACAACAGATATGTAAAAAAAAAAAAAGATATAAAAGGCTGTGTTTATAATGCCAAATAGATGAATGGAGAAAAATCAATTAATAACCTAGATACGTCTAAATATCCTTTTCTAGTATAGTTAGCTACATAACACATTTTCCTCTGAGCATTTGGCATTGTTTAGCTAAATTAGAGAAATTCAAAATTACATGTAAATTGAATAAAATGCATTATTAATGCCATCTGAAAGTAAATCTTTGATTATTTTATTTCATTATGGTTGCCAAAAATTACATTAAAAATAAAGTTTGAGGCCACCATTAGAGTTAGGTGTTTCAGAGATCACTCTGGGCTGAGCCCCAGACTCTCACAACCACCATGTAGTCAGACTTCAAAGGACTAGGACTTTATGGTACTAACCACAAGAGATAACCAACAAAATGGGAGGGACCTCATATTCTCTCCAGGTGGGAAGAAACAGATGGTTGCTAACAAAAGAAGCAAAGTAACTACTCTAATAGATGGGCCTGGAAGTCCTAAGGATCTGTTGGAACTCTGTCTTCCCAGAAATCAGCTGGAGTTAGGATAATCAAAAGTCGTTCAGAACTTACTTCATGACAAGCCTCAGACTTAATGCTTGACCCAGAAAGAAATCCACAAATAATCACCAAGAGAAGACATCCTTGAAAGTCGCCAGAAAAGGTCTGTGTTTGCTTGGGGGAGGGTCAATCAGACTGGGCACAAACTGAGGGCAGGCAAGCCAGAGCTAGACAGGCAGCTCACACAGCTCAGACTGGAGGGGGAGGGATACGATCTCTACCATTTCTGCGAAAAGACTTTTTCCCCAGTGTGGATACTCTGTCTTGGCAGCAAGCCAGGAGCAGCAGAGAGGGTGTAAACACCAGAGGTGAAGATTAAAACCCCAGAAAGCCAGGGTCTCTCAGAACCCAGCCACCCCCAACCCCCACTTGGACTGACTCAGTGCATTCTCAGAGCCTCAGAGCACAGACTCAGTACAGTCATTGCTGTTCTGTTAATGGCTCTGTGCTGCCCCACCCCCAGTCTGTAGAGGAAGCCCATTAACACCATCCAGCCCCATCCCCCACAAAACAGACCAATTGTTTCTCTTGTCAGTTTGTTTTCTTCGATTGCTATTCTGACAAAATGAACAAAAAGTTCAAAAGGGCTCTAACCATTGACAGCTTTTGTATGGAGAGATAGCAGACTTCAAACACTGAGGAGACTAAAAATAGACTGTCCCCAGAGGAATCCCCTAAGAGGGATATGAGCTGCTCCTCAATACAAAAGAATCTCATAGAGGAAATCAAAAAGGCTCTCACAAGAGAACTGGAAGAGAAATGGGAAAAGGAAAGGGAAGCTTGGCAAGACAGCCTGGAGAAGTCATCCCATGCATTCAAAGACAGAGTGAATAAAGAAAGCAAATCATTGAGAAACAAGATTAGTGAGCTGGAAAAGGTAAACAACTCCAAGGAAAACAGGATTAGTGAGCTGGAAAAAGAATACAGCTCTCTAAAAAATATAATGGATAAAATGGAAAAAAATTCCATAGAAGATAAAAACTCTATTGGACAATTACAAAGAGATATAAAAAAAGTAAGTGAAGAAAATACATCCTTGAAAATTAGACTGGAACAAGTAGAAATGAATGACTCAAGGAGAAACCAAGAAGTAGTCAAGCAAAACCAGAGAAATGAAACAATTGAAAAGAACGTCAAGTACCTTACTAGAAAGACAACAGACATGGAAAACGGATCCAGGAGAGACAATTTGAGAATAATTGGACTCCCTGAAAAGTGTGAGGAAAAAAAGAGCTTGGATGCCATTTTCGAGGAAATTATCAAAGAGAACTGCCCAGACGTTCTGGAAACAGAGGGTAAAATAGACATTGAAAAAATTCATCGATCACCTACCGAAAGGGACCCTAAATCAAAACGCCAAGAAATATGGTGGCCAAGTTCAAGAACCATCAGACAAAGGAAAAGATATTGGAAGCTGCTAGAAAAAAATCAATTCAGATATGGAGGATCCACAATAAGGATAACCCAGGATCTAGCAGCGTCCACATTAAAAGAACGAAGGGCCTGGAACATGATATTCCGAAAAGCTAAGGAACTTGGTATACAGCCAAGAATAACATACCCAGCCAGAATGAGCATCGTTTTCCAGGGAAGAAGATGGACATTTAACAAAATAAATGAATTCCATCTATTTTTGATGAAAAAAACAGACCTACATAAAAGGTTTGATCATCAAATACAGAACTCAAGAGATTTCTAAAAAGGTAAAAAGAAATCTTGAGAACTATATTTCTGCCAAAAATATATGTAAAGAACATATGTACAATTTTTCTTAGAAACTAGAGTTGGAAAGGAAATTATATCATAAAAAGTGTAAAGTGGTGGTACTACATCTCATGAAGAGGCAAAGGTAACCTATTATATCTGAGAGAAAGAAAGGAGGGAGATGAACATAGTGTGTATCAATAGACATATTCAATTTATGGTGAAACTTCTTCCACTTCATTGAAAAGTGAAAGAGAAGGAGTAAGCTAATGGGAAGGGAATACAGAAATTTCTAGGAAAAGGAGTAAAATAAGGGGAGGATCTTTAAGGTGGGGGAGGGATCCTAAAAAGGGAGGGCTGTGAAAAGCAAGTGGTGTTCACCAGTTTAATACTGGATAGGGGGGTAAGAGGGAAGGAAAGGGGAAAAGCATAAGCAGGGGTTAATAGGATGGCAAGCAATATAGAATTAGTCCTTCTAACCATAAATGTGAATGGGGCAAACTGCCTCATAAAGAGGAAGCATTTAGCAGATTGGATTAAAAGTCAGAACCCTACTATATGTTGTTTATAGGAAACACACCTGAAACAGGGTGAGACATTCAAACTAAAAGTAAAAGGGTGGAGCAGAATCTATTATGCTTCAGGCAAAACCAAAAAAAGCAGGAGTAGCCATCCTCATCTCAGATCAAGCAAAAACAAAAATTGATCTAATTAAAAGAGATAAGGAAGGGCATTATATCCTGCTAAAGGGCAGCATCAATAATGAAGCAGTATCAATATTAAACATATATGCACCAAGTGGTGTAGCATCTAAATTCTTAAAAGAGAAATTAAGAGAGCTGCAAGAGGAAATAAACAGCAAAAGTATAATAGTGGGAGATCTCAACCTTGCACTCTCAGAAT
Organism: Sminthopsis crassicaudata; assembly: GCF_048593235.1. NCBI lineage: Eukaryota > Metazoa > Chordata > Mammalia > Dasyuromorphia > Dasyuridae > Sminthopsis > Sminthopsis crassicaudata. Next base: position 130,606,435 of record NC_133619.1, on the reverse strand, counting down.
TAGATAAATCAAACCACAAAATAAATAAGAAAGAAGTCAAAGAGGTAAATAGAATACTAGAAAAGTTTGATATGATAGATCTTTGGCGAAAGCTAATGGAGACAGAAAGGAATATACTTTCTTATCAGCAGTTCATGGAACCTATACAAAAATTGATCATATACTAGGGCATAAAAACCTCAAAATCAAATGCAGTAAGGCAGAAATAGTAAATGCATCCTTTTCAGAACACAATGCAATCAAAATTACATTTAATAAAAAGCCAGGGGAAAATAGACCAAAAAATAATTGGAAACTAAATAATCTTATACTAAAGAATGATTGGGTTAAACAGCAAATCATAGACATAATTAATAACTTCACCCAAGAAAATGACAATAATGAGACATCATACCAAAATGTGTGGCATACAGCCAAAGCAGTAATAAGGGGAAGTTTTATATCTCTACAGGCCTACTTGCATAAAATAGAGAAAGACAGGGCCAACGAATTGGGCTTACAACTAAATTTGCTAGAAAAGGAACAAATTAAAAACCCCCAGACAAACACAAAACTTGAAATTCAAAAAATAAAATTTGAGATTAATAAAATTGAAAGTAAAAAAAAAAAAAAAAAAAAAAAAAAAAAACTATTGAATTAATTAATAAGACTAAGAGTAGGTTCTATGAAAAAACCAACAAAATAGACAAACCCTTAGTAAACCTGATTAAAAAAAGGAAAGAGAAAAAGCAAATTGTTAGTCTTGAAAATGAAACGGGAGAAATCACCACCAATGAAGAGGAAATTAGAACAATAGTTAGGAGCTACTTTGTTCAACTTTATGCCGATAAATTTGATAACTTAAATTAAATGTAAAATTACCTTCAAAAATATAGCTTGCCCAGATTAACAGAGGAAGAAGTAAGTAGTATAAATAGTCCCACCTCAGAAAAAGAAATAGAACAAGCTATTAACCAACTTCCTAAGAAAAAGTCCCCAGGACCAGAAGGATTTACATGTGAATTCTACCAAACATTTAAAGAAAAACTAACTCCAATGCTATGTAAACTACTTGAAAAAATAGGGATTGAAGGAGTCCTACCAAATTCCTTCTATGACACAGACATGGTACTGATACCTAAACCAGGTAGATTGAAAACTGAGAAAGAAAACTATAGACCAATTTCCTTAATGAATATTGATGCTAAAATCTTAAATAAGATATTAGCAAATAGACTTCAGAAAATCATGCCCAGGATAATACACTATGACCAAGTGGGATTTATACCAGGAAAGCAGGGCTGGTTTAATATTAGGAAAACTATTAGTATAACTGACCATATTAATAATCAAATTGATAAAAACCATATGATCATCTCAATAGATGCAGAAAAAGCATTTGATAAAATCCAACATCCATTCCTACTAAAAACGCTTGAGAGTATAGGAATAAATGGACTATTCCTTAAAATAATAAGGAGCATATATTTAAAACCTTCAGTAAACATCATATGTAATGGCGATAAACTAGAACCTTTCCCTATAAGATCAGGAGTGAAACAAGGTTGCCCACTATCACCATTACTTTTCAATATAGTACTAGAAACTCTAGCCTCGGCAATAAGAGCCGAGGAAGAGATTCAAGGAATTAGCGTAGGAAATGAGGAAATCAAATTATCACTTTGTGCAGATGACATGATGGTATACTTAGAGAACCCCAAAGACACTGCTAAAAAGCTATTAGAAATAATTCAGAATTTTAGCAAAGTTGTAGGAAACAAAATAAATCCACATAAATCCTCAGCATTTTTATACATTACAAACAAAATCCAACAGCAAGAGATACAAAGAGAAATTCCATTCAAAATAACAGTCGATAGTATAAAATATTTGGGAATATATCTACCAAAGGAGAGTCAGGAAATATATGAGCAAAATTACAAAACACTTGCAACAAAAATAAAGTCAGATTTAAATAATTGGAAAGACATTCATTGCTCTTGGATAGGCCGAGCGAATATAATTAAGATGATAATACTCCCTAAACTAATCTATTTATTTAGTGCTATACCAATCAGACTCCCAAGAAACTATTTTAATGATGTAGAAAAAATTACAACAAAATTCATATGGAAGAATAAAAGGTCGAGAATTGCAAGGGAAGTAATGAAAAAAAAAAAAAATAAGTGAAGGTGGTCTAGTTGTACCTGATCTAGAACTATATTATAAAGCAACAGTCACCAAAACCATTTGATATTGGCTAAGAAATAGACTAGTTGATCAGTGGCATAGGTTAGGTTCACAGGGAAAGATAGTGAATAAAAATAGCAATCTAGTGTTTGACAAGCCCAAAGATCCCAAATTTTGGGATAAGAATTCATTATTTGGAAAAAACTGTTGGGAAAACTGGAAATTAGTATGGCAGAAACTAGACATGATCCCACATTTAACACCACATACTAAGATTAGATCAAAATGGGTCCAAGATTTAGGCATAAAGAACAAAATCATAAATAAATTGGAGGAACATGGGATGGTTTACCTCTCAGACTTGTGGAGGAGGAAGGAGTTTGTGTCCAAGGGAGCACTAGAGACCATTATTGATCACAAAATAGAAAATTTTGATTTCACCAAATTAAAAAGTTTCTGCACAAACAAAACTAATGCAAACAAGATTAGAAGGGAAGTAACAAATTGGGAAAACATTTTTATAGTTAAAGGTTCTGATAAAGGCCTCATCTCCAAAATATACAGAGAATTGACTTTAATTTATAAGAAATCAAGCCATTTTCCCCATTGATAAATGGTCAAAGGATATGAACAGACAATTTTCAGATGATGAAATTAAAACTATTTCCGCTCATATAAAAGAGTGTTCCAAATCACTATTGATCAGCGAAATGCAAATTAAGGCAACTCTAAGATATCATTACACGCCTGTCAGATTGGCTAAGATGACAGGAACAAATAACGATGAATGTTGGAGGGGCTGTGGGAAAACTGGGACACTGATGCATTGTTGGTGGAGTTTTGAAAGAATCCAACCATTCTGGAGAGCAATCTGGAATTATGCCCAAAAAGTTATCAAAATGTGCATACCCTTTGTCCCAGCCATACTACTACTGAGCTTATATCCCAAGGAAATACTAAAGAAGGGAAAGGCACCTGTATGTGCCAAAATGTTTGTGGCAGCCCTTTTCATAGTGGCTAGAAGCTGGAAGATGAATGGATGTCCATCAATTGTAGAATGGTTGGGTAAATTATGGTATATGAATGTTATGGAATATTATTGTTCTGTAAAAAAATGACCAACAGTAGAAATACAGAGAGGCTTGGAGAGACTTACATCAACTGATGCTAAGTGAAATGAGCAGAACCAGAAGATCATTATACACTTCAACAATGATACTGTATGAGGATGTATGGTGATGGAAGTGGATATCTTCAACATAGAGAAGAGCTACTCCAATTCCAATTGATTAATGATGGACAGAATCAGCTACATCCAGAAAAGGAACACTGGGAAATGAGTGTGAACTGTTATTTTTACCTTCTTAATCCAATTCTTCCTGTGCAACAAGAAATTTGGTTCTACACACAGATATTACATCTAGAATATACTGTAATATATTTAACATATATAAGACTGCCTGCCATCTGGGGGAGGGGGTTGGGGGAGGAAGGGAAAAAATCTAAATAGAAGTAAGTGCAAGGGATAATGTTGTAAAAAATTACCCATGCATATGTACTGTCAAAAAAAAAAAGTTATAATTATAAAATAAAATAAAAATTAAATTAAAAAAAAAAGGATAATCAAAAGTCTTTATTCTTGCTTGGTCTTTTGCGGTTGAGGTCAGGGGATCAGATCTAGCAACCTCCACACTTCCTTACTCTCTTTCCACCTCCAGGAGAATGCCTCATTCCTACTCCACCCACTCATGTCACTTCCCCTCATTTGTCCACACCCACTAATTGAACCAGCACAGAATACTTGGGGAGGGTCATCTTCAAACATGTTAATAGAGAATTGTCCAGTTGGCAATTAGTCTCACATGCTCCATTATCCAAGTGCATTTGCTCAGTTCTAGCCCTTTACATCTCCCTCTTTTTTTTTTTTTTTTGTTTTTTTTTGTTTTGTTTTAGAGCACAGATGGTCACGCCATCCCTGACTTTTCATGGAGGTGAGAACCCCAAAAAGCAGGTGATCACCCCCCCCCATCTTCTCAGGAAGGGAGATGAAAGTACTAAAAAGGTCATAATAACATCCTCCCTGACATCTCAGGAAGGGAGATGAAAAGCCCCACAGGGAAGTGGGGATAGCTAGCAGGTTTCAGGGCAGAAGGGTCTTATTAAAGACAAGTATGCACAAACCCATCAGCATGGGAAGTATTACACATAGCAATAACATAAAGGCTATTAGTTAGTGATGACTCTCCCCACAGTCAGTGCAGGCTCAATGTGGTGTAACAAACGTGAATTGTACATGCAAGTAGTGATCTTGTAAAAGATTTCCAGAAGTCCTAGAAGGAGGTTGTGTAAACATCAGTCACACATATGCCTTCTTCAGCAACGAAGACATGGTCCAAATGTGTCAGGGAATCCAATGATCCCCACAAGTTTTTGAAGTCCTGCAAGAGTCTTTTTATTTGTTAGGGAATCCAATGATACCTACAGGTTTTGAAGTCTTGCAACAGTCTTATGATGGCTCAGAGAATGCAATGATTCCTGAGTGCTTTCAAGTCCTACAATAGTCTTATCACATCTCAGAAAATCCAATGATTCCTGAGGGTTTTCAAGTCCAACAATTTTTTGATATCCATGAGTCAAATGCCATAACTGCCAGGTTCTTTCATTTGGTGGGCACAGTCAGCAACAGAACCAACCTATGTTTCATGGGTCTTCTCCTTCGTTTCAAGGGTCTGCTCTGTGTCTCTCCAATGGACAAGGCAATGATGGCTCATTGGCACCCCTCTGATTCCTTCTCCTTCTGTGGAGATACAAACAAGCCCTCTCCCCCAAGCAGTTAAACTATCTGGTCCCTTCCATTCACCGCTTTCTGGGTCTCTCCACATGACCTGGTGATTATTTAAAAACAGTGTAGCTGCTTGCTCTGGACACTATCCTTCCCGAGGATTATAAAACCTGTCTGCTGGAGCCAGTGTATCTTTTTCAAAAATTTAAAAATTAATGTTATAGAGAACTAAATTTAGAAGTTCTCTAAGGTTACCCATGGCTCCCCCTTTCTTTTGTTTTTGGAGGAGTGTCTTAATTTCTCTGTTTCTTCTCTCTAATATTGCTTGCCCTTGAGGATTGAAAGGTGTGCCAGTGGTATATAAAATCTTATATTATGCACAAAAGTGTGCAAAATGTTTAGAAGTATATGCAGGTACATTTTCTGTTTTTATTGCTTGTGGCACATCCATAATTGCAAATGCTTGGATAAGGAATTCAGTGACCACTTAGGCTGTCTCTTTTGCTGCTGGCATTGCAAAAGTGAATCCTGAAAAGGTGTCTACCACGATGTGGATAAATGATAGAAAACCAAAAGATTTATAATGGGTCACATCCATTTGCCAAATTTCATTAGGTCTGAAACCACGAGGGTTCTTCTCTGGAGGGAGTGTAGGAGCATGGAAAGGAAGGCAAAATGCACAGGCCTTTACTCTGCTCCTAGCTTCTCTTGTTATTCCAAATTATAAACGTAAAGCTCGGGCAGCCTGATGATATTTAGAATGAAATTCTTGGGCTTCTTGAAATAAAGGAATATTGGCCAACATGGTCAGAAGGCTATCTGCCTTTGAATTACCATCAAAAATAGGACCTGGAATTCCACTAGGGGAATGGACATGCAAAATATAAATCTTACCTTGATGCTTTCTCACTCGCTCTTGAAATTCCTTAAAGAGCTGATATATATTAGAGGCTACACATTTTATTTAGGCTGTGGCAATTCTTTGTACCACACCTACTGAATAGGCCGAATATGATATTATATCAATATCTCTTGGATAACAAGCAAGAGTTAGAATTATTGCATATAATTCATTCTGCTGAGTGGACTGAAAAGGAGTTCTGATTACTTTCTTTATAATTAAGTCACAAGAGTATACAGCGCAAATATTATGTTTGGATGCATCTGTAAAGATAGTTGGTCCTTTAAGAGGAACTTTAGAAACCTTTTCTTCAAGAATCCATTGCCAATTATGTAACAGCCTGGTTATCTTTAATGGAGACCCATGTGAAAAATTTGGAGCCATGGCTAATAAAAGTTACCACTCTGGGATGGTTTCAAAGCACACTTTAACTTGTGCATTAGTATAAAAGGTTTAGATTTTGTCGGGTCTTATTCCAGATAATTGTACTGCTTGCTTAATGGCCTTTAATAAAATTATAGCCACAAGCACTGGGTAAGAAATAAGGCTTTGTTCTGTTTGTGCTGGAAAGTTCACCCACTCTATCACACTATCTTCTTGATGAAGGACTGCTGTGGGTGCCTCTTGTGTAGCAAAAACTGATATTTCCAAGGGTTTTTGAGTGACTCTTTCAACCACATTGGATAAAGCCAGTTCAACTTGTCTTAAAACCTCTTGAGCTTCTTTTGTAAGCTGGCATGGTGAATTTAAAGCACTGTCTCCCCTTAAAATGTCATATAATGGTTGCAATTGACAGGTAGTCAAGCCTAGCATGGGACACATTCATTGGATATCTCCTATCAATTTCTGGAAGTCATTTAAGATGTTTAGCTTCTCTGTTCTTAAGGAGAGTTTTTGTACTGTAAGCACCTTAGGATATACTTCATATCCTAAATATTGAAAAGGAGCATGTATTTGAATCTTTTCTGAAACTATGTGCAATTTATAATTCCTTAGTGTTTCTTTTTGTAGACATGCTTCTACATTTGTTCCTCAGGTGCATATCCCAATATATCATCCATGTAATGTAATAGCATTACTTTTGGAAATGCTTTTCTTACTGGATTAATAGCAGCAGCAACCTATATTTGACACATAGTAAGGCTATTTTTCATTCCCTGTGGCAAAACTGTCCATTCATATCTTTTAAAAGGCTCAGCTAAGTTAACATTGGGCACTGAAAAGGCAAATCTTTTCATATCCTCCTTATCTAGAGGGATAGAATAGAAACAATCCTTAATGTCTATAACCCAAAGAGGCTGTTCTCTAGGCAATTTAGTAGGAAATGGAAGTCCAGGTTGAAGAGTTCCCATAGTTTCCATCTGTTCATTTACCTTTATTAAATAAGTGAACATCCTCCATTTTCCAAATATCTTTCTTGGACTGGTTTCTGGGTATGGCATCAGCTGCCATCATGCCCCAAGTGTTTTTTGCCTGTGGCCCTAGAGCTGGGCCCCTCATACCGTTTCCCTGAATCAGTCTACACTCTCATGCCCAATGGAGTCCTCTGTTGCATTTTGGACATGGGGTTTTGGGTCTTGTTCTTCCAACCTGTTTTCTCACTCTGTCTCTATGCCAACATTGAGCTTTCAGATGGCTACTTTAAGGCATTAAAAGCATTGACAGTTTTTCTGGAAGTCCCTTGCCAAAAGGGATCCTGTCTTCCCATGTTGGGATCTTGGGAAGTATGCACCATAGCCTGGCTATTAAAGGCATTTGTGCCCACTGTGGCACAGCATCTTATGATCTCTAAAGAAGCATCCCTATTTAGTCCTAGTATAATCCTAGGCATTTTCATTGGCATTTTCTTTAGCAAGTTGCCTTACTAAAGTGTCTGTTACTTCATTTTCACATTAGTCCATATGACAGCTGTTTACAAATGTCCCACAAAATCATCAAAGGGTTCATTTGGTTGTATAATTTGTCTCACCTTTGTAGTTTTTACTGGGGAGAGAAGCCCATGCTTTGATAGCAGCAGCAGCAATTTGCTCAAATGCTGTTATGGAGTATCTGTACTGAAGCATCTGCATAAGAACTTACACCTGTTAGTAGGTCACAGGTGATTGAAGTATTAACTCCACTTTGACTCTTTTGTTGTGCTTGAATCCTACAGTGCTCACTATATTCAGAAAACCACAACAAGTTTTATCCAGTTTCTAAGCACACCTTTGCAATGATTTTCCAGTCACTAGGAGTTAAGGCTTCATAAGCCAAATTGTGTACTAACATCTTAACATAATCTGATGTAGTCCCAAAGAGAGTGCAAGCTTTTTTCAGGCCTTTAAGGACATCCATATTAAAAGGAGCATATTTTCTACTTTCTTTGCCTGCAGAATTATGCTGTTGAATCATGGGAAAAATTTGAAGTTTGAAATCATTATCTATTTCTTTTCCATTTTGAATGGCTTCAATAAGCCCTTTTTTCTAATCTAGTTATAGGGGTTGGTGATTGCTGGGGGGGAGGTGCAGATGATATCACTGCCCCTCCCACTACTCCTCCTCCCTCCATCCCTGAAGGTGGAGTTGATTTGGGCTGATCAATAATCTGCTCTGTAGGAGGGGTTGAAATTTCTTCAGGATAATCAGAGTCAACACACCCTAATTCCTCATTCATATTCCCTTGCCCTTTGGCAAGGTCTTGAGTTTGCTTATCTTTTATCTTTTGTTCCTCACACTTCCTCCTCTGTTCAGTTTTAGAACTTTTCCTTCTCCTATAACTTCCTTGATAGCTTAAGTCTAATTGAATCATGTTGTATATATAAAATATCTCTGCAGAAATTGAATAAGGCCCATTTTTTGCATAAAATTCTTTCATTTCAAGTCCCACTAGCTTCCAGTTATCTACAGTTAGTTTTTCTTCTTTTAAAAACCAATGAGACGTGCGATTCAATGAGTCTAAGAGACTATCCATTTGTTGGATGGTTATAAGTAAACTCTTCTAGTCAATTATCTTAATTATATGCTCCACATTGGGCACCAAAATGCTAGAACTCTGTCTTCCCAGAAATCAGCTGGAGTCAGGATCACTAAATGTCTTTATTCTTGATCTTTTACAGTCAAGGTCAGGGGGTTAGTTCTAGCAATCTCTCACACACTTTCCTCCATCAAGCATTAGCATATCAATTTCCTCTTCCTCCTCCTACTCCTCCCACACATGTCACTTCCCACTCTTTGTCCTACCAATTAAGTCAGCACAGAACATCTGGGGAGGGTCAACCTTCAAACAAGTTAATAGGGAACTGTCCAATTGGCAATTAGTTTCACCTGCTTCGTTTTTCAAGTGCATTGCTCAGTTCTAGCCATTTACTCCCAGGGAAATCCCAGTTGAGAAAATTAGGCCTACCAATGCAGATTGGCACCTCCTCTACAATTTGTAGTTTCAAAAATTGTCTGAGGTACTGATATATTAAAGGGCTTATTCAGAGTTACACTTTCAAAAAGTATGTGCATCAAAGGCTGGACCTGAACTCAGATACTCCTGAATCTGAGACAGTCTCTCTGTCCACTACAGAATATAACACCCATGCCCCTTCTTATATATAGTAAATACTTTATAATATTTTTTATTCATTCATTTGTCATATAGATGATGTAGATGTGATATAGAGGCATAGAAGGATGAAAAGATGATAAATTGACTTGATGGGTAAACTTGCTCAAACTAAAATCCCTTCAAGAACATTCTCATTATGGTAAATGGATATTTTTGGAAGCTATATGTGATGTCATATAATTACCTAGATATCTATATAACCATATTTAAGATGGATCATAAATTCTTGGGCAATATTATTAAATTGTACTTTTACATTGCAGCAATTGTCAGGAATAGGTACTTAAAAATGTTTCTGGTGATGATTATCAGAGTTTTGCCTAGAGGCATTTTGACTCCATCATTATATAAGATATTTCAGACTGAGTCATTTGTTTAGTACTTTAAGCAAATATATATATAACAATGGAAGCAGTCTATCTTCTCATCATGAAGCTAGAATTCAAATTAATATGCAAACATTATGTTAGTAGCTAGCATTTTTTTCAGCTAATTAACTTATATATTTTTGAGTTTTATTATTTAACAGAGGCATATGCATTTTGAATAGTATATACTTTCTATTAACTTTCTTTACCAATTTGTGCTATTTCTTTCTAACTGAATTTTTACATCAAAAAATCAGATTTGTGACTTTGTTGGCTAAAAAGCCAAGCACAGAAAGAATATAAGTATGTATAAATCATTCTGTAGTAAGTGTTTTGCCACTTGAGTAGCTCAACTTCATTCCCATATGCCAGATGAAGGTAAGGAGGAGAATAAAAAGGAAGAAGAGGATTCAGAAATGAGGGGAGAAATGAGGTGAAAGTACCAAAATGTGTTTTTGTATTTAGCAAAGAGAAAGTACATTCTGTTTGGGACAAAAAGAGACCTACCCAAATTGATTACTACAGAGATCACTCATAGAAAGCAGAATTATTTATTAAAATCTCAAGAAATGGACCCCATCCTGGTCTGTGAGCTGAATTCACAGTATGACAGGGCTACTGCCTTGAAAATGTTCACAGCTTTTATACATTTCAGACAAAGAACTCCCAAAATCCCACCCTCTATATGTTGTGGTTGGCCACATAAGTCTATTGTTCCCCTATTTGGTCAGTGGAATGTAGTAGATGTATAGCTTTCCACTAGTGTTCTTCTTTGAACAATAGAATATACTCCAGACCTTATCTAAAATCACATGCTTCCTAAACTGAGTCCTTTAAGGCTTTTGGTAAAAGTACCTGATCAATATGTGCTTAATCTGTAAGTTCTTCACCTTTTCCCCACACAATCCTATGTGTGATCAGAAGAACATGAGATTTTGCTCTATATGCAAATTGTAGGCAGTGTAACCATAGCTTATAGAGCACTTGTTTCTATTTTAAATAAGGTTTCTTAGTTACAGAAAAAAAAAAATTGCATCAAAATAAGTAAGGTTTTTTTTTTGTTGTTCGGTTTTTTTGTTTTGTTTTGTTTTGTTTTTTTTTAATCATGAAGGTTTTTTAAATGTCTAGCCATACAATGTGAAGTAAGCATAAAACTGAGTTAGCTATACAAGTATATATATATATATATATATTTTTTTTTTTTTTCTTTTCTGGGGAAAAAAAAAAAAAAAAACTAGTGCTGATATATATACTTTTTCTTTAATTGCTCATGTAATTACACCAGCTTTTCAAATATAGACACCAGGTCAGCCACATATTTGTTTAGAGAAGTAAATTCCCCTAGTATTTTCATTAATCCATTGTTTTTATAAGAAACACACTCACACCCCCATCCTACCACACACACAGACACACATTCAGAACCCTAAAAACACTGAATATCTGAATGAACATATTTTCTCTACTTTTAATATTTAATATGCCAAATGTGAGTAAAATATATACTATAACTGTATATGTAATTGCTGCCTACTTTACAAGTATGGCTGAATAAAACATATAAGATCCAATATCCTAGTTGCAGAAATATTTGACAAGAACTTTCCTGTAAATAAAAGCTTGACATTAACTATTCTTCTACTGCCCCAAATTGTCAACATAATCAGCATAATTATGCTGAAGTGAAAGGAAGCACAGGAGAAAATTTGAAAATCCTGAACTGTATCGAAAATGTCAAATTGTAATATCAACTCTGACATATTTTCAAGCAAATTCCTGTTGGAACAGTTTGAAGAATATATCAGCTCGACAGAGACTCCTCCACAGCTTTCTGATAACAAGGATTCGTTCAAATAAATGTTTCTTCACTTATCATTATCAGTGAGTCACAACGCCATCAAAAGAGGAGGCATGCTGGAATTACACTGTACATACTGAAATAGACAAGGTAGAAATAGAATCCAACAGAAAACCTACCAGGCAACAGAGAAATAGGCAGAGGATAAGGAAATGTTTCATTTCTGACTTTTCATTTAACCAGTCATTGTATTTTATGCTGTAACAAAAAGAAATAATAGTAATGTGAGGATGACTAATTTATGATTGCTGAACTAAATAGCTGCTAATTAATAGACCTTGAGCACTATCTAAGGGTAGAAGGCCAGATGAGGTATTGCCTTTAATATAATCATTGCCTTAGCAAATTTCCTTGCATTTCTGTAAGACTGAAAAGCACTTCATATAGAACAATCTCATAATAAACATGGAGACAATATCAAAGACTATCGGTGAGGAATATTACCTACATATGTTGTTATTTGTTCTCTGTTTTTGCAGAGGACTAATAGGATTTTTGGATAATGTCTTCACTTGTGTATGAATAGGATTTAAGTGAGGCAGAGTTGCACAAAATCATCAGCCTGAATTTTTTTCCAGTTATTTTGGTCCAGTGGCAAGACAAAAGACCTGGTAATGGTCCAAGATTCAATGGATGACCTTTGAGTCTTCGATGTCTGATCAAGCTCTAAGCATTATACAACATTAACTTCAACTACCTTCATGGCTACTAGAACAAATTGTTCCTATTTGCATATTCTATACAAAGAAGTCTTCATATATTTTTGATAGACAACTCCCCATTCACCCCTAACTCACCAAATGAGTCCTTTTTGTTACCCTAAAACTTGTTTAGCTCACCTAACAAGATCGTGTACCAGGGTAAGATTAAATGTGCGTTCTACAGCTTCTTGGGGCCATAGGTCAGATTTGAATGCGAGGTAGAAATCAAAGGTGGATGAAAAGTTTTTAAAAGTGCTGGGCAAGCCCACACTAGAATGCCAGTTCTTGTTTAAAATAGGAAATATCCCAGTTGCATACATTTCCCAGTTCAGACATTGTCTATCCTTTTTTAAAAAGTCCAAGTTGTATCTATGGAATCATCTCTGACCACCTCATGCAACCATCCCCGTAGTCGGAAAGCATATAAAGCCCATGTTAAGAGCTCTCATTATTATAGTGTTTTGTATTTTATATGTTTTCCACAGAAGGCTGTATGGTGGTAGTGCAAATCATATTACCCATATTTCAAAGAAGAAGAATTTAAATTACAAAAGGTAAAATAACTTGGCTCATCCTTAGGCTAGAAATGACAGGGCATTTTTGTTTTCAAATTCAAGATTTCTGAAGCAAGGTTTTATGACATATTGTCACTACCACACAACTCAATTTGGTCTTTAGAATTAATATCATATGTCCATGAATTTAGAATTAAAAAAACTGTCAACTAATCCAACCTAATCATTTCACAAATCTAGACTGCCCAAATTCTATCAGGTAGGAAGAAATAGATATCAGGTTTTTTGAAACTGCATGTACCACTTTCTGTACATAATATTGCCTTCATATATATCTTATACTTGAAGAGAATTTTCTTTTTATTTTAGGTTTTTTATTAATGTTTTTTATTTTCAAAATTTATGCATAATATTCAGTATTGCAAAACCTTGATTTCCAATTTTTTTTTCTCTATCCCTTCCTTCACCCCTTCCCTGAAACAGCAAGTAATCCAATATGTGTTAAATACATGTAATTCTTTATATATATTTCCACAATAATCATGCTATAAGGAAAATCAGATAAAAAGGAAAAAAAAATGAGAAAGAAAACAAAATGCAAGCAAAAACAACTAAAAAAAATGAAAATAATATGTTTTGATGCACCTTAAGTCCCCAAAGTCTCTTCTCTGGGTGCAAATGGCTTTCTTTATCACAACACTAATAGAACTAGCCTAAAGGGGGCAGAGCCAAGATGTTGGAGAAGGCACATACAACTTTCTAAACTCTTTTCATACCCTCATTATCAATTTTTAAGATCAGCCTCAAAAATAGCACTTTACTGGTAAAATTCACCAAGACTGGAAGTACAACAGCTTACTAGTTGAAGATAAACTGGAAGATCACCAGAAAAAGGTTTCTCCTGAGGGGCAGGAACAGAACAATGCAGGCAGGTATAGAACTCAGAGCTGGGGCGGCCTCTATGGTTAGAAGGTTTATAGAGAGCTTTCTTCCATAGCCTGACTACTTTTTTTGGTTGCGGAGTAGTGGACCAGCAGAGAAATTAGAGACTAGAGTAGAGGGAACTCTGAAGGATGCCAGAGCCTAACAGGATCTGGCTGTGCCCACCCATGACCAGAAGTGACTCAGTGAACACCATAACACACCTCTGCAGTGGCATGCTGCAGCAGGGATTTTGGGGGAGGACAGTCACAAATCTGCATGGCCGGGGCGTAGCCTGGGGCAACCTCTAATCTGCACAGTGGGGTGCTCAGCCTGGGGCAGTGGAATTTCCCCAGGTTAACTATGTTCCCCAGGCAGAGGCACTTCTGGTGCCAGGAGGGATAAGGCAACTACTAATACTCAAAGTGGGCTTTTTGGGTGGGGGGCAGTAATACATTCTCTGCATAGCCTCTAGCTCCAAGGCAGTCATTAATCCTAACAGCTTGGCTCCTCCCAGAGCACTTCTGCAGCTCAACTGCTCTTTGCAGCCCATTGACAGGACAGCTACTGTCCATATATCTATCCCTGCTGTGCAGAGGAAGCTGATAACGTCTGCCCTGAAGGCAAACCCTAAAAGTTTTAAAAACTAGTAAAAAAAAAATCAAAAGGACAATCACTAGCTTCTACACAGAAAGAGAGCAGGTTTTCCACCCCCAAGGAGACTAATAGCAGAGTGTCTCCAGACAATACCCCAAAAAAGGATGTAACCTGGTCCCCAATACAAAAGACTCTCCTAGAAGAAAGTATAAAAAATCTTAAAAGAGAACTATAAGAAAAATGGGGAAAGGAAAGAGAAGCTATGCAAGAGAGGATCAACTTCCTGAAATGTGAATTAGAAAAGGTAAAGAATTCCCAGGAAGTGCAGGGAATCAAAATCTGTGAATTGGAAAAGGTAAAGAACTCCCAAGAAAGTAGGATTTTTGAATTGGAAAAATAAAATAACTCAGTAAAAAAAAAAAAAAAAAATTAGTGAAATGGAAAAAAAAATCCATACAGAAAAACAACTCATTTTAAAATTCAATTGTATATATACAAAAAAAAAAAAAAAAAAGTAATGAAGAAAATAGCTCATTAAAAATCAGTACTGAACAAATAGAAAGGAATGATTCATTGAGACATCAAGAATCAGTCAAGCAAAACCATAATAATGAAAAACTAGAAAAATTGTTAAAGGTTTACCTGGGAAATAGATCTGTGGATCATTGGACTTCCTGAAAATTATGATGAAAAAAAGAGCCTAGATGCTATTTTACAGGAAATCATCAAAGAGAACTGCCCAGATGTAATAGAATCAGAAGGTAAAATAGGCATTGAAAGAATTTATCGAACATCTTCTGAAAAAGATGCTAAAATAAAAACTCCAAGGAATATTGTGGCAAAATTTTAGAACTATCAAACTAAGGAAAATATATTACAAGTAGCCAGAAAAAAAGTGAAATACCGAGGTGCCACAATAATCATCACTCAAGATCTGGCTGCTTTCACATTAAAAGATCAAAGGGCTTGTAATTTGATATTATGAAAGGCAAAAGAACTTGGAATGCAGCCAATAATAACAGCTAAACTTATCATTTTCTTCCATGGAAGAAGATGAACACTTAATGAAACAGATGAATTCCGTTTGTTTCTAAAAACAAAACAAAACAAAACAAAAAACAGGTCTAAACAAAAAATTCGATCTCCAGCCAGAGGACTCAAGGGAAGCAGAAAAAGGCAAAAAGCTATCTTGAGAACTGTATTTCTGTTGTGGATATACATAAAATTATACATGTATAATTTGATTTTACTGATACAACATAAAAAAGGTAAGTAGAAATGAAAAGGAGATAGTGTCAGAAAAAGGGAAAAAAGGAGGTAAAAAGAGGGAAACTACATCCCATGAAGAGGCAAAGGAAAGCTATCATATCTGAGGGAATTTAGAGAAGGGGAGGAACATTGAGTGAATCTTCCTCTCATCAGAGTTGGCTTAAAGAGAAAAGAATTAGCATACTTGTTTTACAGAGGAACTTCTCTCACCCTATTAAAAATGGGATAGGAAAAGGAAAAATGAAAAAAAAAGTTAATAAGTGAAGTGTACAAGAAAGCGAAAAGGAATTCAAAAGCGGGAGGGAGGGATTCTAAAGAGGGAGAGCTGTGTGACACAAATGGTGCCCATAAGTTTAGTACTGGGAAAGAGGGTAAGAAAGGGCAAGAAAAAGAATAGCATAATTTGGGGATAATAAGATAACAGGAAATACAGAATTAGTAATTTTAACCATAAATGTGAATGGGATGAACTCTCCCATAAAGCAGAGGCAGATAGCAGACTGGATCAAAAGTCAGAACCCTACAATATGTTGTGTACAGGGAACACATTTAAAGCAGGGAGATACATACAGAGTAAACATAAAGGCTAGAGCAGAATCTATTATGCTTCAGGTGAAGTAAAACAATCAGGGGTAGCCATCCTTATCTCAGATCAAGCAAAAGCAAAAACTGATCCAATAAAAAGAGATAAGGAAGGAAACTATATCTTGCTAAAGGGAAGCAGAGATAATGAAGCAATATCAACAGTAAACATATATGCACCAAGTGGTATAGCATCTAACTTCCTAAAGGAGAAGTTAAGAGAGTTGCAAGACAAAATTAACAGCAAAACTTTAATAGAAGGAGATCTCAACCTTGCACTCTCAGAATTAGATAAATCAAACCACAAAACAAATAAGAAAGAAATTAAGAAGGTAAATAGACTATTAGAAAAAATTAGGTATGATAGATCTTTGGAGAAAACTGAATGGTGACAGAAAGGAGCATACTTTCTTCTCAGCAGTTCATGGAATCTATACAAAAATTGACCATGTATTAAGATATAAAGACCTCAAAATTAAATGCAGGAAGGCAGAAATAGTAAAGGCTTCTTTTCAGATCACAATGCAATAAAAACTAGATTCAACAAAACCTTAGGGGTAAAAAAACCAAAAAAGTAATTGGAAATTAAATAATCTCATCTTAAAGAATGATTGGGTGAAAGTGCAAATTATAGACAAAATCGAAAATTTCACACAACATAATGACAACGATGAGACATCATACCGAAATTTATGGGATACGGCCAAAGAGTTAATAAGGGGAAATTTTATATCTTTAGAGGCTTACTTGAATAAAATAGAAAAAGAGAAGATCAACAAATTGGGCTTGCAACTTAAATAAGCTAGAAAAAGACAAAATTGAAAATCCCCAGTCAAATATTAAACTTGAGATTCTAAAATTAAATGGAGAAATGAATAATATTGAAAGTAAAAAAAAATCTATTAATAAATAAAACTGAGTTGGTTTTATGAAAAAAATAGAATAGATAAACCTTTGGTAAATCTGATCAGATAAAGGGAAGAATTAATCAAATTGGTAGTCTTAAAAATGAAAAAGGAGAAGTTTCCACCAATGAAGAGGAAATCAGAGTAATAATAAAGAGTTACTTTGCCCAACTTTATGCCAATAAATTTGATAACCTAAGTGAAATGGATGACTATCTGCAAAAATATAGGCTTCCCAGATTAACAGAGGAGGAAGTAAATTGCTTAAATAATCCCATTTCAGAAAAAAAAGTAATAGAATAATCATATTAATCAACTCCATAAGAAAAAATCCCCAGGACCACATGGATTTACATATGAATTCTACCAAACATTTAAAGAACAATTAGTACCAATGGTATATAAACTACTTGAAAAATAGGGAATGAAGGAGTCCTACCAAATTCCTTTTATAACAGACATTGTACTAATACCTAAACCAGGCAGGTTGAAAACAGAGAACGAATATTACAGACCAACTTCCTAAAGCATATTGATGCTAAAATCTTAAATAAGATATTAGCAAAACACTACAGAAAATCATCTCCATGTTAATACGTGATCAAGTAGGATTTATACCTAGAATGCAGGGCTGGTTCAATATTAGGAAAATTATTAGTATAATTGACCATATTAATAACCAAATTAACAAAAGTCATATCATTTCAATGGATGCAGGAAAAACATTTGATAAAATTCAACATCCATCACTAAAAACATTAGAGAATTAAAAACACTAAAGAGTATAGGAATAAATGGACTTTTCCTGAAAATAGTCAGTAACATCTATTTAAAACCATCAGTAAGCATCATATGTAATGGGGATAAACTGCAACTATTCCCAATATGATCAGGAGTGAAACAAGGTTGCCCACTATCACCATAACTATTCAATATTATAATAGAAATGCTAGCTTTGACAATAAGAGTTGAGAAAGAGATCAAATTAATTATTGTAGGTAATGAGGAAACCAAATTATCACTCTTTGCTGATGATATGATGGTATATTTAGAGAATACCAGAGATTCTACTAAAAAGCTATTAGAAATAATCCACACCTTTATCAAAGTTGCAGGATACAAAACAAACCCTCATAAGTCATCAGCATTCTTATATATCATTAAGATAATCCAACACTTAGAGTAACAAAGCAAAATTCCATTTAAAGTAACTACTGGTAATATAAAATATTTAGGAATCTATCTGCAAAGGGAAAATCAGGAACTATATGAGCAAAATTACAAAACACTTTCCACAGAAATAAAGTCAGATCTAATCAATTGGAAAAATATTAAATGCTCTTGAATAGGGTGAGCAAATATAATAAAGATGACAATACTACCTAAACTAATCTATTTATTTAGTGCTATGCCAATCAGACTCTCCAAAAATATTTTAATAACCTAGAAAAAATAACAACAAAGTACATATGGAAAAAAACAAAAGGTCAAGTATTTCAAGGAAATGAAAAAAAATCAAATGAAGTTGACGTAGCTGTAAATTTAAAATTAGATCTAAAATTATATTATAAAGTAGCAGTTAACAAAGCTATTTGGTATTGGCTAAGAAATAGAAATGAAAATTAAGACAACTCTGAGATACCAGTACATACCTGTCAGATTGTCTAGAATGACAGGGAAGGATAATGCAGAATGCTGGAGGGAATATGGGAAAACTGGGACACTGATATATTGTTGGTGGAATTGTGAATACATCCAGCCATTCTGGGGAATGATTTGTAACTATGTTCAAAAAGTTATCAAACTTTGCATATCCTTTGATTCAGCAATGTTACTACTAGGCTTATATCACAAAGAGATTTTAAAGAAGGGAAAGTGACCTATATGTGCAAGAATGTTTGTGGCAGCCCTCTTTGTAATGGCCAGAAACTGGAAACTGAATGGATGTCCATCAATTTGAGAATAGATGAATAAATTGTGGTATATTAATATTATGGAATATTATTGTTCTGTTAGAAATGACCAGCAGGGTGATTTCAGAAAGGCCTGGAGAGACTTACATGAACTGATGCTGAGTGAAATGAGCAGGATCATTATATATTTCAACAATAATACTATATGATTATCAATTCTGATGGACGTGGCCCTTTTCAAAAATATGATGAAGCAAATCAATTCTAATGCAGCAGTAATGAATTTAACCAGCTACACTCAGCAAAATAACTCTGGGAGATGACAATGAACCCCTACATAGAATTCCCAATCCCTCTATATTTATCTGCCTGCATTTTGATTTCCTTCACAGGCTAATTGTACACTATTTCAAAGTCTGATTGTTTTTGTACAGCAAAATAACTGTATTGACTTGTATACATATATTGTATTTAATTTATACTCTAACATATTTAACATGTATTGGTCAACCTGCCATGTGGGAGAAGGAGTGGGTAAACAAGAGGGGAAAAGTTGGAACAAAAGGTTTTGCATAAATAGCCATATATATATATATATATATATATATATATATATATATATATATATATATATATATGTATAAAACATATGAGTTTTAATGGAGGCTAGGCTTGGAAAAATGGATATTTTGGCAAACATAATTTTATATCCAATGGGATAAAAGTGAGATTTCATGATGAAGAATTAAAGAATCTTGCAAAACTTTATTCAATGCCCAATCAGTGAAACAAAGGATTAATTTTATGTATTTGCACAAATGACTTGATATAATATATTAAAAGCATTTTGATGATACATATATATATATATATATATATATATATATATATATATATATATGTATATACATATATATATATATATATATATATATATATATATATATATATAAGTAGTCTGAATTGATCATCGTATTCTTGTTGTTATTATGTATAATGTTGTCCTGGTTGTACTCACTTCACTTAGCATCAGTCCATGAGTCCATGTAAATCTCTCCAGGCCTCTCTACAATCATTCTGCTGATAAATTCTTATAGAACAATAATATTCCATAACATTCCTATACCATAACTTATTCAGCCACTCTACAACTGATATTCCTTGTTACTACAAAAAGGGCTGCTACAAACAATTTTTTATTTTTATTTTTTTTTAATATCTGGGTCCTTTTCCCCTTTTATGACCTCTCTGGGATACTGGTAAAGTAGAGACATTGTTGGATCACAGATTAAGGCATAGTTCCATATTACCTTCCAGAGTGGTTGGATTAGTTCACAACTCCACCACCAATGTATTATTGTCCCAGTTTTCCCACATCCCTTCAAACATTTATCATTATATTTTCCTGTCATCTTAGACAATCTGGGAGGTATATAGTAGTATCTCAGAGTTGTCTTAATTTTCACTTCTCCAATCAATAGTTATTTAGAACATTTTTCCCCCATAGGATTAGAAATGGTTTTAGTTTCTTTATCTGAAAATTATCTTTTCATAACTTTTAATCATATATCAGTTACAGAATGGCTTGTATTTTTATAAATTTGAGACAATTCTTTATAAATGTTATAAATGATACCTTTGGATGTAAAAGAAAAATTTCCTGGTTTACTTCTTCCCTTCTAATCTTATCTGTATCTCTTTTGTTTGTATAAAACCTTTTTAACTTAATGTAATTAAAATTATCCATTTTGCATTCCATGATGTACTCTGGTTCTTCTTTGGCCACAAATTCCTTCCTTCTCCACAGGTATGAGAAATAGCCACATCCTTTGTTCTTCTAATTTGCTTGTAGTAACACTCATTATTTCTAAATTATGAAACTGATGAAGGGAAATTCTCTCTCTCTCTGTCTCTCTCTCTCTCTCTCTCTCTCTCTCTCTCTCTCCCTCTCTCTGTCTCTCTCTCTCTCTCCCTCTCTCTCTCTCTCTCTCTCTCTCTCTCTCTCTCTCTCTCTCTCTCTCTCTGTCTGTCTCTTTCTCTCTGACTTAGGGGGTGGGGTGGGTTGAGATAGAAAGTCCTTGAAAGAAAGAGTCTCATTGAATCCTTCCTTCTGCAAAAGATCCACCCCAGGGAATCAAGATAAGTGGTTTAATTCTGTTTATCTTGGTGGTACTAGTAGAGTCCAGGCCTACTTTTACTTATTGCAAGCTGGAGATCTAGATTTCTATTGACATCTATTGAGTTTAAGATAAGTCCAGGGAAACTCATTCAAATGGAACATTTCTATTTAAGTTATGAAAATCTCTGTCTGATTTTAACTCAGCTTGTTCCCAGCCTCTAGCCAAAGTTTTGTAATGCTGGAGAAACTGAGGCAAGATAGAGAGTAGAGAGTTTTTTTTTTTAATAATTTATTTGAAAGGGAGAGATTTGCTGGGACCAAATGGATCCATGGTTTGGTCCCAGGGCTGAATAAGACTACCGTCTCCAAGAATCCAGCATCCAGCTAGCATTCAGCAGCCAATTTTATACACAGTAGCTAAACAAAGGCAAGGGGATAGAGTCCAAATTCTTCTGAGTGGGAACCTCCAAGCAGGACCCATCAACTCGGCTCTGACAGATTGCGGGTATAGGACCATGAATTCTAACACAGTGGGAGTTTAGAAAGTGTCTGGCTACAGTCAGAATGTTTGGAATCCCCCTTTCTGAGTTTACACATTGACAATTTACAACTTGAGTTATATCAGTCTTAATGACTCTTCCATATTTTTTCCAAATACTTTGCATAATATTAGAATTAATTTTTCATTAAATATTTGATAAAACTCACATGTAAATATATCTGGCCTGGAGATTTTTTCTTGAGGAGTTGGTTAATATCTTGTTCATTTTCTTTTTTAAAAAATGGGACTACTTAGGCAATCTATTTCTTCCTCTGTTAATCTGGGCCATCTATACTTTGATAGGTATTCATCCATTTCATTTAGATGATCAGATTTATTGGGATACAGTTGGGCAAAATAACTCCTAATTATTGCTCTAATTTCCTTTTCATTGGTGGAAAGTTCACCCTTTTCATTTTTTGATACTAATAATTTCATTTATCCTTTCCTTTTTCCAATCAAATCAACTAAAATTTTATCTATTTTATTGTTTTTTTTTCATAAAACCAACTCTTAATTTTGTTTATTTGTTCAATAGTTTTTTTTTGTTTGTTTGTTTAATTCCAATTTTATTAATTTCTTATTTTAAGAATTTTAATTTGGTATTTAATTGAGTTTTTAATTTGCTCTTTTTCAAGATTTTTTTAGTTTCATGAACAACAAATT
Organism: Sminthopsis crassicaudata; assembly: GCF_048593235.1. NCBI lineage: Eukaryota > Metazoa > Chordata > Mammalia > Dasyuromorphia > Dasyuridae > Sminthopsis > Sminthopsis crassicaudata. The sequence goes on along the minus strand of NC_133619.1, from coordinate 130,584,036 downwards.
GATCTTCCTGTTCTCTATTTCATGGAAGTAAGCATCTAGAGATATAAAATTTCCCCTAAGAAACTCCTTTGGTTGTATGCCATAAATTGTGATACATTTTCTCATTTTTGTCATTGTCCTGGATGAAATTTTCAGTTGTGTCTATGATTTGCAATTATTTTACTTTCTCATTCTTTAGTATTAGATTATTTAACTTCCAACAAATTTTAGTCTATTTTCCCTGGCCTTTTCTTGCAGACACTTTTTATTGTATTATGATCTGAAAAAGATGCATTTACTTATGTCTTCCTTCATTTGATTTTGAAATTGTTATGCCCTAATACATGGTCAAATTTTGCGTAGGTTCCATGGACTGCCAAGAAAAAAGTATATGCTTTCTGTCCTCATTCAATTTTTCCAAAGATCTATTATACTTAACTTTTCTAAAATTCTATTTACCTCCTTAATTTTTTTTTAATTTTAAGGTTTGATTTATCTAGTTCTGAGAGAGCAAGGTTGAAATCCCCCACTTGTATAGTTTTGCTGTTTAATTCTTCTTGCAGCTTTTTTAACTTCTTTATGAACTTGGATACTATATCTTTTGGTGTATATATGCTTAATATTAATTTACTTCATTATCTGGCATGCTGTTTAGCAAAATGTAGTTTAATTCCTTATCTCTTTTAATTAGATCTATTTTTGCTTTTGCTTATAACAAGCAAACAAACTATATACAACATATATCATCACCACTCTGAGAAAGCATCAACATCTGAATTCCTTGGCAGAGAGGATAGTCATAGCCATTCAAAATCTCAAGTGGGAGCCATTAACTATGCAAATTTATACCAGAATTCCTAGCCTGAATTTTCAAAGTCCCTTTCTACCAAGAGGTTTTTATAGACTGAGAATAAAAAAGGCATCATGTAAAGGCTTCTCATTTGATATATGAATCTTAAGATATAGCAATTTTCCAGGTACAGAATGCTACATTGTAAAAGGCCTACCAAAGAGAATATGTGTTCATTCCTGCAGGAGTACTAAGTTAACTCAAGGAGCTGTCCATGTTTCTGTGGTAAATACAGGCTTGCATTAAAAGATGATCAAGCTTTCTTTATGCTTTTCTTGGAATTCCATTAGATAACTACAAGCATATTTTGGGGTTCTCAGCAAAAAGTTACTCAAAAGCTATGAGTGAGACTTACTTAACCTCATCATTTCTATGGACATCTCTGGAAAGTATGTTACCAAGATAAGTGAACTTATCCACAACATTCAACATTTTTTCATTTATGTGACCAACGGTTCCATATATGGAAGTGCAGTGCTGAGTGGTGGAGGATATCTATTTTCTTTTTTTTTCCCTTTTTTTTTAAATTATATTTTTTTTGACAGTATATATGCATGGGAAATATTTTTATACCATTATCCCTTGTATTCATTTTTTCCAAAATATGCCCTCCCTCCCTCTACTCCCTCCCCTTGATGACAGGCAATCCCATATATTTTACATGTGTTACAATATAACCTAGATACAATATATGTGTGTAAATCCCATTTTCTTGTTGCATATTAAGTATTAGATTCTGAAGGTGTAACCTGGATGGATAGACAGTAGTGGTAACAATTTACATTCACTTCCCAGTGTTCCTTCTCTGGGTGTAGTTATTTCTGTCCATCATTGATCAATTGGAAGTGAGTTGGATCTTCTTTATATTGAAGATATCCACTTCCATCAGAATACATCTTCATACAGCATTGAAGTGTACAGAGATCTTCTGGTTCTATTCATTTCACTCAGCATCAGTTGATGTAAGTCTCTCCAAGCCTCTCTGTATTCCTCCTGCTGGTCATTTCTTACAGAGCAATAATATTCCATAACCTTCATATACCATAATTTACCCAACCATTCTCCAATTGATGGACATCCATTCATCTTCCAGTTTCTAGCTACAACAAAAAGAGCTGCCACAAATATTTTGGCACATACAGGTCCCTTTCCGCTCTTTAATATTTCTTTGGGATATAAGCCCAATAGCAGCAATGCTGGATCAAAGATTATGCACAGTTTGATAACTTTATGCAAAGATTATGCATAGTTCCAAATTGCTCTCCAGAATGGTTGGATTATTTCACAACTCCACCAACAATGTATCAGTGTCCCACTTTTCCCACATCCCCTCCAACATTCATCATTATTTGTTCCTATCATCTTAGCCAATCTGACAGATGTGTAGTGGTATCTCAGAGTTGTCTTAATTTGCATTTCTCTGATCAGTAGTGATTTGGAACACTTTCATATGAGTGGATATTGTTTCAATTCCAATATCTGAGAATTGTCTGTTCATATCATTTGACCATTTATCAATTGAAGAATGCTTTGATTTCTTATAAATTAGGGTCAGTTCTCCATATATTTTGGAAATGAGACCTTTATCAGAACCTTCAACTATAAAAACATTTTCCCAATTTGTTACTTCCCTTCTTATCTTCTTTGCATTAGTTTTGTTTGTACAAAAGCTTTTTAATTTGATGTAATCAAAATCTTCTATTTTGTGATCAATACTGATCTCTAGTTCTCCTCTGGTCACAAATTCCTTCCTCCTCCACAGGTCTGAGAGGTAGACTATTTTCTGTTTCTCTAATCTATTTATAATCTCATTCTTTATGCCTAAATCATGGACCCATTTAGATCTTATCTTGTTATATGGTGTTAAGTGTGGATCCATATGTAATATCTGCCATACTAATTTCCAGTTTTCCCAACAGTTTTTTTTTCAAATAATGAATTTTTATCCCTAATGTTGGTATCTTTGGTTTTGTCAAAGACTAGATTGCTATAGATGTACCATTTTTTGTCCTTTGTACCTGATCTGTTCCACTGATAGACTGATCTATTTCTTAGCTAATACCAAATGGTTTTGCTGACTGCTCCTATATAGTATAGCTTTAGATCAGGTACACCTAGACCACCTTCCTCTGACTTTTTTTTTTTTTTCATTAGTTCCCTTGCAATTCTTGACCTTTTATTCTTCTATATGAATTTTGTTATTTTTTTCTAAGTCATTAAAATAGTTCCTTGGGAGTCTGATTAGGATGGCACTAAATAATTAGATTAATTTGGGGAGTATTGTCATCTTTATTATATTCGCTCAGCCTATCCAAGGGCAGTGAAATCTTTCCAATTATTTAAATCTGACTTTATTTTTATGGCAAGTGTTTCGTAATTTTGCCCATATCATTCTTAACTTTCCTTTGGTAGATACATACCCAAATATTTTATACTATCAACAGTTATTTTGAATGGAATTTCTCTTTGTATCTCTTGCTTTGTTAGTGATGTATAAAAATTCTGAGGATTTATGTGGATTCATTTTGTATCCTGCAACTTTGCTAAAGTTGTGGATTATTTCTAATAGCTTTTCTCTGGTGTTCTCTAAGTATACCATCATATCATCTGCAAAGAGTGATAGTTTGGTTTCCTTATTACCTACTCTAATTCCTTTAATCTCTTTTTTGACTGTTATTGCCAAGGCTAGCATTTCTAATACTATATTGAATAGTAATGATGATAGTGGGCAACCTTGTTTCACTCCTGATCTTACTGGAAAAGGTTCCAGTTTGTCCCCATTACATATGATACTTACTGATGGTTTTAAAGGTAGACCTGCAGTCAAAACATCCTATCCAGCAAAATTATGTATAATTTTAAATGAAAAAAAATGGACATTGCATGAACTTTCTTATTTTTAGGACATTCAGCCAATTCTGATTTCAGCAGAATAATTAACATGTAAGAGCCAATTACTAAGATCAATTTCAAGAAACTTGATGTAGATAAATTGCTTATATTGTTTTAAGTGGAAATGTATAGCATGTGTTTAAGGCTGACACCAGCAATTGGGGAGCTGAAAAGAAATACAGGAGCAGAATTAAGTATGATCTTACTTTAAAAAGCAAAACCCCCTAGAAAAAGGTAAAAACAGTAATCTTGTAACATAACTGAAGTGAAGATGAAAAATAGACACAGAGGCATTAGAGAGGGGTGGATGACTTGTAGTTCTGCAATCATACTCACATTAGGAATGGGTAAAATAGGCAATACTACATATATACCATGAAAGATATAACATCTTTTAAAATCTATAAAGAAATAAGAGTGGAGGGATGGGCAGAGGGTAAATGAAAAGGTAGGGGAAGAACATAAGATAGGGATCCATAAGTTGGGGAACATTAAGTAACAGCAAGACAAGTTAAAGAGAAGAATTAAGCATGGATAGGAAAGAAGAGATAGATAAGTAAAATTTAAAGTTTCAAACAATAAAGAAATCTATATTATATGTCACCCATATTAATACTGTTTTAGATGCATGTTTAAATATGGGTAAATGCATGAACATATATACATATGTATGTGAGAGAGTAAGCATGCATGTGTGGGTATGTGTACATTATATATATGCACACACACATACACACATATATATATATATATATATTTATATATATACACACACACACACACACACACACACATATATATATATATATATACACACACACACACACACACACACACACACACACACTTAGTTGGATGTAGAAATTTATCTTATTTATAGCAAAGTTGGAAGAGAAGAAGAAGAGGAGGAGACACAAATACAAGGGAGGGCAGATTTAGCGAGGTAAATGCCAGAAGTAAAACTTTTAAATAAACAGTGTGAGAGGAGAGAGAGAGAGAAATGGGAGAGAGATGCATTATTGTATCCTTACTGAAAAAAAAAAAAAGAAAGAAAATCAGTTCCTCTGATAAAGATCTATTTCTCAAACATATAGATATTTGAGTCAAATTTACAGAAATAAGAGCCATTCCTCAATTGATAAATGGTCAAATTACATAAATAGTTTTCAGTTGAAGTAATCAAAATTATCTCTCTTCACAATAAAATACTCTAAATCACTATTGTTTATCAGAAAAATACAAAGCCTAACAACTCTCACTTCTAGAACACCTATAAGATTACCTTAAAAGAAAATTACAAATGTTAGACAGAATGTGGGAAAATTCAAACACAACTCTTGTGATGTAGTATACTGATTCAACCATTTTGGAAAAGAATTTGGAACTATGACCAAATGGGTATAAAAACATTTATACTTTGTCTAAACAATACTACTATTATATTTGCTTCCCAAAGTGATACAAAACAAAAAGGAAAAGAGCCTCCATATACAAAAAGTATTTATAACAGCTCTTTTAATATTGGCAAAGAATTACAAATTGGGGAATAGCTTAACAATTTATTGAATATGATTATAATAGAATAGTATTGTGTCTCTTACAATGATATGCAGGATGTTCGAAGAAAAACCTGGAAAGAATGACATGAATTGATGCAAAGTGAAATAAGCAGAATTAATAGAACAGTAACAGCAATGTTGAATGAGAATTTACTGTGAATAACTTAACTATTTTCAATAATAAAAAGTATCCAAAATCTGAAGGACTTATAATGAAATGTGCTGTCCATCTCCAAAAAAAGAACTGGTAGAGCCTGACTGCAGATCCAAGATACTTTTTCTTTCTTTTTTTAAATTTTCCACACTATTTTTATCTGTTTTCCTTTCATAGCATGACATATACGGAATTTGTTTTGCATAATTACACTTGTATTATTTATGTAAAATTGCTTGCTCAAAGGAAGGATCAAGAAGAAAAGAGAATTTGGAACACAAATTTTGAAAAAAAAGTCAAAATTATTTTACCTGTAATTTGAAAAGTAAAATATGAAATTAGAAGAATTCATTATAAGAACAGAATTGCATTTTGCATCAATAGGAAAAATTTAGTTATTATGAAGCCCACACCCTGATAGAATAAACTCATTTAATCAAAGATTCAACAACTTTTTATTTCATAAATAAGGTTTTGTATAAATACACGTGTGAAAGAATAACCATTCCTGATTTTGACAATTTGGGACCTAACTGCCTAGAAGGAGAAAGTTACTAAACAATTACTACTTAAAAAAAGGAGAAGACAAGTATAGGATTGTTCTCCAATTAATGCACTAAAATTATGCCATGAGGAAAGAGGAAAAAGAAATCTGGTTCATAGCGTCTTGTTATTGCTACGAATTCTTTGAACCACCTATGTTCCATGTTCTCATCATCAGTTCATCAGTTCTCAAAAGTTCAATTACTTTGGAAGTAATTTCTAACAAGCAATTTCATTGATTTATAGCCCTTTATTTGTTAATAAGTTTTTTGAATCATGTTTGCCTTGTGTATTTATGTGTATGTGTGTGTGTGTGTGTGTGTGTGTGTGTGTGTGTGTGTGTGTGTAATGTGGTGTGTGTGTGTGTGTGTGTGTGTGTGTGTGTGTGTGTAATGTGGTGTGCATCTGTGTGTGATGGGAAAACTTAAAGCCCATCTTATATCTTCTAACACCATATTGTATGTTCATTGTGCATTTTAGAATTGGGGACTCTGTCACACATATTCAGAGAAACCTAGATACTAGTTATAAATAATGGAACTTTATTTTGCAGGATTATATTAATCTAAATCCATGTAATATATGATAAAAATTTAAGCCTTGTATTCTGTGGGAAATAGTTCCTAAGCTACAGAATTGGGTTTATCTATTTTTTTTTTCTTAGAAACACACACACACACACACACACACACACACACACAGAGCTATATATGTACAATGATCAGACTCCAGAATCAAAATTCAAGAATAGAAAAAAAAACTGACTGAATTGTCTTTTGAAAATTGTACGGTATTTTCAAAGATTCCATGAAACAAAAAGAAAAGCAGACTTTTTAATATGATTATTCCACAAAAGATACCATGTTTCAGAAAAATTAGCAATAGTCCCCCCAAAGTTGAAAGTTACATTATACAAAAATCAGTACAGTCATATATATGGTGTACAAAAAGAATCTACATCATATCACCAAATAAGAACTTCTGAGAAGCAGCATAAAAACAAAAACAAACAAAAAAACCCATATTATTTTCAAACAGATATCTAACTGAAAAAGATCATGGGCTAGTTATATAGCTACAATAAGTATAATATTGAAACTTATCCAATATTAAGCTAGCTAGACCAAAGGGCTCAAAACAGTGAGGATGTATTATGTGTTAGTTTGTGGATAAAACAGTTCCACATGAATGATAGAATTGCTTCCTTCATATATTGAAGTTTTAATTCATTCAACAAGTATCGAATTACCAATATAACAAGAAACTTTATTAGTTGTAAGATGCTCTCTTAAGGTGCTAAAAAGATGAGTAAAACATGTTACTCATTCTCAGAAAAGTTTAAACTCTGATTTAGGAAGAGTTAAATAGAGCAAAATTGAGAAAAAAGCCAAGGAGGACTTTTACAGAAGTAAGTAAAATACAAAAAGGGTGTTAAATGCATAAGGCAAGCATAATATGCTATAAAAAGTCCAATCACATGGTGTACATTGATTCAATTCTTAAAAGAACCCTTATTTCACATTGTGAATAATCCTTTTTCCAATGTATATTACCACCTTTTCTAGCTTATCAGTCTATGTTAGTTGCTTTAGCCAAAAAATTCATGGCATGTTCAACATTTTTCTTGTAAAGAGAATCATTTAACTTAGTAACATAAAAGTTATTGGTGGGTTCATTGTATTAGATTTCCTAGTCTGGCAGGACCTGCCAAAACTCACTCTCATCTAACATAGTTTTTATTAATACAGGCCCATTGTGACATGGCATTTAGTGGAGACCTATATATTGTACCATTATGTGGCAGATTGTTTGGAAAAAAAAAAGTTTTAATCTGGGACTGCTTTTTTAAAGTAATTAAATACAACAAAATAATCAGCAGATGTTAATCATCTATGTATGTATATTTTTAGAAAACCAAATTATTTTAGAAGTTACTTTTATAAAAGAAAATGGTGTGAAGTGTAGTATTGCATTTTAAAATCAAATGTGTGACTAAACATTTTTAAAAATAATTAAAATTTTATGATGCTAATTCCAAGAACAGGAAACAATATTATCAACAGGAAACAATATTATCACTAATATAATGCAGAGTATAAATTACACAATAATAGGGATTGGGAGAGTAGCATATTGCTATGTTCCTGTCACTAAGTGGCTGAGAGATGTTGGACAGATTAATTAATTTAACTGGGTTTCAAACTTTTTGTACAAAATGAGGAGGCTGTATTTAAAAATCTCAAAAGCCATTTCAGCCCTAAAAGTCCATAGTTATAGGAAAGGGAATGTTATAAGGAATAACTTTCATACTGGAAGATATGCAATATTGCAGAAAGATCTCTACTAGCCAGAATATTTGGTCAAAGCAAATAAGATTAAATTCAATAGGGATAAATGCACCATATTACATATGGATTTAAAAACAAATCTAACAAATATAATGCAAAAATGTGACTGTATATTAGTCTTTTGTAAAAATATTTTAAAATTTTCATAGATTGAAAACTCAATATGAGCCAACACCACAATGCTTTAGCCAAGAAAGCTTATATGATCTTAGGGTATATAGCCCAATAAGCAGAACATTTTAGAAAAGGGTGCAACAGTCCTAATGTAAATTAACCTTATTCTGATTACATCTAAAAGGCTGTATTCAGTTCTGGAAATTATATTTATTTAATATATTGTTAACTCAAAGAATACCTGGGGAGCCAGCAGAGTAGTATTGGATGTCTAGATCATGCTGTTAAGAATTAGTTGATAGAATTTGTGTTGTTGAGCATAAAGAAGAGAAGATGGTGGCAGGGATTGAGGATAAGAGGTGTAATAGTTTTCAAATATTTGAAATGTTGTCATATAGAGTAGCAATTAGGTAATTTTTTGCTTGAACTCAGAAGACAAAACTACCAATAATGGATGGATTCATAAAAAAGCCTATTTGAGCTTTTTGTTTTGGAAAAATAAATCCTATCAATTATTTCTATTTGAAAATGAAATAGGCTACATTGGGAAATAGTTTGTTCCCTCAACTGAAGATATTCAAATAAAATTTGGATGGCTACTTGCTGCAGAGAATATATTTTTGTTTTCAGGGTTGGGTTCAATTTAAATACTCAGATCACACTGACCTCATAGATTCTATAATTTTGTGATTGAATTATACTGAATTTTGCCACAGTAAAACAAGTTAAGCAAATACTGTGCCTATTTTCCAGTAATACCATTCAGAAACACATGATACAGATATGGACAGATATAAAAACTATATCCACCAAAGGGACATATTTTGAAGATTGACATATCTAATACATCAGTTATTGGAGAGTGATGTCAGTCACATAGACTTACAGAAATGCCAAATCATTTAGTTATGGTATTTTTACCAGGTACTTTGGGACATTCCAAGCCATTATGTTGTGATTTAATTTCTTCATCTCTAGGATTAAGCCATATTTTTGAGCTATGATATAACTTCCAGTTACCTATAATAAGCCAAATTTCTGAGCTGTGATGGTATTCCTAAATGCCTACAGGCATGCCAATACTTTTATGCTGTTTCAATTTTCTGATAGCTAAGAATATGCCAGATTGTTAGACTATTATGTCATTCCCAGAACTACTCACTTTATAAGAAATTATTTTGGAGAGAAACTACATATGACCAGATGTTTTTTTCCTCTTAAGTATATCTAAAAAAAGAAGAAACAAAAAGTATAAATGTAATCCAGAATTTCATCTCAGAAATACAGGAAAGAGTAAATGTCTTTCATATGGACCATTTGTGATGTTACACTTAATATGGCTTACTGAACAATCTTTTCCAGTTTCCTTCCCCCCCAATCTTATGGTATCTTTTGATATTGACTGTAGCAGTTGTTGCTAATAGTTACTATTAATAATCATAATATTGTGACATTGAGATGGCACAGTAGATAAAGTACCATCTCAGGAGGACCTGAGTTCAAATATGACCTCAGAATTTAACACTTCCTAGCTGAGTTACCCTGGGCAAGTCACTTAATCACAATAGTCTCAACATAAATAAATAAATAAATAATCACCATATTACTGTTTCATCAAACTCAGGAATGTTCATCTGTCCAGGAAACTAATACAAATTTTGAAGCCACAATCTATTTAAATGAATAAGAAATTATGTAGGAGAGGACCTTGTTTGAAATCCTGTCTTATCTACTTGCTGTCAAAGTGATCAAGCAACTGATTAATTTAACCCTTCTTGGTCTCAGTTTTTTCATATCTAAAAAGGGGAAGAAAATTAATTAAACAACTTCAAAAGGCCCTTTTTATCTCCAAGTACTATTGTTCCATGTTCTCTGGTAGTGTGAATGTGCCAAAATTTTTAATGATAATTCTAATAGGTAAATGACAAACCTATTTTTAAACTATGTAAACATCTGAAGAAAAATAAAATGTAATGCCTTCAAGAATTGCCACGTCAAAGACATAAGCACTTATTTAATCATATACACTTTTGAAAGTATAATGAAAAATTTGTTACTATATAGGTAAGTTCGTAGAATAGCTGAAATAGTGGTATATGTTCCAATGACATTCTTTATTGTGATCTTTGAAAGTTCTCTCCATTCTACATATGTGACAAAGATGGGATGAAACTGAGCTGTGGAACACTGTCATTTACAACATAAGTCTTTTTTATTCAAAGTTTGAACCATCTCTTTTTATTTTTATATGTAGGGGGAATCATATAAAGCAGTAGTCATCAAACTTTTTAAATAAGGGGCCAGTTCACTGTCCCTCAGACTGTTGGAGGGCTGGGACTACAATAAAATCAAAAACTCACACATCTGGCCCACAGGCTGTAATTTGAGAACCCCTGATATAAAGTATTCAGGACCTTACTTAGATAGTGGGCACTACCTAAAGAGACCTTTTCATTTATTTATTTATTTTTTTTTTGCTGAGGCAATTAGGGTTAAGTGACTTGACCAGGGTCACACAGCTAGGAAGTATTAATTGTCTGAGGCCACATTTGAACTCAGTTCCTCCTGACTTCAGAAAGCTTTTTATTTTCAAAATATATGCATACATAATATTCACTCTGGTGTTCCAATTTTTTTTTTCTATTTCTCTGGAGCCTCCAACCGGAATGAAGGTAAAATCTCGAATCCTCTTCTTCCCCTCCAAAAGTGTGGGATTGCTGGACTTGCCAATCCAGAATTGATTCCTCAGACTCAATGTTCCTCTTTTTATCCTCCCAGAGAATGGGCTTGTGGGTACTGCCAGGGGCTTGTGGGAACTCCTTACTGACCAATGAACTTACTCCTTTTTAAATGTCTGTAAACTCCTTTTCATAACTCCTTTTAAAGGTGTGAACTAAAACTGTGAAACCTGAGCTAGAGAATTGTTAAGTACCGACATAGCACCCAGTAAGAAACCTAACAAGAGAGGACACATAGGAGTAGAGAATCTTGAGGCAAACCTATCTACCAGGAAACTATTGTAGTAATCCAAGGAAATGATGGGGGCCTGAACCAAGATGGTTGCTATAGATAATAGAGAGAAGAGGATATATTTAGGATTTTTTGCAAAGGTGAAGTGCATTGACATTGGCAACAAATTAGATGGGTGACAATTTGATAAGGCTAAGAATTAAAGATGACATGTAGGTTGTAAATCTGATGTTGCCTTTGACAGGAAGAAAGAAGATAAAGGAAAAGAAAGAGTTAACTTTTAAACATATCTTGTCAACATCCAGTTTAAGATGTCTGAAATAAAATGAGGGACAGAAGGAGCTTGAGTTGAAAATAAATGTAAGAAACAAAAGAAAGAAGATGTAAAAGTAAAATAAGAAACAAGATATCTGGTAGAGAGGGATTGACTGGAATAGTCAATAGTCAATAGTCACCCAGTAAGTACTTACCATATGACAGACATTATCCTGAGGTGCTGTTTATAGTCCCTAGCCAGAAAATACTAACAATGGAAAATGATTCCCAAAAGAGAGATCAAAGTGGGAATGAGGAAATACCCACTTTGGGGCCTTGCCATATGAATCAGAGAAATCACAAAGAAGAGACAGGTGAGAAATGAGATGTCTGAAGTGAGCTTTCTCCTTGCAAGAAGTTTTAGAGTTCATAAACCCACCACAAGGTGGTGAAGGATGGATATGAGTGTTTTAAAAAGGAAAGAAAATTTGAAAAGCTTCAATTGACAGTAAGTTAAGAACTAATTAATCAATTACCAACTAAGAAAAGGACTGCTTTCCTACATTGGAATCTCACACTATGTATCAATACTATGCAATGGAGAAATGTGACTCAAGAGACCTTAGTGGGGAAAAAAAATTGAAAATTCTTGGGAAAGTGGAGTAGAAAAGACCAATAAACTCCTTAATTGTTCATACTTTAAATGATAGAAATAAAGTTAAATATGAAGTGTGGATAACAAAATTGGCCATAAAAAGGTGTTTTAAAGAAGAAATCACAATAATGAAGAAGTGAAAAGACAATTTTATGCATGTAATACATGATAACTCCAAATAAGAGAATCTCTGATGTGGAGACTTATATTCCTATGATAGAAATGGAAAAATAAATGAGATGAATGATCATGAAATTCCAAGCACTTTGGGCAAACTGGTGTTCTTCATGTAGCAGATTGGAAAATGAATGACCACTCCACAGTAGTTTTTGTTTGTTTATTTCTTTTCTGTTTATATCTGACCAACCTCTGCTATATTTAATTCATCAACCTGCTTTTTAACTCATTTTCTAGAATCTTCTTATCCCAATTTTCCAGAATTCTAGAAGTATATTCAAATGCTTATTTTTCATAAAGAAATTGTTAATTTTCCATGAATTCACTCAAACTCCAACCCAAGCTAATAAAATATCAGACATTTAGTTATTGAGGGAACCTCCTTTCTCCATGTTAGTTATTTCTAGGTATTAAATATTGAGAAATATATGCCAATGACAAATAAAAGCAATTTTGAAGCAAAGGAATAAGATGTATTGACTATGACACATTACACCCAGAGCTATAGTGCTCAAATTATCAATATAATAAAAATATCTTCTTCACTGGACAGCACATAGTCTCATATTGATATAATAGGAACTGTGTTCCCTGGATCTTTGGGAGGGAGTGTGGACCTGGGGTGGAAAACCACTAAATCGCAACCTCTCCTGATCTTTGGGAGCATCCCCTCCCTCCTACTTGATTCCTAGAGGAAACACCCACAATAACTTCCACCTAGAATTCTTTGGGAGATCTTAGCCTAAGGTATAATTACCACAAATTATTGAGTCCCTCAATTTATCTGGAAATGGCTCCCTAGCCTCTGGCCATAGAAAGCTAAATAAAAAGCAAAGCCCTGTATCCTAGCCTTTGCTATTTCCTAATCAGGATCTGAGAGGCTTCTTAGTGTTTAAATTTTTTTTTTTTTTTTTTTGCCAAAAACCACTTGCAGACTGGGACTCTAAGTTTGCCAGCATGGGACCCCCAACACTGTTAGGGTATTCTCACCCTTCAACAATATCCCTTTCTTTGAGATAAGGTTAGATTAAAAATGCTAGTGATTTTCCTTGTTTTAGACACCTTTAAACAGATCTCTGATTGTCACAATCAATTCAGTCACCCCATCGGTTCATTCAGCCCTACGAGGTAAGTACTAATATGTTTTATATTTTATAGGTGGAGTAAAAGGACCTTGGTTCTTGAATTATGACAGGCTGGAAAGACTGAGAAATTCAGACACTCAAAAATTATCTCTGAACCAAGCAAATAAACACCTGGTAGGAATGAAATGACAAGGGAAGAGAGAAAGAGACAAAGAGCAACAGAGACAGACATAGACATAGAGACAGACCCAGAAAGAAACATACAGAAAGATAGAGACACTGAGAGAAACAGTGACAGAGACAGAGAAAGACACATAAAGAGATAGAGATAAAGTGAAACACATATACACACAGAGACAGAGAGACAGAAACAGACACAGACACAGAGACATATAATAACACAAACTAGAGAAAAAGAAAGGAAGAGAGTGAGAGAGAGAGAGAGAGAGAGAGAGAGAGAGAGAGAGAGAGGGAGGAAGAGAGAGGGAGGGAGGGAGGGAGGGAGGGAGGGAGGGAAGGGGGTAGGCAAGGTGGAGGAGGAAATATGGAAAGTCTCTCTGGATCTCAAATTATGTCTACCCTGAAAGTTATCCTTTCTAATAACTGAGTCATCCTCCTCTTCCCAGAACAATTTCTTTGGACCATGATGAAAAATTTAGAGGTATCTAAAAATAAACAAAGCAAATCATATATTTAAATTAAGTATCTACAATGTGCAAGACATTGCAATAATTGTGATTGTGATATACAAAAATATTGTGATATGACAAACAAATAATTTACTGTAATAATGGAAGTCATAGTCCAAAGTATTTGGAAGGTGTGCATGCAGGTTATGTGAATGTTCCTTAAATTTTTCATTAAAATGGCAATATTTTCATAGGTTGACTAGTGATGTTCAAAATCACAGTCTTAAGTGTTACAGCAGAACAAGTTTACCTTTCATAGTAGGTAACGTCATTCTTTCTATCTTAATTTTAAAATTGTTACAAGATTAGAATCAAAGACATAAAATGTTTATTTGGACTTATTTATATTTTTCTTGTTAAACACATTTTTATATGACTTGTAAAATTCATTCATGGTCATGCAATATTCTCTAGATGTCATTTAGAAATGTTTTTATATCAACAGTATGTCAACTGTGTTAAACTATATATTTAGGCAATTGACTAGACAACTATTTAACATAGACTATGTAGTTTAAAACAGTCAATAGCTCATCATTTGCTCAAACTATGAGTAGTTAAGAGTACTATGAGTTACTATTCTGACAGTTATTAAAGATTATATATAACTAATATCTTACAAATTGATTCTTCTGAGAATATTAAAATAAACACATAACCATTATATCTATTATGTGCACCTATATTAAGACTATTTTCTATAGAAAAAACTCACAATTTGATCCTTAGCAGTTTTATTATCTACTTTCAAAGTAATTCAGTTTCAATTAATTAATGATATGATGTCAAATTCCATAGTTATCACTGAGTTTAATTTCTGAAAAAGGATAATGGAGTTAGAACTGGAAGCGACTTTATAGATCATAGAGTCAAAGTATTCCCATTTTACAAATGAGATATTTGAGACCAATAGAGATTAAGATAGACATAATTAAATTTTTTGAATAAACAGACTCCTATTTGATCATCTTTTGTGAATTCTGGCCCTTTCACTCTTCACCAACAATCAGGATTCAGATTGGTACCAAAATCCTCTAGTGAGTAGGTCCAAACAAAAGAGTTCTTTAAAAAGCCCCACATGGAGCAACGTGCCAAAATTAATCTTTTCAGACTGCTCCTTCTGATTTATCTTCATTGAAATAATTTCATTAGAACATCATTCAGTACTGAATACAATTCAATTCAACAAATATTTGTTGTCACCTATCTTTGGTAGAGTTCTCTTGTAAAAATGCAGTTCTTTGAATCTAATCTAACATTAAATCCTTTTAAATTTAACTGAAATTTGGTACATATGAAACTGTCTCCTCTCCTATCACAAATTTGGAGTGATTACTGGTCCTCAATGTCCCTATCATTTCAATTTGATTAAGGACTTATTTCTAGTTGGCTAGGTCCTAAATATCAATTTCTTTTGCTGTTTTTGCCATTTTGCATTACTAATAAAGCAAACACAATTTTTTTCAACTTTTGCTACTTTTTGGTACAAAGAAATCCAGAAACTTCGCAAAAAGTTGGAATCCTTCATTACTACTTTAGATTTATGTTCTATTTCCAAAACTTCTCTAATGTCTCCTTTCAAAAGATTCTGTTTTATATGTACACAAAAAAGTAGCAAACACATTATAGAGCATGAAATTTAGTAAACTCTGTGTTTGAATCCTTCCTAAGTCACTTAATAGGTATGTCTCCTTTGACAAGATATTTATTTATCCTCTTCAAACCTCATTACTTCACCTTAAGATGAATAGATTGAACTCAATACCCTCTAAAATGCCTTCAAATTCTGAATGTATCATCTTTTGAATGGTATTACTTATATGTTTTCTTCACTTATTTCTATTTGAATGTTCTTTATTAGGTCCCTGGATGTCCTTGAATATATGAGTGTGTATATATATGTGTGCAAATATATATGCCAGATATGTATCTATATACATTTTTCATTTTTCTATGATCATTTCTCCCCCATTTGTCAAAGAACTTTTCATATTTATTGACAACCTTAGAAAAATTATTTTTTTCCCTTTTGCCTTCATCATCCCCTTTAAGTCAAATAATGCTAAACAGTTTTAGAGAACAAAGTTTATAGACTGGTTAATAAATGAATACGATATGTATTATTGAAAATCTTTTGGTGAAGTATTTAATTAAATGTTTCATGATAATGTTAAGATAATAACAGTCTTCCTAAAGAGTTATACATTGTACAGGGATATGGAGATAGTAGGTAGATGAAAAGTTATTCTGGTCAGGTCTGATCATATATGGAATAATTGTCTTTTTTGAGTGTCACATAATATGAACAACACTCATAACCTGGAGAATATCCAAATGATGATGATCAGGATTTTGAAGGAATTGTGAATTATCAGTTGAAACAAATCATGAACAAATCTGCAGGTATTTGAAAGACTGCCATGTGCAGAAAATGATGCTTGACTAGTGGGTGGTAGTTGCAAGTAAGCAAGTTTAGCTTTAATACACACACATACACATACACATGTGTGCATACATATGTATAGAAACAAAATTATATATATATTTATATATATGAACACACACACATATATCTATATATGCATATATAGATATATGTATAGTGTAGGTATGTGAATATATGTATATTGAAATATATATTTATATATTAAAAATATCTCCATTTAGAGTTGCCATAGTTTAGAAATATTATGGTCAAGTTCCCTAGAGGTTTGCAAACAGAACCTGGATGAGCATGTGTTAAGTTGGTTTTAGAGAGATTCCTTTGCTTATGGTTGTGATCAGAAGTTCCTTCCAATTATGTAATTCTATAATTAATTTAGGAATGAGGCAAATGTGCACTTTGTATCTGCATAGTTTTTAGTAGTTACTAGCACACACACATAATTATTCTGCTAGTATAGATCACTAAAACATTCCCTCTGTGTTTCATATTAATCAGAACCAATATCTTTAGTCTTTTGTCAGTCAAAATCAGGAACTTTTTTTTTTTCTTTTTCTTTTTCAACAATGCCTCTTTACTCTAATAGGATAGTTTATCATTCATTCACAACTTCTAAGAAGCATTAATTAATTAATTTGTTGATTTATTTAATAGTCATAAATTCATTTGTTTATATTTACAAGAGGTAAGAGTTTGTTCACTTTTCCAGAAATTATTCTCTTAGTAAAAGGAATATCTATTTTTCAGGTTTTTTGAAGTTTCCATCTAATCATCTCCTGACAATAATTATACTGATGCTTTGTAGAAACCTAACAATTTTTTAATTGAATATCAACAATGTTACCTATGCATAACCCAAATCTTTCAGAAAAGAGAAGTTTAAATGAAAGAATAGAAAACAGAAATAAGAGTATTGGAAGACATTAAAGAACTGAAAGTTTAGCATAAGAAATATAACAGTATACTTAAGTAACAGATAGGCCAAACAGATATGACTCCCTTAGACTACATGAGAGTATTTATGGAGTATATGATGGTTTATTTATAATTGGTCATAGAGGCACCTAACAAAATGCATGAAGAAAAAATAGAAATCATTTTAGTAAAACTGCAGACTGTGAATTGAATCCATAAAAATCACTAGAATTTCTGTATATTTTTAACATCAACAACAAAAACAATATCAGATAAAGATAGGAAAAAAATTCAGTTAAAATAGCTACAAAACATTTAAAATACCTGGAATTCTGCCTACTAACTGGAGACCTAAACAATTATAGAACTTGTACTTGCTGATCAAGCAAATATAAATGATAAATTTCTAATTAAAATAATTTTTAAAAATTAAACATCATACCAATCAAAAAGCCAAAGACTTGACTGTATAGAATTAAGAAAGAAATACATTTTATCTGAAAGCACAAGTGGTTATGAGTCTCAAGAGAAGTTGTGAAAAAATAGGAAGGAAACTTAAAACTATACTACAAAGCTTTAATCGTTATAATGATGAATTAATGGATAAAAAATAGAAAGATTAATCAATGAAACCAATTATGTGTACATTTCAAAGCAAACAGTTAATAGTCATTATATAAGCCAATGATTCCAGTTACTAGGTAAGAACAAAAAAACTATTAAGAAATATAAAAAGCAATCTGTCAGTAGTTGGATTAAATATAAAAAGGTAAACCTAAAATGTTTATGACCTATATAGAAAAAAATAACATTAGAGAAGTAAGGAAAACAAAAACAACAACAAAAACTTTTTCATCTAGGAAAAGGGAGAAACAAAAAAGATAAAGTATATCAATATGTAAAATAAATACACTTGTATGAATAGACAAGAAACATTTAATTTGGGGAAAACATTTTTGCAGATTTTTTTTTCCTGATGGAGTTCTCATTTCTTAGATATATAAGGGACTGCTTCAAATTTATAAGAATGAGTCACTTTCTAATTGATGAATGGTCAAATAATATGAATAATTGTTTCAAGGGAAAAATCTAAGCTTTTTTTCTGCTGTGTGCAAAAATAACCATATCATGAATAATTAGAGAAATGAACATTAAAGTTAACATAAGGTTCCATCTAATAACATTCAGATTAGCAAAACTGACAAAAAAAAGAGAGAAGTGACGAAAGCAGAAAAGCAAATATAATGGCAAAGAATAAAATTTATATGCTACAGTGAGACTACAAGTTACTCCAATAATTTTATTTTTTGCTTGCTAAAGCAACTGGGGTTAAGTGACTTGTCCCAGGGTCACATAGTTTAGGAAGTGTTAAGTTTCTGAGGTCAGATTTGAACTCAGGTCCTCCTGACTTCAGGTCTGGTACTCTATCCACTGTGCCATCCATCTGCCCCCAAGTCCAATAATTCCTGGAAGCATTTTAGAGATTTCCATACTTTTTAAATTCAGTGATACCACTATTAATCCCTTACCACAAAGAGTTCAAAGGAAGATGATAGTTCCCATATTTAAATAATTATGATCATTTATCTGTGAAATTAGCTTAAACTTAATTTAATAAATTTCTGATGCTGTACATTTTGATATTTAATATACAGATTATTTAAAGCTGCTTTAAAAGAAAAGTGAGCAAGTATCATAAAGTTCCAGAATTGTTTTTTTTGTTGTTGTTGTTTTTGTTTGTTTGTTTTGTTTTTTTAAATGCACAAATTATGCCAGACAAATTGTGTTTCTTCTTTTTTGGCCACCTTACTGTTGGGGTAGATCAAGGAAACTTTCTGACAACTATTTATAGTGTTTACCTACCTATTCATTTGAATTAGTGTTACAGTTTTATGAATATGAAGAGATGTAGACAGAACTTTCCCAATTTTCCACATTGCTAATTTGTGTCCATACACATTGATGTCTATTGTAGCACAAGCCCTTATGTAGGCTTATTTTATTTGTGCAAATCAAATTAAGTAAATTGTAGAAACAAGCACTAATCGTATATTTTGGAGTCCTTCAATGGAACACCCTTTAAGAAATCTTGCCATTACCATACTTAATTATTTAACTCTATGTTCATCTTTACTCATAACTTTTCTGGTTTTATTTCTGTAACTATCTAAAAGCGTAACACATTATATTTTAATTAATTGAGCCATGGCTCCCATTTAAGTCATTCCAATCCAAATATTGTTGATATTTTCAAGGAATGAAAGTAGTTATGATTCCATGGACATATGCTGATCAATTAACTGAAGCAGATCACACTCTTCTCTAAATGGGTAGAAAATCTAATTGTAATGGGACAGTGACAAAGCTTCTACCATACAATCAAAAAGAAATTCAGGAGGTAACCAAAGTCAATGAAGCACAAGTAATTGCAATAGAATCTTGCTCAATACTCTAAGTCCTTACAGTCTCTTTTCTCTCTGTGATGTCTGCTTTCACTGAAATGAGGGTGAATTGTCTCAGCATGCCCTCTTTGAGACTGGTTAGCTGTCTTTGAAACTATTGAGTATAATTTAAATGGATTTTTTTTCTTCCCTCTTTTTTTTTTTTTTTTTTTTTTTTTTTTTTTTTTTTTTAACAGAGCTGAGACCACAAAGGCTTCTTCAGGCATGGTTAGCTGAGTTGTTTTTTTTTTTTTTTTTTTTTTTTTTTGTTTGTTTGTATTGTTTTCTTTTTTGTTTGTTTGTTTTTTTTAAATTTTTTATAATTTTACTTATAATTTTTTGACATTATATATGTCTGAGTAATTTTTTTATAACATTATCCCTTGTATTAATTTTTCCAAATTATCCCCTCCCTCCATGTACTCTCTCCCCTTAATGACAGGCAATAGCATATATTTTACATGTGTTACAATATAACACAGATACAATATATGTGTGCAAATACCATTTTCTTGTTGCACATTAAGTATTAGATTCCTAAGGTATAAGTAACCTGGGTAGATAGACAGTAGTTCTAACAGTTTACATTCACTTCCCAGTGTTCATTCTCTTGGTGTAGTTGTTTCTGTCAATCATTGATCAACTGGAAGTGAGTTGGATCTTCTTTATGTTGAAGATATCCACTTCCATCAGAATACCTCTTCATATAACATTGTTGTTGAAGTGCACAGCAATGTCCTGGTTCTATTCATTTCACACAGCATCAGTTGATGTAAGTCTCTCCAAGCCTCTCTGTAATCCTCCTGCTGGTCATTTCTTACAGAGCAAGAATATTCCATAACCTTCATATACTATAATTTACCCAACCATTCTCCAATTGATGGACATCCATTCATCTTCCAGTTTCTGGCCACTACAAAAAGAGTTGCCACAAACATTTTGGCACATATAGGTCCCTTTCCCCTTCTCAGTATTTATTTGGGATATAAGCCCAATAGAAGCAATGCTGGATCAAAGGGTATGCACAGTTAGATAACTTTTTGGGCATATTTCCAAATTGCTCTCCAGAATGGTTGGATTCTTTCACAACTCCACCAACAATGTATTAGTGTCCCAGTTTTCCCACATTCCCTCCAACATTCATCATTTTATTCTTCCTGTCATGTTAGCCAATCTGACAGGTGGGTAGTGGTATCTCAGAGTTGTCTTAATTTGCATTTCTCTGATCAGTAGTGATTTGGAACACTTTCTTATGAGTGGATATTGTTTCAATTCAATATCTGAGAATTATCTGTTCATATTCTTTGACCATTTATCAATTGGAGACTGGTTTGATTTCTTATAAATTAGAGACAGTTCTCTATATATTTTGGAAATGAGACCTTTATCAGAACCTTTAACTGTAAAAATATTTTCCCAATTTGTTACTTCCCTTCTAATTTTGTTTGCATTAGTATTGTTTGTACAGAAACTTTTTAGTTTGATGTAATCAAAATCTTCTATTTTGTGATCAATAATGATCTCTAGTTCACCTTTGGTCATAAATTCCTTCCTCCTCCACAGGTCTGAGAGGTAGACTATTTTCTGTTTCTCTAATCTATTTATAATCTCATTCTTTATGCCTAAATCATGGACCCATTTAGATCTTATCTTGTTATATGGTGTTAAGTGTGGATCCATATGTAATATCTGCCATATTAATTTCCAGTTTTCCCAACAGTTTTTTTCAATAATGAATTTTTATCCCTAATGTTGGTATCTTTGGGTTTGTCAAAGACTAGATTGCTATAGATGTACCCTTTTTTGTCCTTTGTACCTAATCTGTTCCACTGATTGACTGGTCTATTGCATAGCCAGTACCTAATAGTTTTGGTGACTGCTGCTGTATAATATAGCTTTAGATCAGGTACACCTAGACCACCTTCATCAGACTTTTTAAAAATTAATTTCCTTGAAATTCTCGACCTTTTTTTTCTTCCATATGAATTTTGTTGTTATTTTTTCTAGGTCATTAAAATAGTTTCTTGGGAGTCTGATTGGTATACCACTAAACAAATAGATTAGTTTGGGGAGAATTGGCATCTTTATTATATTCGCTCAGCCTATCCAAGAGCACTGAATGTCTTTCCAAATATTAAATCTGACTTTATTTTTGTGGCAAGTGTTTTGTAATTTTTCTGCATATAATTCCTGACTTTTCTTTGGTAGATGGATTCCCAAACATTTTATACTCTCAACATTTGTTTGGAATGGAATTTCTCTTTGTATTTCTTGCTGTTGCATTTTGTTGGTGGTATATAAAAATGCTGAGGATTTATGTGGATTTATTTTGTATCCTGTAACTTTGCTAAAATTCTGAATTATTTTTAATAGCTTTTTAGCAGAGTCTTTGGGATTCTCTAAGTATACCATCATGTCATCTGCAAAGAGTGATAATTTGATTTCCTCATTACCAACTCTAATTCCTTGAATCTTTTTCTCGGCTCTTATTGCCAAGGCTAGCGTTTCTTGTACTATATTGAATAGTAATGTTGATAGTAGGCAAACTTGTTTCACTCCTGATATTACTGGCAAAGTTTCCAGTTTATCTCCATCACATATTATGTGTACTGACGGTCGTAAATATATGCTCCTGATTATTCTAAGGAATAGTCCATTTATTCCTATACTCTCAAGCGTTTTTAGTAGGAATCGATGTTGGATTTTGTCAAATGCTTTTTCTGCATCTATTGAGATGATCATATGGTTTTTATTAATTTGATTATTGACATGGTCAATTATACTAATAGTTTTCCTAATATTAATCCAGCCCTGCATTCCTGGTATAAATCCTACTTGATCATAGTGTATTCTTCTGGGGATGATTTTCTGAAGTCTTTTTGTTAATATCTTATTTAAGATTTTAGCATCAATATTCATTAAGGAAATTGGTCTATAATTTTTTTTCTCAGTTTTCGATTGACCTGGTTTAGGTATCAGTACCATGTCTGTGTCATAAAAGAAGTTTGGTGGGACTCTTTCATCCCCTATTTTTTCAAATAGTTTATATAGCATTGGGGCTAATTGTTCCTTAAATGTTGGGTAGAATTCACATGTGAATCCATCTGGTGCTGGGGATTTTTTCCTGGGGAGTTGATTAATAGATTGTTCTATTTCTTTTTCTGAAATGGGACTATTTAAGCAATTTATCTCCTTTTATGTTAATCTAGGAAGCTGATATTTTTGGAGGAAGTCATCCATTTCACTAAAGTTATCAAATTTATTGGCATAAAGTTGGGCAAAGTAACTCCTTATTATTTCTCTAATTTCCTCTTCATTGGTGGAAAGATCCCCCTTTTCATTTGTAAGACTAACAATTTGATTTTCCTCTTTCCTTTTTCTGATCAAATTTACCAAAGGTTTATTTATTTTATTGGCTTTTTCATAAAACCAACTCTTGGTTTTATTTATTAAGTCAATAGTTTTTTTTTCTTTCTTTCAATATTATTGATATTTCCTTTTAATTTTTGTTTTTCAAGTTTGATTTTTGTTTGGGGGCTTTTAATTTGGTCTTTTTCTAGCTTATTAAGTAGCATGCCCAATTCATTAATCTTCTCTTTCTCTATTTTGTTCAAATAAGCCTCTAAAGATATAAAATTTCCCCTTATTAGCGCTTTAGCTGGATCCCACAGATTTTGGTATAATGTCTCATCATTGTCATTAGCTTGGGTGAAATTATTAATTGTTTCTTTAATTTGCTGTTTCACCCTGTCATTCTTTAAGATGACATTATTCAGTTTCCAATTACTTTTTGGTCTATTCACCCCTAACTTCTCACTGAATGTAGCTTTTATTGCATTGTGATCTGAGAAGAGGGCATTTATTTTTTCTGCCTTCCTGCATTTAGTTTTGAGGTCTTTATGTCCTAATATATGGTCAGTTTTTGTACAGGATCCATGAACTGCTGAGAAGAAAGTATATTCCTTTCTCTTGCCATTCAGTTTTTTCCAAAGGTCTATCATACCTACTTTTTCTAATGTTCTATTTACTTTTTTAATTTCTTTCTTATTTGTTTTGTGGTTTGATTTGTCTAAATCTGAAAGTGCAAGGTTGAAATATCCCAGTATTATAGTTTTACTTTCTATTTCTTCTTGCAACTCTCTTAACTTTTCCTTTAGAAAGTTATATGCTATACTACTTGGTGCCTATATGTTTAGTATTGATATGGTTTCATTGTTTATGCTACCTTTTATCAGGATATAGTTTCCTTCCTTATCTCTTTTAATTAGATAAGTTACTGCTTTTGCTTGATCTGAGAAAAGGATGGCTACCCCTGCTTTTTTGGCTTTACCTGAAGCATAATAGATTCTGCTCCAGCTTTTTACCTTTACTCTGTATGTATCTCCCTGCTTTAAGTGTGTTTCCTGTAAACAACATATTGTAGGGTTCTGACTTTTGATCCAGTCTGCTATCTGTCTCCGTTTGATGGGAGAGTTCATCCCATTCACATTTACAGTTAAAATTACTAATTCTGTATTTCCTGCCATCATATTATCCCCAGATTATGCTTTTTTCCCTTGACCCCCCCTGAACCCCTTCCCCAATATTTAATTTATAAACCCCACTTGTGACATGCAGCCCTCCCTTTTTTAGTATCCCACTCCCTTCCTTCCAAGTCCCTTCCCTTATTCCCCTTTTCCTTTTCCCTTTTCCTCTCTCCCCTTTTAATGAGGTGAGAGAGAATTCTCTGAAAAACAAATTTGTCAATTATTTACTCTTTGAGCCTCTTCTGATCAGAGTAAGATTTACACAATGTTTCTCCCCCTCTCTAAATTCCCTCAGATATGTTATATTTTCTATGCCTCTTCCTGGGATGTAGTTTCCCTCTTTTTATCACTCCTTCCCCTTTTTCTGATACTATCCCCTTCCCTTTACTACTTCCCCCTTTTTTAAATATATATCAGTAAAATCAAGTTATCCATGCGGACTTTCTATATATCCACAACAGAGATACAGCTCTCAAGAGTTCTGTATACCTTTTTCTGTTTCTCTTCAGTGTTGTGGATGTAGATCAAATTTTTTGTTTAAGTCTGGTTTTTTTCTTAGAAACAAATGGAATTCCTCTGTTTCATTGAATGACCATCTTCTTCCATGGAAGAAAATGCTAAACTTAGCTGGGTAGTTTATTCTTGGTTGCAACCCTTGATCTTTTGCCTTTGGGAATATCAGGTTCCAGGCCCTTCAATCGTTTAATGTGGAGGCAGCCAGATGTTGGGTGGCACCTTGGTATTTAAATTGTATTTTTCTAGCTGCTTGCAAGAGTTTCTCCTTTGTGTAGTAATTCTGCAGCTTAGGCACAATATTCCATGGTGTTCTTTTTTTAGGATCTTTTTCAGAAGGTGTTCGATGAATTCTTTCGACATCTACTTTCCCTTCTGTTTCTATGATCTCTGGACAGTTCTCTTTAATGATTTCCTGTAAAATAGAATATAGGATCTCTTTTGGTCATAGTTTTCAGGAAGTCCAATGATCCACAGATTATCTCTCCTAGATCTATTTTCTAGGTCTATAGATTTTCCCAGTAAGTATTTGATGTTATTATCCAGCTTTTCTTTTATTTTTTTCTTTTTTTTGTTTTGTTTTGTTTTGTTTTGTTTTGTTTGACTGATTCTTGGGTTCTCAAAGAATCATTCATTTCTATTTGTTCTGTCCTGATTTTTAATGAGTTATTTTCTTCATTCACATTTTTTAGTTCTTTTTATACATGCCCAATTGAATTTTTAAATGAATTATTTTGCTCTATTGAATTTTTTTCCATTTCCCTAATTTTTTTAGAGACTTATTTTCTTTTTCCAATTCAGAAATCCTATTTTCTTGAGATTTTTTTTAATCTTTTCCAATTCAGAAATCCTACTTTCCTGTGATTTTTTAACCCTTTCTAATTCACAAATTTTATTTCCCTGCATCTCCTGTGAATTCTTTATTTTTTCCAACTCCAATTTCAGAACTTTGTTATTTTCTATCATAGCTTCTCTTTCCTTTCCCCATTTTAATTCAAACTCTCTTAATTTTTTAATAGTCTGTTCTAGGAGAGAGTTATGTGATGGGGGGCAGATATCGTTCCCCTTTAGGCTGTTATGTGCTGACTCTCTGCTATTAACTTCCTTGGCTTGGATACCCCCTCTTTCTCTGTGTAGAAAGAATCAATAGCTCTTCTTGGCTTTTTACTCATGATTAAGAAATCTTTTGGGGTCTGTCCCTGGGGTAAGAAGTTTATTTATTTATTTCTTTACTAGATTCCTCCCAGACTGGATAGATGCAGTGGCTCCTGCTCCTGAGCTAAGAGACAGGCCTGGGAGAGAGTTCCCCACCCTCTCCCTGGAAGTGCCTCAGAGGTGATTAGTACGGCTGTACTTTGAGGGAGCTGTGTGTCCTAGTGACTTTCCTGAGGTTTAAGGCCAAATAGTAAAGGCAAAACAAAGCCCAGCAAATGTGTCCCATGGGGCATGGATGTCAGCAGGTGACGTGAAAAGCCCCTGCCCTCAAACTGGAAGTGTCTGCCCAGTAACTGCGGTCCGTATTTCAAAGGTTCTGCTTCTTTGGGTCTTCTGCGGCTGAGTTTTACAGCCTCCTGCCAAGCCAGGCACTGTGTGAATTAGATGTTGCCTTGGGCATGTCCCTGCTTTTCAAGCTCTTAACTACCCCCAGGTGAAGCCCAGGCAGCAGAAACCAGGTGCACTGCCCTGCTGAGATCTGTTGAGTCACTTCCGGATTGGGGTGATTCTAGTATCTGGTTTTATATCTTAAAGTGGCTTGATTTCTCTTCTGAACTGCTGTTTTATAAGCAGAGAAGAGCTAACAGTCTGTGCCACATTCCTCTATCTCAGTAGCTTCTCTGATCCCAGAGCTCTCTCTCTCTCTCCCTTTTTTTTTTTTTTTTAAATGAACAAAACCAATGCAGCAAAGATTAAAAGGAAAGCAGAAAACTGGAGGAATTTTTTACATCTAAGAGTTCTGATAAAGGACTCATTTCTAAAATTGAGAATTGATTCAAATTTATAATAATATAAGCCATTCTCCAATAGATAAATAATCAAAGGATATGAACAGAAAAAATTCAGACCAAGAAATCAAAACTATCTCTAGTCATATAAAAAAAAAATCTAAATCACTATTGATAAGAGAAATGTAAATTTAGACAACTCTGAGGTACCACTATAGACCTCTTGGCTAAGACAACAGGAAAATATAATGATAAATGTTAGAGAGGATGTGGGAAACCTGGGACACTAATAAATTGTCGGTGGAGTTGTGAACTGATCCTAACATTCTGGATAGCACTATGGAATCATTCCCCAAAGGCCATCAAATTGTACATACTTTTTGATCCAGTAGTGTCTCTCCTATGTCAAAGAGATTATAAAAAAGGGAAAAGGACCCACATGTGTAAAAATATTTATAGCAGCCCTTTTTGAGCGGATGCCCATGAGTTGGGAAAATGGCTGAATAACTCATGGCATATGAATGTAATGACATATTATTGCTCTATAAGAAATTATCAGCAAGATGATTTCAGAAAGAGCTGAAGAGTACATGAACTGAAGCTAAGTGAAGAGAGTAGAACCAAGAGAACATCGTGCACAGCAACAAAATTAGGTTATGTTCAACTTTGATAGACTTGCTTGGCTCTTCAGCAGTGAGGTGATTTAGGCCAATAACAAAATACTTGTGATGGAAAGAGCCATATGCACCCAGAGAAAGGACTATGGAGAGTGAATGTGGATCAGATATAGTATTTTTGCATTTTTGTCATTGTTTGTTTGATATTTTTCTTTCTTTCTCATTTTTCTCCTTTTGATCTGATTTTTCTGGTGCTGCACGATAAATTTGGAATTTTGTTTAGAAGAATTGCCCATTTTTAACTTATATTGGATTACTTGGTTTCTAGGGAGGGGATGGAGGGAAGGAAGAGAGAAAAATTTGGAACACAAAGTTTTGCAAGAATGGATGTGGAAAACTTTCATTGCATGTATTTTGAAAATAAAAAGCTACTATTGTAGGAGGAAAAATCTATTGGAAAAATATCAATCTAAATATCTAGATTTTTCAAAAGCAGAATCTAATAAGTGTACAATTTAACTGAAAGTAAAGAAAATATATTTGCTTTCTGGCCCTTTACATGTATAGAAGATTGACATCTTTGTTCTGCCATCCTGCATTTTCTCCCTCTTTTCTTCCTTTTTTTTTTTTTTCTTTTTAAATAAAATGAGTGTGCCCAAAGGGTAGTGAATTTTAAGTATGCTTAGAAGGACGAATTTTTCCCCTTGCTTTTTCATTATTAATTTATTTTATTACAAAGGTTAATGCTATTTGTAAATGTTGCATCTCATTTATTGTTTGTTTATTTATAGAAATAGGGTCCTTGGAACACTTTTAAAACTCCTTTTCAGTCTATGTTTATGAGGTGTTAATAAGTGAATATTTGTTTTCATTTTTCAAGTTTGTGATGATTGTTTTAAGAATAAAACCATTTTTATAATGGCAAAGATGAGTTAGATAAGACGCTTTATCAAGGTTTTTTTTTTTTTTCACAGTGCATGGAACTTCTAATAGAAATTAGATTTCTGATTAACTGAAATGGTTATTTCAAAACCAATTCAGTAAATTATCTAATATATGTTAAATGCATAATTGTCTCATTGGTTATTGTCTTCCATTTCTTCCATTGTGTCATCCCTGAGATAATTTTAGGCATAATGATTCATAGGCTTTTTAAATTTTAGTTCTGAAATTTTGAGGGAATTGTAACTAGTAATATTTCTGAGTTGAATTCAGGTATGGATGAGGACCAATAAATCAGAAAACTATCTCAGAGAACAAATAGCCAAATAGCCAAAGAAGTTTGTTCATCTTGGCAAAAAGGAGTTAGGAGAATGACTTTATGAGCTCTTCTTGAGGTTAGATCCCTTTAATTTGATGTCCAAAAGCATGTACCATGCTATAGGAATGACTCCCACTATTCCTCAATCTGGCAAAAGAGTGAAATTTTTGTGTGGTTTTCATATCTGAAGTCAAACAACTAAGGATGCTTTGTTCTGACCCTGTTTTTTTTTTTTTCTTTTATAAGAAATTTCTATATTCAGAGCAAGTGAATTTTAAACTTTAAGCTAACCATGACCATTAAAAGCAATAAGCAAAAATACAAGTATAAAGTCTTCCTCTTTTCTATCTAAAAATGCACAGTCATTAGGTAAATGACTGTTTTCTATCATTGGATAGGTGAATATTTGACATAGTCATCTGCTTATTTCTAAAGATATATCTTATTAAAAATATCTTTATGTATGGTCTCTAACCTTTTCAAAATGACCTTCAGATAATACCATTTATGAGACTCAACTTCTATTCTTATATACTGTCATTTAGAATAGAGATTTTAGTGCAGTTATTTTTTTAATCTGACAAAGTTGTTTATTACATCTATTCAAATAGTCAATTCTATTTAAACAATGGGGAATAATATCTGTTTGTCTTGTGTGTCTGTGGCACAAGCATTTTTAAAATAAATACCTTAATTGATAAGAACAGATCAAGTCATAGGAAATTTGTTTGTTGATGCAACTACAAGTGGCTGCTGTAATTTTGGCATTCTCACTCCTCCAATTTTTCAGGCAATGGGCTTTTTATTAAATTCTCATCCTGAGTGGAGAAATCTGGAACCTTCATCTTTATGGTATTCCAATAAAAAACCATGTTATCATATCTATACACCCAACATTATATTTCTCTGCTGGTGTTATATCTACCTAATTAAGCCTGTTTCTACTCCTGATGCAGAAATAATTTCTCAAAGGAAACAGAAAAGCTGACACAAGGACAGCAGAGTCTCTATTTTTTTTGTTTGTTTTTTTAGGTATGGAAAATTTAATAAGTGTCTTAGAATTTTACTATAATTACAGTGATATGGATCCTCTCTTGTAACTTCTGACTCAAGGGTTTGATATTGAATTGCTCAATGGCTTTTATTTTTAATCATATGTATCTAATATCATATCATATCATATCATGTCATATCTACCTAATCAATTATTATTAATTAAATATTATAAATAATAAATATTATTATAAACTAATAAATATATAAAATATACAATTTATAAAATTAAAAAATATATATTTGTAAATATATATATATTATATATTTATATAATAATATATAAACATATTATAAATATATATATATAATTTAATATGTTTATATATATTATATATAATATTATATTTATATATAATATATTATATATGCTATTATAATATCATATATTATATAAATATATATACATGTATATTTATATGTTTTATATAG
Source organism: Sminthopsis crassicaudata (assembly GCF_048593235.1). Taxonomy (NCBI): domain Eukaryota; kingdom Metazoa; phylum Chordata; class Mammalia; order Dasyuromorphia; family Dasyuridae; genus Sminthopsis; species Sminthopsis crassicaudata. Next base: position 130,553,622 of record NC_133619.1, on the reverse strand, counting down.
TTATATAAAATTAAATATATATATATATATATATATATATATTTATATATATATATATATATATATATATATATATATATATATATATATATATATATATATATATATATATATATATATATATATATATATATATATAATATTAATTATATAGGTCATATCTACCTAATTAAGCCTGTTTCTACTCCTGATGCAGAAATAATTTCTCAAAGGAAACAGCAAAGCTGACACAAGGACAGCAAAATCTCTATTAAAAGAAATATTATTTTGTTTTGGCCTGCCCCAACTCTTTATAGAGTGACTAGCCTTCAGGTCACTCAAACTGTAATTAAGGCACTTAAAATTGAACTAGGAAAGTTTAATCTCAATCTGTTATGCTCTACCCAATGCCAAAGTCCTTTTGAATACTTTCACACATATATCCTTGGCTCTCCAAGTGATCCCATTACTGTTGCAAAGCTAATAACCTCTGCTTCTTAAGTTTGTTTAAATCTTTGTTCACCTTCAGATGATCAGAATTTAACAGCTGTGTTGACCAACTTCAGGGATCTGACTCAGAACCTCACTGGATAATTCACTTCAGTCACCTCCTGATTCACCATTCCAAATCAGCTCTATGTCCATTCCCAGCATGAAGTAGTTTCAGAAAATTAGATCATTGTTCCATATCCCAAAAAATTTTGTGCCCCATTTGTTTGGACAGAAAGTGATTGCTGGGCTTAATGGACCCCAGAAAAATGCTACCCAGTGTCTGAGAGGGTTCTCAATAAGATACAAACTGACTTTGTACTGATTTTTGCTTGGTAATTAATTTTATATTCCTATAATGCCACGGAAATTTAGATTCAGTTTATCTGCAATACTCCCACCCCTCTGACCACTGTATTTCATACCCAGTTTCTGGACACTACTTAACAAGTGTCTCAAGATTTGGCTCCTAAAATTTCAGCATTGGTATGATAGACCCCTTTCTATTTAGAACTTCCAACCCAGTGTTCAAAATATTTTTTAAAACAAATTAAGAATGGGCAATAATGATATCACAAATCTTGTTTTGGACCAAAATAAACAAACAAATGAAAAACAAAAAACAAACAAATAAACAAACAACAACAACAAAAAAAATCTAAAGCACTGATCCCTGAGGTAGAAGGTTCTGATAGAGATCAGTTTAGCTCCATGGTCCCTCCCTTTGAAGAAGTGATCTATTGTGAAATCCAAGTTATGTCAAACTCCTGAGACTGGACAACTCAAGCAGTCTTACCTTGCCATACCCTGTCAGAATCCCACTCATGTTCATATTAAAGTTTCCCTATAAAATCTATTTATGGGTCATCCCATGGCTGTTTCTTTCCTTTGGGTCAGTCTGGCACAGCACTCTGCCTCCTGATATCTTTCTCCTTATCCACCCATACCATGGATCTTCCCTAACTCCACTATGTTCCCCAATCCCATTTATCCTATTCCCATACTTTTTATGGCTAAATAACTATTTTAGAGTACCAAATCCCTTTGAGGATTTAGATTGCCAATTAAGGGCATGCCCCAAACTCATGGAGTGCTCCCTTTCTCCTAGGTAACTGTGGGTTCCACTAAGGAATTTGTGGTTCATATACTATGAAACACTCTATTTCATTTTTACCATTTCCAGTGTCTAGAGGTTCTTCTAACACTTAGTGAATAGATTAGGTCCTTGCATTGCAATTGGTTTACATGTAAGTTTGATTATACTGAATTAGTTCAGTGCTATCTCATATGCTTTTCCATATTTCTTTACAACCTTTACATTATCCTATTTTACACTACCATAATATTTATTTTGTATTTGCATTTGTTTATTCAGTAGTTCTCCAATTATTGATTATATGGGATATTTCCATATAATCTTCATGAAAAGGATTAAAAGTGTGATTTTGAAAGCATGGAAAATGTCTTCTACCAATTCAGTGTAGCACTGAGAGAACTGGTTATAGATGTGAGTAGTAATTGATTTGTTCACGGACACACAGACTATTTGTCAGAGATGGGACTTGAATCCCAGTTTTTGGGGCTTTGTAGTCTAGTTTTGGTCCACCAAATCACACTGCATCATTATATATGTGTGTGTGTGTGTGTGTGTGTGTGTGTGTGTGTGTGTGTGTATAGATAGATAGATCAGATATAGATCTAGATATTGAAATGTTTTAATATGTTTTAAGGATAACATCTCCATGCTGGAATTATTTGGGTGAAAGCTGTTTTCAATTTTATGACTTGATGAGACATATCTGTATTATAATTTATGATGTTTTCAAATGTCCAAAGTCTTGTCTGCAATGTTTTAAATTTTAATTTTTTAAAAATGTGATTCTAGGACTTCCTGCCAAGATGGTGGCGTGGAAGCAGACAGCTGATTGAGCTCCATGTTTTCTCTCAGGATTTACTTCATGATAAGTCTCAGAATTAATGCTTTACCGGAAAATAAATCCACAAATAATCACTAACAGAAGATATCCTTGAAAATCTCCAGAGAAGGTCTGTGTTTGCTCGGGGGAGGGTTGAACAGACGGGGAGCAGACAGAGGGCAGGCATTGAGAACAAGGCAGGGTAACTCACACAGCTCAGACCAGAGGGTGAAGGGGTGTGATCTCTTCCATTTCTGCAAAAATACTTTTACACCATTGTGGATGTTTCTGTCTTGGCAGCAAGCCAGGAGCAGCAGAGAAGGTGTAAACACTAGGTAAAGAATAAAACCCCAGAAAGCTAGTGGCTTTTGTGACCAGGCTACCTCCACCCCCAGCCAAAGTGACTCAGCAAATTCTTAGAGCCTCAGAGAGCAGAAAGCAGAGCCATCACTGTCCTGTTAGTGCCTCGCTGCTCTCTCCCTCAGTTTGTACAGGAAGCTCAGTAACACCATCCAGTCCCATCCCCCACAAAAAAGACCAATTATTTCTCTTGTAAATTTGTTTTCTTTGATTCCCGCTTTGAAAAAATGAACAAAAAATTTAAAAGTGCTCTAACCATTGACAGCTTCTTTATGGAGAGAGAGCAGACTTTAAATACTGAGGACACTTAAAAGCAGATTGTTCCCAGAGGAATGCCCTAAGGGGGATATGAGCTGCTTCTCAATACATAAGACTCTCATAGAGGAAATCAAAAAAGCTCTCACAAGAGAGCTAGAAGAGAAATGGGAAAAGGAAAGGGAAGCTTGGCAAGAGAGCCTGGAGAAGTTATCCAGAGTGGATAAAGAGATCAAATCATTGAGAAATATTAGTGAGCTGGAAAAAGAAAATAGGTCTCTAAAAAATAAAATGGATGAAATGGAAAAAAATTCACTCAAATGGACAATTACAAAAAGATATAAAAAAGTGATTGAAGAAAATACATCATTGAAAATTACACTGGAACAAGTAGAAATGAATGACTCAAGGAGAAACCAAGAAGTAGTCAAGCAAAACTAGAAAAATGAAACAATTGAAAAGAATGTCAAGTACCTTATTAGAAAGACAACAGACTTGGAAAACAGATACAGGAGAGACAATTTGAGAATAAGCGGACTCCCTGAAAAATATGAGGAAAAAAAAAAGAGGCTGGACACTATTTTCCAAGAAACTATCAAAGAGAATTGCCCAGATGTTTTAGAAACAGAAAGTAAAATAGACATTGAAAAAAATTCAGCAATCACCTAGTGAAAGGGACCCTATAATAAAAATGCCAAAAAATATACTGGCCAATTCAAAAGCCTTCAGACAAAGGAAAAAATACTGGAAGCTGCTAGAAAAAAAGCAATTCAGATATGGAGGAGCCACAATAAGTATAACCCAGGATCTAGCAGCATCCACATTAAAAGAATGAAGGGCCTGGAATATGATATTCCAAAAGGCTAAGGAACTTGGTATGCAGGCAAGAATAACATACCCATCAAAAATGAGCATCATTTTCCAAGGAAGAAGATGGACATTTAATGAAATAATTGAATTCCATCTATTCTTGATGAAAAAAAAACAGACCTACACAAAATGTTTGATCTTCAAATACAGAACACAAAAGATTCCTAAAAAGATAAAAAGAAATCTTGAGAACTATACTTCTGCCATAAAGATATATAAAGAACACATGTATAATTTGCCCTAGAAACTAGAGGTGGAAAGGAAATTATATCATAAAAAAGTGTAAAGTGGTGGTACTACATCTCATGAAGAGGCAATGGTAACCTATTATAACTGAGAGAAAGAAAGGAGGGAGAAAAACATAGTGTGTATCAATAGACATATTCGATTTATGGTGAAACTTCTTCCACTTCATTGAAAAGTGAGAGGGAAGGAGTAAGGTAAGGGGAAGGGAATATAGAAATTGTGAGAAAAAGGGGTAAAATAGGAAGAGGAACTTTAAGGTGGGGGAGGGATACTAAAAAAGGAGGGCTGTGAAAAGCAAGAGTGGAGTTCACAAGTTTAATACTGGGTAGGGGGGTAAGAGGGAAGGAAAGGAGAAAAGCATAAGCAAGGGTTAACAGGATGATAAGCAATATAGAATTAGTCATTCTAACCATAAATGTGAATGGGGTAAAGCAGTTAGCAGACTGGATTAAAAGCCAGAATCCTACTATAGATTGCTTACAGGAAACACACTTAAAACAGGGTGATATATTCAAAATAAAAGTAAAAGGGTGGAGCAGAATCTACTATGCTTCGGGTGAAGCAAAAAAATCAGGGGTAGCCATCCTCATCTCAGATCAAGCAAAAACAAAAATTGATCTAATTAAAAGAGATAAGGAAGATCATTATATAGATAATCAAGCAGTATCAATATAAACATATACGCACCAAGTGATGCAGCATCTAAATTCTTAAAAGAGAAATTAAGAGAGCTGAAAGGAGAAATAGACAGCAAAACTATAATAGTGGGAGATATCAACCTTGCACTATCAGAATTAGATAAATCAAACCACAAAATAAATAAGAAAGAAGTAAATAGAATAGGTAAATAGAATACTAGAAAAGCTTGATATAATAAATCTTTGGCGAAAATTACATGGAGACAGAAAGGAGTACACTTTCTTCTCAGCAGTTCATGGAACCTATACAAAAACTGATCATATACTAGGACATAAAAACCTCAAAATCAAATGCAGTAAGGCAGAAATAGTAAATGCATCCTTTTCAGACCACCATGCAATAAAAATTACATATAATAAAAAGCAAGGGGAAAATAGACCAAAAAATAATTGGAAACTAAATAATCTTATACTAAAGAATGATTGGATAAAACAGCAAATCATAGACATAATTAATAACTTCATCCAAGAAAATGACAATAATGAGACATCATAGCAAAATGTGTGGGATACAGACAAAGTAGTAATAAGGGGAAGTTTTATATCTCTAGAGGCCTACTTGCATAAACTAGAGAAAGAGAGGTTCAACAAATTGGGCTTACAACTAAAATTGCTAGAAAAGGAACAAATTAAAAACCTCCAGACAAACACGAAACTTGAATTTCTAAAAATAAAAGGTCAGATTAATAAAATTGAAAGTAAAAAAAAAAAATTGAATTAATTAATGAAACTAAGAGTTGGTTCTATGAACAAAACAACAAAATATACAAACCCTTAGTAAATGTGATTAAAATAAGGAAAGAGGGAAAGCAAATTGTTAGTCTTGAAAATGAAAAGGGAGACCTCAATGCTAATGAAGAGGAAATTAGAACAATAGTTAGGAGCTACTTTCCTCAACTTTATGCCAATAAATTCGATAACTTGAATGAAATGAAAGAATACCTTCAAAAATATAGCTTGCCCAGATTAACAGAGGAAGAAGTAAATAGTCTAAATATTCCAATTTCAGAAAAAGAAATAAAACAAGCTATTAACCAACTCCCTAAGAAAAAATCCCCAGGATTAGATGGATTTACATGTGAATTCTACCAAACATTTAAAGAACAACTAATTGCAATGCTATATAAACTATTTGAAAAAATAGGGACTGAAGGAGTCTTACCAGATTCCTTTAATGACACAGACATGGTACTGACACCTAAACCCTAGGCTGAAAACTGAGAAAGAAATTATAGACCAATCTCTCTAATGAATATTGATGCCAAAATCTTAAATAAAATATTAGCAAAAAGACTACAGAAAATCATCCCCAGGATAATACACTATGACCAAGTGGGATTTATACCAGGAATGCTGGGCTGGCTCAATATTAGGAAAACTATTAGCATAATCGACTATATCAATAACCAAATTAACAAAAAACATATGATCATCTCAACAGATGCAGAAAAAGCTTTTGATAAAATCCAACATTGATTCCTACTAAAAACACTCGAGAGTGTAGGAATAAATGGACTATTCCTTAAAATATTAAGGAGCATATATTTAAAACCATCAATAAAAATCATATGTAATGGCAATAAACTGGAACCTTTCCCAGTAAGATCAAGAGTGAAACAAGGTTGTTCACTATCAACATTACTATTCAACATTGTACTAGAAACACTAGCCTTGGCAATAAGAGCTGAGAAAGAGATTCAAGGAATTAGAGTAGGAAATGAGGAAATAAAACTATCACTCTTTGCAGATGGCATGATGGTATATATTGAGACCCCCAAAGACTCTGATAAAAAGATTTTAGAAATAATTCAGAACTTTAGCACAGTTGCAGGATACAAAATAAATCCACATAATTCCTAAGCATTTTTATACATTACCAACACAACCCAAGAGCAAGAGATACAAAGAGAAATCCATTCAAAATAACGGAAGATAGTATAAAATATTTGGTAATATATCTACCAAAAGAAAATCAGGAATTATATGAGCAAAATTACAAAATACTTGCCACAAAAATAAAATCAGAGACATTGAGTGCTCTTGGATAGGCTAAGTGAATATAATTAAGATGACAATACTCCCTAATTGATTTATTTAGTGTTGTACCAATCAGACTCCCAAGAAACAATTTTAATGACCTAGAAAAAATAACAACAAAATTCATAAAGAAGAAAAAAAGGTTGAGAATTTCAAGGGAAGTAATGAAAAAAAAAAATCAAATGAAGGTGGTCTAGCTGTACCTGATGTAGAACTATATTATAAAGCAAGTCACCAAAACCATCTGGTATTGGCTAAGAAATAGACTAGTTGATCAGTGGAATAGGTTAGCTTCACAGGGCAAGATAGTGAATAAAAATAGCAATCTAGTTTTTGACAAACCCAAAGATCCCAACTACTGTGATAAGAATTCATTATTTGATAAAAACTTTTGGGAGAACTGGAAATTAGTATGGCAAAAACTAGGCATGGACCCACATTTAACACCACATATTAAGATAGGATCAAAATGGGTTCAAAATTTAGGCATAAATAATGAGATCATAAATAAATTAGAGGAACATAGGATAGTTTACCTTTCAGACTTGTGGAGAAGGAAGCAATTTGTGTCCAAAGGAGAACTAGAGATCATTATAGTTCACAAAATAGAAAATTTTGATTACATCAAATTAAAAAAAAAAAAAAAAAACTTTTGCACGTACAAAACTAAAGCAAAGAAGTTTAGAAGGGAAGTAACAAATTGGAAAAATATTTTTACAGTTAAAGTTTCGGATAACGGCCTCATCTCAAAAATATACAGAGAATTGACTTTTTAAGAAATCAAGCCATACTCCAATTGATAAATGGTCAAAGGATATGAACAGACAATTTTCAGATAATGAAATTGAAGCTATTTCCACTCATATGAAAGAGTGTTCCAAATCAATATTGTTCAGAGAAATGCAAATTAACACAACTCTGAGATACCACTACATACCTGTCAGATTGACTAAGATGACAGGAACAAATAATGATGAATGTTGGAGGCGATGTTGGAAAAATGGCACACTGATGCATTGTTGGTGTAGTTGTGAAAGAATTCAACCATTCTGGAGAGCAATCTGGAATAATGCCCACAAAGTTATCAAATTGTGCATACCTTTTGATCCAGCAGTTCTACTACTGGGCTTATATCCCAAGGATATACTAAAGAAGGCAAAGGGACCGGTATGTGCCAAAATGTTTGTGGCAGCCCTTTTTATAGTGGCTAGAAACTGGAAAATGAACAGATGCCCATCAATTGGAGAATGTTTGGGTAAATTATGGTATATGAATGTTATGGAACATTATTTTTCAGTAAGAAATGACCAACAGGAGGAATACAGAGAGGCTTGGAGAGACTTACATCAACTGATGCTGAGTAAAATGAGCAGAACTAAGATATCATTATACACTTCAACAATGATACTGTATGAGGATGTATTCTGATGGAAGTGGATATCTTCAACATAGAGAAGAGCTAATCCAATTCCAATTGATCAATGATGGACAGAATCAGCTATACCCAGAAAAGGAACACTGGGAAATGAGTGTAAACTGTGAGCATTTTTTTTGTTTTTCTCCCCAGCTTATTTTTACCTTCTGAACCCAATTCTTCCTTTGCAACAACAACAACAACAACAACAACAACAACAACAACAACAACAACAACAAAATTCGGTTCTGCACATATATAATATATCCAGACTATAACATATTTAATATGCATGGGAATGCCCACCATCTAAGGGAGGGTGTGGAGTTAAGTAGGGATAAAATTAGGAACAGAAAGGAGTACAAGGGATAATGTTGTAAAAAATGTTATAATTATAAAATTAATAAACAAAAAAGAAAAAAAGAAAAAAAACTTCCATCATGAGCATAGAATTTTGTTATATCTTGAATTTTAAGCTACCTTTGTATACTCTTTCATATCTGTGTTTCCAAATATCTAAGTGGTCATTAGTGATAACAGCTGAAAATAAATCTTCAAACATTCTCCACACACACACACACACACACACACAGAAAAAAAAAAAAAAAATGTGGTTCTATTGGCCAAAATGTTATTTTAAGAATGCCTCGCATTTTATTTTAATTAACAATTAAATTTAATTTAGATAACTAAGAATATTTGGTAATCTATGTGTATATTTACCAAATTACTTATACTTGTATATTTTAGCAACATTAAATTTCATTCATAAAATGTGAAAATTTTCTTTTTTTAACTGGAAAATGTAAATTTGGTCTTATAAATGTACAAATTATTTTTCCTTTTATATCTTCTCATAAGTATCTGAGAAAATGTTTTTCTTACTTTCATAAATTTAGTTACACAACAATTAGGTTTACATATATTAAGGTTGATAAATTCTTATTTATCACATTCATTTACCACAACATATTGTTCTTTATCTCTATTGATGCTATTAGAATTCAATTTTCTATCAAATCCTTAATTTTATTTCCATTTTTATTTTATTTTTATTCCATGTAAATATTGCCCTCTATGCTCATATACACACACATATACACACAAACACAAACACACACACCAAATATATTTTTTTCTAGATGCATTAAATTTTGAATGTCTTCTTGTCAGGGTTTTATGTACTCTTTTGATTTGTTTGTCATGGGTTATTTTCAGCAATTCTAGTTGTTTATTTTAATGTTTTCCTGAACCATTATATTAAAATTATTGGGACATCTAGGTGGCGCAGTGGATAGAGCACCAGCCTTGAATTCAGGAGGACCCGAGTTCAAATCTGGTCTCAGACACTTAACACTTCCTAGCTGTATGACTCTGGGCAAGTCACTTAAACCCAGCCTCAAAAAAAAAAAAAAATTATTTTGTTTACCTAAATTCTTAAGATTTCTTTGTTATCTATTATCCATATCTTTCATTTGATTCAAAATATTTTGTATCCAGTAAGAATATCTCAGCAATGTTTGGAGCTTACTGTTCTAGTGTTCTAGTCTGAATTATATGTAATTCACTATACTTAAGTTATAATTCTGTTATTTGTGCCTGCCATTGAGTTGTTTTTAAATAGGACTGCCTGTTGCATTATTCATATTTGCTATTTTTCCATTATTTCATCAAATTCCATTGTTTCAATTCTTGCTTAATTTTCTTTTTCTTTTCTTGGTTCAGCCTCTTATTTCCTTTGGTCTTTGGTTTTCTTAGCATGACATATTCTTTTTCTATTATATTTAGTTATTTAAATTGAATTGAAAATGTCTCTCAATATCCCGTGTTGTTCTTGTTGTTTTCTTTCTATCTGGAGAAAAACTGGAAAGAAGCACTTTAAGTGTTTATTATATGCCTGGAATTGTGGTATTTATCGCTTATGAAAAGACACACACCATGCAATTCTTGCATCACAGGAGTAGATAGTTTATGAAGCAGTATCAAGCACATACAAATATAAATACAAAAAAAGAAAGAAAATATAAAAATAAGATGATTTATCTCGAAGAGAATTGTTATGCTCCAAGTCATTATTAATCAGATAAATGCAAATTACAACAACTCTGATACACCACTACACACCTGTCACGTTGGCTAGGATGACAGGAAAAGATAATGATGAATTTTGGAGGGGATGTGGGAAAATTGGGACACTGATGTACCAATGGGTGGAGTTATGAATACATCCAGCCATTCTAGAGAACAATTTGGGACAATGCTCAAAAAATTATCAAACTGTGCATACCCTTGTTCCAGCAGTATTATTACTGGGCTTATGTCCCAAATAGATCTTAAAGAAGGGAAAGGTATGTGTATGTGCAAAAATGTTTGTGGCAGCTCTCTTTGTAGTAGTCAAAAACTGGAAACTGAGTGGATGCTCATCAATTGGAGAATGGATGAATAAATTGGGGTATATGAATGTTATGGAATATTACTGTTCTGACCAGCAGGAGGATTTCAGAAAGGTCTGGAGAGACTTACATGAACTGATGATGAGTGAAATTGCAGAACTAAGAGATCATTATATACTTCAACAACAATACTATATGATGATCAATTCTGATGGACGTGGCTCTCTTCAACAATAAAATGAAGCAAATCAGTTCTATTTGTTCAATAATGAATAGAACCAGCTATACCCAATGAAAAAACTCTGGGAAATGAGTATGAACCACTACATAGCATTTCCAATCTCTCTGTTTTTGTCCGCTTGCATTTTTGATTTCCTTCACAGGTTAATTGTACATTATTTCAAAGTTCAATTCTTCTTGTGCAGCAAAATAACTGTATGGATATTTATACCAATATTTTATTTAGCATATACCTTAACATATTTAACATATATTGTCTTACCATCTGGGGGAAGAGACAGGGGAAAGAGGGAAAAATTGGAACAAAAGGTTTTATAATTGTCAATGCTGAAAAAGTACCCATGCATATATCTTGTAAGTAAAAAGCTATATATACATATATATATATATATATATATATATATATATATATATATATATATATATATATATATATATAAAGAAGAGAATCATTAATAGAATCAGGAAGGCCTCATGGAGAAGCCAATGTTTAAGCTGAGTTTTGAAGAAGATGAGGGATTCCAAAAGTAGAATGTGGAAGATAACATTTCAAACATTGGAGATAACCTATGGAAAGACATTGAGAGAAAAATGTTAGAATTTCATTTGCAAGAGACAATAATAAAGTTACTTTGATTAATCTGAATTTGTCTATATGCCAATTAAATATGATATATGTAAATGATAAGTTATATGAAGCAGGTTATAAAAGGCTTAAAATGTCAACTATAGGATGCTACATTTTGTTTTTTAGGTACCTGGAAATCTTTGTAACTTATTGAGGTAAGAAGTAATATGGTGAAACCAGAACATTTATAATAAAACTTTGAAAATTTGTATGGTTTGAAAATAAGAAAGCCTTGTTACAGGAAGAGTAAGTAGGAGACAATAGTACAGAAAATAAAAAGTACAGAACTAGGATGGCTATAGTATAAACTGTGAATAGATGGAGCTGAGAGAATATAAAGGAAAAATTTATAACACAGCAAGGGTAATTGAGTATGTTCTGTGTTCCATGAGGCTCTTGGAATTGTCTCCTTGCCTCCAGAATAATATATACTAATCATTGGGATGCTAAACAACTTCAAGTTTTCCTTATTGGAGAAGATGGTACTAAATACATGCATACACACACACATGAATGCATGAACATATACTCATACACTACATGATCAGTCATTTCCCATTTTATATTTCCTAGGTATGCTTATGTTGACTTTCAGTCTTGTTTCCTCATCTGTTAAATGGATTTTATACCATATACTTTACAAATCTGTTCTGCTAAATAAATAATGTAAATAAATAAAAAGTCTTAAAAAGTAAACATTTTAAAATTTTCATTTTATCTGAGAAGCTATGCATTTTTCCCTGAGCCACTTATCTGAGAATACATATATAATACACATATGCAATACACAATTATTATTATATCATCATTATTATATAATGATTATTAGAAATTAGATTCTTGAAATTAAGAGGACATTTTTTATGATTATGAGGAAACAGCAAAGGATACAAGATTCTCTTGAATAGGTATGCTCTGAACAAAAATATTTAAACATATCCATATATATATATATATATATTTTCATACATACATGCATATCTATGTATACACATACACACGTATCTGTGTATACACATACATATATTTTGATATATGTATTATGATGAAAATATAAAATTAACCCTCCATAAGGATAAAAGCAAACATTTTCTGTCATCATCCTCAAGTGACTTTTTGCTTATTGAAAACCGTAAGTCTCATATTATCATGGAAGTGTGTTGACTCTGTTTGCCTCTATAAGGATTGCTTTGAAATACAGAGTAGAAAAATGTCTAAAACAATAATTTTTGAGGGTGGGGCAAATGGACATAGAAAGCTTTTTTTTTTTTTTTTTTTTTTTTTTTTTTTAATCTCAACATGAAGAATTCACAGTGTTTTTGTATCCTTCCATTGTATAGCAACATTCATCGCAGTGGTATCCAATTCGAGAGTCCCCAAAATGAAATACAAGTGTTTTTCTATTAGTGGATGTGGAGACTCACAAAAAGTAATAGGAATCAAATAGCTTGCTTCTGCAAATCTGATCCTGTTTCAGGGGAGATAACAGGAAGAATACTGACATCTGTGATGAAAGTGTAGTGAACAAAGAAACTTACAAGTGTGATTTATGGTAGCTGAAACTGTTATGGTGCCTGTCCTCATTCAGTCACACAACTGAGATTGGAAAGCTGTACTTTTTTAAAGTTTCTGGAGACAGAAATAAACAATGGAATTGTGCGAAAAAGTAAAAGCAAAGCAAATTCATATGGTAGGCAGTTTTATTTGAGACATGAAAAGAGAAATTACATATAAAGATCTCAAAAAGGATAAAGAATAATCAAAATATATAACATACAAAAAGAAGAGATGCTGAGATATAATCATTTCTACTCTTTGTACATATAATTCACAGAACAAGTTATATCATATTATTTCTAGAATTGCATATGAAAAAAATCTCATTTTTAAGTCTTAAAATGAATTGGATAAAACACTAATTTGTTGTTTATCTCTGATGATTAATGTGGAATCTGAGATCAGCTTGAGGATGATGTTAGAAATAAAATTTAATGATTAAGAATCATTTGACACAGAAAAGAATGGATTTGAGAAGGGAAAAAACATGAATATTTGAACAAGAAAGCTATAAGTTAGTCAATAAGTGTTTATTAAGTGCCAACTGTTTGTAAGCCACTTTATATGTGCTAGAAATGCAAAGACAAAAAGGATGCAATGCCTGCACTCAAGGTGCTTTATGGTTCCTTAATCAATTTTATGTCTGGTAAGTAAGTAAGTATATGGACAGAAAAGAGAAAAAAAAAGTATACAAGGTGACACTCATGTATGAAGCCTGTCAGTGTAAATATAGCAATAATCAACAAATATGAAAAATGAAAGGTCTTTCACAAGACAATAAGGTGAGGAAAATTAATATCTTATTATCACCAGCATTTTATTAGCGATATTCACGGAAAAATTGGGAAGGAATTATATCTTCTGATATATGTGGACTAGGATTTAGGCACAAATCTGAAGTAAAAATAAAACTCCATTTCCAATATATGCCTAACATAGAATGTTTCCATCTCTTGATAAGTGAGAAGGGGAAAAAAAAGAAGCTTCTATAAAGTTTTCAAATCATAATAAGCAAGGGAAACTTCTAAGGATGAACAGGGACATTATAAGCATTGTTTGTGTCAAGAAAACATAAAAAAGTTAAGATGATATTGTCTAAAATAACTTGAACTACGCTGGTCATAGATTATGACTGGAAATTAGGTTATCATCTAAATACATACTTTAATTTTCACTGAGGTTAAGTCCAATTAAGACTTGTTCTAGAATCTAATCATATTTCTGACATTTTGTATACTTTCAAAACCATCTGTCTTGGAGATGTATTTTTAAAACTACTTATGGAAAAATAAGGAAGAAATTATTACTAATTAGTGAACATGTACTGTTATTGCTTTCCTATTTTTTCCAGTTTCAATTAATTTTTTTTCATTGCTATCTTTTGCCTACACTCATTAGTATGATGGGAAACCAAATATCTACACTTGAAATTATTTAAAATTTAATGAGTAGAATAGCTACATGAGGTAAAATACATTAAAAGTAGCAATGTTTAAACTTAAGTCTCAAACATCCAAGATCCAAGACCTATGGAAAAATCAATTGCTTTTTTAAAAAAAATAAATTTGAGAATAGAAATTAATTGAGATTCCACCATTTATTGAACTCTGACTGTGGAGAATTTACCTGGAAAGAAAGATTATTAAATCAAAACTTCTCTATATTCCACTTTTTAAAATACAAGTACTCTACCAGCCAGCACTGCAGTCACAGGAAATGGAGATGTTTTGAGTTCTGTTGATAAGTTTATTTATGTTGGGTCTATACTTTTCAGGAATGTGCTCACTAATAATGAAATTGATACATGCACTGCCAGTTCTACTGCAGTGTTTGGGAGACTCTGAAAGAAAGTGTTTGAGAGAAGGAATAGTAGACTGATTCACCAAACTGAACCTTATTGCTGTCTGCCTGTGAAACCTGGAGAATATACAATTGACATGCTAGAAAATGAATTGCTTCTAGTTGAATTGTCTTAGGAAGATTCTGAAGATTACCTGGCAGGATAAAGTACCAGACACTAAGGTCCTTTCTTACACTAAAAGGTCAAACATTCAAACTCACCACTACAGAGAATACAATTTTAGTGACCTGACCATGATGTTCAAATGTTTAAAGTATGCTTGCCTAAATAAATATTTTACAGAAGATTCACAAAAAACAAATGCTCACATGCCAGTCAGGAAAAACAATACAAGGTGACTCTCATGATCTCTTTGAAGAACTTTAGAAATGATTGCATGACATGAATGACATTGCCACTAAATCAAGCAGCATGGCATGCCCTCATTAAAGAAGTTGCTGAAATCCATAAGCAAATCATAGGTGAAGTAGTTTAATATAAATCTGAAGTGTACAGATTTAGAGTGTTCATCCAAAATGTCACATGAACAATTTGTGTCTGACCTGTAGTAGAATATTCTGAGCTTATTGATTTGCTCAGTCACAGGAGGACACATTGTAATTTAATTCTAACAGTGATATCATTTCACTTCTCTTGGAGAATGAAAGGCAGCAACAACAAAAAATGTTATTTCTTCTTCATAAGAGATGGGCCTGTGTATGCATGTGTGTATGTGTGTGTGGGGGGGTAATGAGAATATGCTGTAATAGCAGAAGCACCAGAAATTGTAGGGAATGATTGTTCTTGGCAACGTACACTAAAAAAGACATTTCAAATATATCATTTAAAAATATCCAAGTGATATCATGTTTAGAGCTCTACACTGGTATTCAATAAAAATTGAATTAAAATTTGGCATCAGACAAATTTGACCCTGTACAAGTCATTGAACTACAATTTGTTTCACATTCCTAATCAGTGGAATATGTATAATAATAGCAGCTGTCTTCTAGGATCATGTGAAGCTTAAACAAGACAATGTGCATTAAGCACTTGAAAACTTTCAAGATCTGTATCTACATTTAAGATAGTATGATTAAATCACAATTTTAAAATTTAGGTAAATTAGAAAAATACTATTCATTTGTACAAATTATATTTGCCTACCCACATTTGATTGATTGTATTTTTGATTGCAATTGAACAAAAGAAACATTGAACTTGGAGTTACACAAGTGAGTTTGTCATGTCTGAGACACTGTCCATGTAGGCTATCACAAGTCAATCTGTCTGACACTTTCAGTTTAAAAAACAAACAAACAAACAAACAAACAAACAAACAAAAAAAAACATGATCATAGTACTTTATGGTGAGCAAATTCTTAAATGATCAGCTAATTCTTCCAATCATTTGATTTTAAAGATGGGGAGTAGAGATGAAGCTAAATTCGTTACCCAAAGATTTATAGTTTGACTGATCATAAACATTGGCACCCAATTTTTTTTTTAATTCGAAATCACTTTGTGCTTTCCATTACCCTATATTGCATTATGATACTACTACTTTTCATTGGTGACTTCATAAGGTTGCTCTCAGGAACCCATTTTGTAAATTGCAAAGATACAGAAATGGGAAAAATTCCAATCTAGGTTTGGAATTGTTTTTCTCATAGTTGTAATGATTTTCTCTTCAATTTCTGTCATTCCATTTTTCTGGCCCTATTACCTTTATGACGAAGGGTATGGATTTTGGAATTTGCTTTAGAAGTCTATATATTTATATAGTCACTAATCGTGGAAAAATAAATTAAAAAGTAGTAAGCCTCTACAAAAGAGGAAATCATGCATCTGGCCTCATTCTCAATGTCTTCAAATCAATTTAGTTGTTCAGCTAAGCACAAAAACATCTCACAGGATTAAATGCCGTCCACTTGAAATGTGCCACACTAAATGTGCATTTCATAAACAAAGCCAATTAAATTTTTTATGAAACCTCAGGCAATGTCTAGACTCGGAAATGTGGATATGGGAAGATAAGTAAAATATAATAGCTTGAAAATGAGTACTACAAACACTGATCTCAAATGTTTCCACATGTCTCTCACTGTTTTTAATGGAAATTGTCCTGGCCCATTTAAGGATTATTTTGGTTCTAAGAGGAAAGCAATGTTAAACTCAATGTGGCATTTTACTAATACACATGTAGGCCAACTCTTTCAAACAGGCAAAATAAGCTTTTGTTATCTTGCTTATAGAGTTCTGGATGACAGATCTCATGCCAACTGGAATTTATGCAGAATCATTATAGGCAAATCAGCTAAATTGAAGTTGCAGTGAAGATAACCATTTCAAATTTCATTTGAAGAATAAAAGGAGTTTAGTGAACAGTACTTCATAAATGGCTAGCTTCATTTTTAGATCAATTTGAAACACATAATTATGCTTTTTTGGTTTTATTTTCAGTTACAACTGCTCTTTCAATTTTTTATTACAATCTGTTTATTCATCAGTCCATGAGTTAATGGGAAGTACCTTAGTCATTGTAACAATATGCTAATTTATTAATTATATATATGTATTTATCTTTATATAAGAAAGACAATTAGCATTTTAGTATTAAAATCACATTGTTCATATTTTATACATTAATCTCTCAAAAATTCTTACTATTTTCCTCAAATATTCAACCAATGCAAACTTATTTTATAATATGTATGTGACTAAGTGGACAAATTTATTAGTTTTATTATTATCTCTATTGTTGATGATAATTTATCTCCAATAAGTTTTTTCAATATATTTAAACCCATATTGACTATAGTCAAATAAAATGTAATTGAATTTTATAAGTCTGTGAAATTTTACATGAATTAATTAATCTTAAAATTATTTAAAAGCATATTAAGCATTTACCATATGTCAAGCACTTAGGATAACAACAAAAATAAAGACCATCCTTGATTTTAATGAGTTTTTATTCCAATAGCAGGAAACAAAACTAGAGGATTGGTGACCAGAGATGCATATCTTGGTTCATAATGTTATAAGGATTGTGAATGAAGGCACAATGAAGTAGATTTTCCTTCCCTTTGAAGTATAAAATATTGATTCTTTTATGATTTCAGACATGGGAAAGTATGAGAGAAAGTGGAGCATCAATAATAATAAGAAAGTGTCTAAAGAGGATGATAAAGGAATAAATGAAGCAGAAAGGGAGCCAACTCAGGTACTTGGATACAGTGGATAACTTGATTAGACCTTTATTGAAAGTGACACCTGGTGGTGTTAGTGACTTTTCTAAGGTCACACAGAGATTAGAACCAGGATTTGAATCCTGATTTAGGACTTTTTCCCTATATTACATAGATTTTCATAGTACTTCATGTAAAATATATCTCAATTGATCTTCACAGCAATCCTTTGAGGCAAATAATTTTATAGTTCTCATTTTATAGATGGAAATAAAAGCATTAGAAAAAACTAAGTGATTCATCCATAGATATCTTCCCCCCCTCCCCCCAAGGCTGGGGTTAAGTGACTTGCCCAGGGTCACACAGCTAGGAAGTGTTAAGTGTCTGAGACCAGATTTGAACTCAGGTCTTCCTGAATTCCAGGCTGATGCTCATCCACTGCATCACCTAGCTGCTAGAAGGGTGATAAGAGAGACTTTACAATGCTAAATTGATGTACTAGTTGATAAGGAAACAATGAATTTTATACTCAGGAAAGTGATATGGTAATATCTGTACTTTTTAAATATTGAATTGGTAAATCTATGGAAGAACAATTGGAGTGGAGTATGACTAAAGGCAGGGAAAACAAATTGGAGTTTATAACAATATTCCAGGTAGCAAAATTAGTGGTAGTTGTTTTGGTTGATAGAAGGGATAGAAGTTCTACATAGTATTGTTGTAAAATTGTTAAGACTTGGCAAATGAATGTATACAAGAGGTAAGAAAGAATGAAGATTCCTTGTCAAAAACCTGGATGATTTTGGAGAGTGCTAATGCTCTTGATAGAAACAGGAAAGTCAGAGAAAGCATAGCTTTGGAAAAAGAGATAATCAGTTCTGTTTTGCACATTTGGAGTTTGTAGTGACTACAGGATCATTTGCAGATGGTTTTTGAAAGATATAGACCAAATGTCAGGCTAGTGTTTGAAGTTGGAGACTTTCTGGGTTTTCATTTGATATGTCATAAAATATTTTGATGTGTCTCATTTTGATAACTATAATTATAAAGTATTTCTTCCCCAAGACAGCAGATAATCTCCAATATTCTAAAATAACAGTAGCTACAATGAAAGTGATACTACTTCTAACCATGTCTATCACAGATTATCCTTGACAGTCTTTTGTGACTTGTTCATGTTATCATAAATTAGTCAGAAGGGATCTGCTAAATATTTTGAGGATCTCCCTCAAATTCTCTTAAACTTTGAGTTATCAGGTATTGCTCATGCTCATTACATGATTAATTGACATTATTTTGATACAAATTTCTCTTGGTAGTGGGGAGAAATTTTTTTTAATGTTCTTTGACTGTTTATGTTTGATGAAATGGTCTTTGACATTATATATTTGCATATAAAATCATTTCCAAAACACTATTTGTTTTCTATAGTTTTCCTTTGGAATATAAATCTATTTAAACATTTCACCAAAGTGATCCAATTGTCATTATGTTTTGATCAGGATCACAAAAGTTAATTAAGTTTCAAAAAATATAACCATGACTGTTCATCAGGATATATGGTTAGGACAATATTTGACAATATACAATATACATGAGAGAAAATTCCCAAAGAAAATCTAATCTTATTTGGGAATATATCTACCAAAGTAGAGTCAGGAATTATATGAGCAAAATTACAAAACATTTGCCACAAAAATAAAGTCAGATTTAAATAATTGGAAAGACATTCAGTGTTCTTGGATAGGCCGAGCGAATATAATAAAGAGGACAATACTCCCCAAACTAATCTATTTATTTAGTGCTATACCAATCAGACTCCCAAGAAACTATTTTAATGACCTAGAAAAAATAACAACAAAATTGATATGGAAGAATAAAAGGTCGAGAATTGCAAGGGAACTAATGAAAAAAAAAGTCAGAGGAAGGTGGTCTAAGTGTACCTGATTTAAAGCTATATTATAAAGCAAGAGTCACCAAAACCATTTGGTATTGGCTAAGAAATAGACTAGTTGATCAGTGGCATAGGTTAGGTTCACAGGGCAAGATAGTGAATAAAAATAGCAATCTAATCTTTGACAAACCCAAAGATCCCAAATTTTGGGATAAGAATTCATTATTTGACAAAAACTGCTGGGAAAACTGGAAATTAGTATGGCAGAAACTAGGCATGGACCCACATTTAACACCACATACTAAGATTAGATCAAAATGGGTCCAAGATTTAGGCATAAAGAACGAAATCATAAATAAATTGGAGGAACATGGGATGGTTTACCTCTCAGACTTGTGGAGGAGGAAGGAGTTTGTGTCCAAGGGAGAACTAGAGACCATTATTGATCACAAAATAGAACATTTTGATTACACCAAATTAAAAAGTTTCTGCACAAACAAAACTAATGCAAACAAGATTAGAAGGGAAGTAACAAGTTGGGAAAAAATTTTTACAGTTAAAGGTTCTGATAAAGGCCTCATCTCCAAAATATACAGAGAATTGACTTTAATTTATAAGATATCAAACCATTCTCCAATTGATAAATGATCAAAGGATATGAACAGACAATTTTCAGATGATGAAATTAAAACTATTTCCATTCATATGAAAGAGTGTTCCAAATCACTATTGATCAGAGAAATGCAAATTAAGACAACTCTGAGGTATCATTACACACCTGTCAGATTGGCTAAGATGACAGGAACAAATAACGATGAATGTTGGAGGGGCTGTGGGAAAACTGGGACACTGATGCATTGTTGGTGGAGTTGTGAAAAAATCCAACCATTCTGGAGAGCAATCTGGAATTATGCCCAAAAAGTTATCAAAATGTGCATACCCTTTGACCCAGCCATACTACTACTGGGCTTATACTCCAAAGAACTACTAAAGAAGGGAAAGGGACCTGTATGTGCCAAAATGTTTGTGGCAGCCCTTTCCATAGTGGCTAGAAGCTGGAAGATGAATGGATGTTCATCAATTGGAGAATGGTTGGGTAAACTATGGTATATGAATGTTATGGAATATTATTGTTCTATAAGAAATGACCAACAGGAGAAATACAGAGAGGCTTGGAGAGACTTACATCAACTGATGCTGAGTGAAACGAGCAGAACCAGAAGATCATTATACACTTCAACAATGATACTGTATGAGGATGTATGCTGATGGAAGTGGATTTCTTCAACATAGAGAAGAGCTAATCCAATTCCAATTGATTAATGATGGACAGAACCAGCTACATCCAGAAAAGGAACACTGGGAAATGAATGTAAACTGTTATTTTTACCTTCTGAATCCAATTCTTCCTGTGCAACAAAAAATTCGGTTCTACACACATATATTGTATCTAGAATATGCTGTAAAATATTTAACATATATAAGACTGCTTGCCATCTGGGGGAGGGGGTTGGGGGAGGAAGGGAAAAAATCTGAATAGAAGTAAGTGCAAGGGATAATGTTGTAAAAAATCACCCATGCATATGTACTGTCAAAAAAATGTTATAATTATAAAATAAAATAAAAATTAAAAAAAATCTAATCTAATATAAAAGGGCATACCATTATAAGTAAAAGTAAGAGAATGGAATGAAGTATCTTACATAACTATGGACAAGCAAAATTGTTGATCACATATTGATAAGTGGTTATAAAATCCAAAATTGATAATTTTGATAACTTAAAACTAAAAAACTTTGATATGAATGTAAGTGATACAGCTGGAATGAAAATATTTTGATCAGGAAAAACACAGCAAAACAAGCCTTTACATTAAATATCTATTAAGAATTGATTTCTGAGATATTTTGGAAATTAAATGCAAATTAAATTCAGTTAAAATGCCAAAGAAGAGAACATTACTATTCCTAAGCTCTACCTCACCTTCTTAAGTTCCACATGTCTCTGCCTAGATTGCTTTTGAATGATTTAAATTTCATTACTCACAAGGATTATGTCCACAAGATGCCTTATAGTGCTGTGTGACTTTAAAGCACACGATTAACTGAATTAGGGTATTCTAAAATTTTCCTGAATTTGTCACCTGAATATAATTTGCAAAGAAGCAAGAATACACAATAGTACTTTGTTGTTCATAACTGTGAACTTCTTTTTCCATTTTTATTCTTTCAGAGCAAAGCTTTTTAAATGCACATTTCAGCATTTAGTGTGAAGTATGGTGGGACATGAAGTTTTGTTTACAAGTTCAGCACAATTTAACCTTTATTTTTAGTTTGGCCCAGAATAGTTGAATGAGTCCAAGGAGCTGTATAAAAAACAAACAAACAAACAAACAAAAGAAGTCTGACTGATTGCTGACTGATTAAAAGCTTTTCTCCTCTCACCATACCAATGTGTAAGCCTGTCATTCCTGGGAGATAGCCAGTAATGAAACATTTTTAGGTTTGAGCTATATGACAAGACTGTATTTAATAGAACCTGTGAGATAAATTGAGTTCAGCTAAAAATAGCCCTTAATATAACACTATCATTATCTCTTAATATACTTTTCCTTGGAATTCACTGGAAAAGCAGGTAAAGAAAGACATATTTGTGATTCTTATACTTATAAAGTCATTTAGCTAGGATTTATATTTTAGAAGGAATAACTAGGTCTATTTGTGCAAAGAACTAAACTCTAGGGAATATATAGATAACAGTAGAAATACCTCATCATTAGCTAAAGAAAAAAAAAAAAAACTTTAGAAAATTACTGATCTCTCAGGGCTCATCAGGCTCTAAATCCTATAAACCCATGACCTGTTTTAAAGTTCTTCAGTGTGTTTCTCAGCTATCTTTGCTCATTTAAGCAGGGACACATTCTCATATGTAGTATAAAGCTAAGGTCACTACAGGCAGTGATTCTGAGTTTTTCTCCAAGGTCTTATGCTGATTTCTCCATTTCTCTTTAATTAGTTTACATATATCTTCCAGCTATTGACATAGTACCCATCTTCCAGCAGGCTATAAGAACTCAGCAACCAAGGGAAATGAATGAAAACTAAAGTTTAAGTTTAGGGAGCTTCTGCCCAGTCAACAATTTAACTTCATAATGGTCATATATTTCTTGGATTAAAAGAGTTTTTGAATACTTTCAAGTAGATAATTTAGAACTCTTCAGAATCTTTCTTAAAGATAATTTCTTTCTTTTCTTTTTTCCCCCTGAGACAATTGGGGTTGAGTGACTTGCCTGGAGTTGCACAACAAGGAAGTATTAAGTGTCTAAAGCCAGATTTGAACTCAGAGCCTCCTGACTTCAGGGATGGTGCTCTATCCACTGAACAACTTAGCTGCCTTCTTCAGAATCTTTAGACAAAAATTTCTAATCTAATATTACATTTGTATTTTCCACACTGAGAAGAAAAAAAATTATTGGCTCTTGGGAATATCTATAATATACTATTAATCCACAACACCAAAACTAATATTGTGAAAATCAATATCAGTTCTTTTTTGTCAAGTCTTTATCTCTATGTAAGAATGGAGTAGTCTACTAACAGTCTTTTATACTTATTTCTAGGAAAGGAATGACTGGAGATGTAGATTATCTATCAGTAACTTGGTTGAGTCATCCCAGAGAAGATTTTTTCCCCCAGCCTTAGTATGATTTGGTGTGGGAAAGCTAAAGAGATGTAAAATTTTATGTGCTTTTGCCACTCACTTCAAAAATGGTTGTCTAACTTACATGAACTGATGCTGAGTGAAATGAGCGGAACCAGGAGATCACTATACATTTTAAAGATACTGTATGAAGATGTATTCTGATTGAAATGGATATCTTTAACATAGAGAAGATCTAATTCAGTTCCAGTTGATCAATGATAGACAGAATTAGCTACACCCAGAGAAAGAACACTGGGAATTGAGTGTAAACTGTTTGCATTATTGTCTTTCTACCCAGGTTACTTTTACCTTCTGAATCCAATTCTTATTGTGCAACAAGAAATTCAGTTTTACACACATATATTGTATCTAGGATATACTGTAACACTTTTAACATGTATGGGATTGACTATCATTTAGGGGAGGGGATAGAGGGAGGGAGGGGAAAATTTGGAAAAGAAGAGAGTACAAGGGATAATGTTGTAAAAAAATTATCCGTGCATATGTACTGTCAAAAAATTATAATTATAAAATTAATTTTAAAAATGGTTCTCTAATAATTGATACCACTTAAACACACAAGAAAGAATTGTTCTGATTTTTTTTTCTTTCATAGTTTTGCTTGATAATATGAATTAATATATCACCCAGTTCATATGGAATTTCTAGTGTTCCCAAACTGGGGATATAATTGCTTACTTGCTTAACTCATTGACAGAGTTGAAATTGAATGCGGAGTTGGACAATTTTAAAATTTAATTTAGTGGGAAGGGAAGAAATCTTTCTAATTTTTAAAAACATATTCAAACTTTAAACTATATTGTTATGATTGAAAATTGACAGTATTTTTAAAAATTGGACTGAATCTACTACCTCAGAAGGCCAGGTTGGCTCTCTAGTAGCTTTTATCAGGCATCCTTTCCTCAGATAAACAGCTGGTCCCTTTTTTCTTTTGTGAATTAGCAAGCCTGGAAAAAACTTCTTCTGAATCTATTGCTTCTACTCAGTATTCATCAAAACATATTTTATGGTTTTAGAGCCAATACAAGGTATAGTGCCAGCTGAGTCTCAACCACTGAACTTAACCAGCTGTGATTAAACAAAATTGAGAAAGATAAATGAGAAGTTACTAAGAGTGGTTTTATAAATCTGTAGTAAATTCAGTTGCAAAAATGGAGGAGACACAGTTGATTTAGTGAAAATGATTGGTGTTACTTTGTATGATGCCAAATAACTATTTTGGCTTGTTCTTTTATAAATAATCATTCAAGAGAGTAAATTGCTTAAAATTAATTTTACTTAAAAAGAAAGACCATGTTTTATGTTTTTCTACCTTCTCATATCTTATTACAATTTCATTTTCTATTGGGGTGTTAGTATTTTGCATTTATGGATACTTTTGTTTCCTTGACACATAATAAAAGAAAAACTATGCAACTTAAAATAGATATAATCAAAATCTGACAGAAAGAATATGATCTCAATGTCAAGTAGAGAAGGAGTACTTAATTTTTTTTTTTTGTACCACGTACCCCATTCTGTAGTAAGTCTGATAAAATTCATGGACCACGTCTTAGTATTAATATTTTTAAATACTTAAAATAAATATGATTATAAAAATTAATGTTGAAATAAAGTTATTAAGATATTCATGAGTTTCAAGTGGAGAACTCCTATACAAGAGATATCTTCTAAGTCTATGGAATAATATATTAAATCAAAGATTAAGAAAGCCAAAAAAAGAAATCTTACATTGTCCCCCAATTAAATAGAAACACCAAGATGGCAGGGAAGATACACGTGAATTTTTAAGCTCCCTTTTACCTTCAATACCAAATAGTTAAATCGCCTCAAAAATAACACTGGACTGATAAAAACCACAAGGATTAGAAGCACAACTTACCAGCTGAAGAGAATCTGTAATTTCATCAGAAAAGGTCGATTCCAAGGGAAGGAAAAAAAAAGACCAGCACAGACAAGGTTGGGTTTGGGGCTAGCACATTGTGCCGAACAGGCTGGGGAGAACTCCAGATTCACAGAAGCTACTGAGATAGACAAATCTGGCATAGGCTGATAGCTCTTCTCTGCTTGTAAAACAGCAGATCAGAAGAGAAAGCAAAGCCACTTTTAAAATAAAAAAACAAACAAACAACAACAACAAAAAAAGCCAGAAAATATAACTACCCCAAAAAGAAGTGGCCTAACACCAATCTTGGCACAGTTGTGCAGTCACCTTCTGCCATCCGGGGCTTTTGCTTGGGGCAGTTAAGAACCTGAACAGCTGGGGACACAGCCTGGGGCAGTCTCTAATCCACATAGCACAGGGCTCAGACTGAGGCAGTGGAACTCCTGCAGCAGTGACTGTGCTTCCAAGGCAGAGATTTTCGGTTTGAGTGCAGGGGCTTTTCTCGGGTCAGCTGCTAATATCCACAGCCCCACAAGAGGCTGTGGCCTGGGATTGTGATGCTTTCACTGTTTATCCTCTAGCCACAGGGCAGTCACTAGGCAATACAGCGGGGGTCCCCTCACTGGGCACTCCTTGCAATGCAGCCGTGCTAACCACTTCTGAGTCATGTTTTTGGGGGGGAGGGGAACTCTCTTCCCAAACCTCTCTCTTAGCCCAGTCACAGAAGTGCTGCATCCTATCCTCAGTCTGGGAGGAAGCTGGTAAATTTCCTACTCAAGGGCAAACCCTTTTAACAATGAAATTGAAGAGAACAATTGACACCTTCTATACAGAGAAAGAGGTATCTAACACCAAGGAGGCAAACAGCAGACAGTCTCTAAAGGGGAATGATACCTTCCCCCATCACATAAATCTCTCTTAGAAGAGACTATTAAAAAATTAAGAGAGTTAGAAGAAAAAATGGGGAAAGGAAAGAGAAGCTATGCTAGAGAGTAACAACATCCTGAAATTTGAGTTGGAAAAAATAAAAAAAATTCACAGAAAGTTCAGGGAAACAAAATGTGTGAATTAAAAGAGGTTAAAAATTCACAGGAAAGTAGGATTTCTAAATTGGAAAAGATAAAAAATTCCCAAGAAAGTAGGAATTGTGATTTGGAAAAAGAAAATAACTCAATAATAATAATAATAATAATAATAATAATAATAATAATAATAATAATAATAATGGTAATGGGAAAAATTCCACAGAATAAAATAATTCACTTAAAAACTCAATTGGACATATACAAAAAGAATTAAAAAATGTGAATGAAGAAAATAACTCATTAAAAATCAGGACTAAAGAAATAGAAATGAATGATTCATTGAGAAACCAAGAATCAGTCAAACAAAACAAAATGAAACAAAAATGTAAAGCTGGAGTATAAAGTCAAATATTTACTGGGAAAATCTATAGACGTGGAAAATAGATCTATGAAAGATAATCTGAAGATCATTGGACTTCCCGAAAATTATGATGAAAAAAAGAGCCTAGATTCTATTGTACAGGAAATCATCAAAGAGAAGTGTCCAGAGATAATAGAAACAGAAGGGAAAATAGGCTTTGAACGAATTCATCAAATGCCTTCTGAAAAAGACCCTAAAACAAAAACAAAAACAAAAACAAAAACAAAAACAAAAAAACTCCATAGAACATTGTGGCTAAGCTGCAGAACTACCAGACTAAGGAAATATATTTTGCAAGCAGCTAGGAAAAAAAAAAACAAAAAAACAATTCAAATATCAAGGTGCCACAATAAGGGTCACTCAAGATCTGGCTGCCTCCACATTAAAGAATCGAAGGACCTGGAATCTGATATTACAAAAGGCAAAATAACTTGGAATGCAACCAAGAATAAACTACCCAGCTAAGTTTAGCATTTTCTTCCAAGGAAGAAGATGGAAATTTCATGAAACAGAGGAATTCCATTTGTTTCTAAGAAAAAACCCAGACTTAAACAAAAAAAAATTTGATCTACATCCACAAGACTCAAGAGAAGCAGAAAAAGGTAAAAAGAACTCTTGAGAACTGGATTTCTGTTGTGGATATACAGAAAGTTCACATGCATAATGTGATTTTACTGATATAAAATAAAAAAGGGAAGTAGTAAGGGAAAGGGGATAGTATCAGAAAACGGGAAAGGAGAGATAAAAAGAGGGAAACTACATCCAAGAGGGAAAGAAAATTTTCCACATCTAAGGGAATTAAGAGAGGGGAAGAAACATTGTATGAATCTTACTCTCATCAGAGTAGGCTCAAAGAGTAAATGATTGACATATTGGTTTTTTCAGAGAATATTCTCTCACCTCACTAAAAGGGGGGAGAGGAAAAGGGAAAAGGAAAAGAGGAATAAGGGAAGGGAACAAGAGAGGGGAAGGGACTCATAAGGAGGGTAGAGGAATACTAAAAAGGGAGGGCTGTGCATCACAACTAGGGTCTATAAATTCGATGTTGTGGAAGGGGATCAGAGGGAAAAAGGGGCAAAAAGCATAATCAGGGGATAATAAGATGGCAGGAAATACAGAAATAGTCATTTTAACTGTAAATGTGAATTGGGATGAACTCTCCCATCAAACTGAAATGAAATGAAACTTGAAACTGGATCAAAAGTCAGAACCCTACAATATGTTGTTTACAAGAAACAAATTTAAAGCAAGGAAACACATACAGAGTAAAGATAAAATGATGGGGCAGAGTCTATTATGCTTGAGGTGAAGCCAAAAGAGAAGGGGTAGCCATCCTTATCTCAGATCAAGCAAAAGCAGAAATTGATCTAATTAAAAGAGAAAAGGAAGGAAAATATATCCTGCTAAATGGTAGCATAGAGAATGAAGCCATATCAATACTAAACATATATGCACCAAGTGATATAGCATCTAACTTCCTAAAGGAGAAGTTAAGAGATTTGCAAGAAGAAATAGACAGCAAAATTATAATAGTGGGAGATCTCAACCTTGCAATCTCAGAATTAGACAAATCAAACCACAAAACAAATAAAAAAGAAATTAAGGAGATAAATAGAACATTAGAAAAATTTGGTATGGTAGATCTTTGGAGAAAACTGAATAGTGATAGAAAGGTATATACATTTTTCTGAGTAGTTAATGGAACCTATACAAAAATTGACCATATATTGGGACATAAAGATCTCAAAATTAAATGCAGTAAGTAAATGTTTTCTTCTCAGATCATAATGCAATAAAAACTGCATTCAACAAGAAGATAGGGGTAAATAGACCAAAAAGTAATTGGAAACTAAATAATCTCATCTTAAAGAATGACTGTGAAACAGCAAAATATAGAAATAATTAATAATTTCACCCACGATAATGACAACGATGAGACATCATACCAAAATTTGTGGGATGCAGCTAAAGCGGTAAAAAGCCTCTTTAGAGGCTTACTTGAATAAAATAGAGAAAGAGAAGATCAATGAATTGGGCCTGCAACTCAAAAAGCAAGAAAAAGACCAAATTAAAAACCCCAGCCAAAAACTAAATTTGAAATTCTAAAATTAAAAGGAGCAATAAATACTATTGAAAGCAAAAAAAACAAAACAAATCAAAACAAAACTATTAAATTCATAAATAACACTAAGAGTTGGCTTTATGAAAAACCTAATAAAATAGATAAACCTTTGGTAAATCTGATCAGAAAAAGGAAAGAGGAAAATCAAATTGTTAGTCTTAAAAATGAAAAGGAGGATATTTCCACAATGGAAATTAGAGCAATAATAAGGAATTACTTTGCCCAACTTTATGCCAACAAATTTGATAACTTAAGTAAATGGATTACTACATCCAAAAATATAGGCTTCCTAGATTAACAGAGGAGGAGGTAAACTGCTTAAATAGCCCCATTTCAGAAAAAGAAATGGAAAAAGCTATTAATCAATTCCCCAGGAAAAAATCCCCAGGACCAGATGGATTTACATATGAATTCTACCAAACATTTAAAGAACAATTAGCCCCAATGTTATACAAATTATTTTTAAAAATAGGGGATGAAGGAGTCATACCAAAATCCTTTTATGATACAGACATGGTACTGATACCTAAGCCAGGTAGTTTGAAAACTGAGAAAGAAAATTATAGACCAATCTCCTTAATGAATATTGATGATAAAATCTTAAATAAGATATTAGTAAAAAGACTTCAGAAAATCATCCCAAGGAGAATACACTATGATCAAGTAGGATTTATACCAGGAATACAGGGCTGGTTTAGTATTAGGAAAACTATTAGTATAATTGACCATATAATAATCAAATTAATAAAAAAAATATGATCATCTCAATAGATGCAGAAAAAGCATTTGATAAAATCCAACATCCATTCCTACTAAAAACACTTGAGAGTATAGGACTAAATGGACCATTCCTTAAAATAATCAGGAGCATATATTTAAGACTATCAGTAAACATCATATGTAATAGCGATAAACTGGAACCTTTCCCAGTAAGATCAGGAGTGAAACAAGGTTGCCCACTATCACCATTACTATTCAATATTGGAATAGAAATATTAGCCTTGGCAATAAGAGTCGAGAAAGATATTAAAGGAATAAGGGTAGGAAATAAGGAAATCAAACTATCACTCTTTTCAGATGATATGATGGTATACTTAAAGAACCCCAGAGATTCTAATAAAAATTATTAGAAATAATTCAGAACTTTAGCAAAGTGGCAGGATACAAAATAAATCCATATAAATCCTTAGAATTTTTATACATCACCAACAAAATGCAACAGCAAGACATGCAATGAGAAATTCCATTCAAAACAACTGTCAAGATTATAAAATATTTGAGAATCCATCTACCAAAGAAAAGTCAGGAATTATGCGAGCAAAATTACAAAACACTTGCCACAAAAATAAAGTTAGATTTAAATAATTTGAAAGACATTAAGTGCTCTTGGATAGGCTGACCGAATAGAATAAAGATGACCATATTCCCCAAACTAATCTATTTATTTAGTGCTATGCCAATCAGACTCCCAAGAAACTATTGCAATGACCTAGAAAAAATAAGAACAAAATTCATATGGAAGAACAAAAGGTTGAGAATTTCAAGGGAATTAATGTAAAAAAAAAAGTCAGATGAAGGTGGTCTAGCTGTGCCGGATCTAAAGCTATATTATAAAGCAGCAGTCACCAAAACCATTTGGTATTGTCTAAGAAATAGACTAGTCGATCGGTGGAACAGATTACGTACACAGGACAAAATAGGGTACAACTATAACAATCTAGTGTTTGACAAACCCAGAGATACTAACTTTTGGGATAAGAATTCATTATTTGAAAAAAACTGTTTGGAAAACTGGAAATTAGTATGGCAGAAATTAGATATGGATTCACACTTATATACCAAGATAAGATCAAGATGGGTCCATGACTTAGGCATAAAGAAATGAGATCATAAATAAATTAGAGGAACAGAGGATAGTCTACCTCTCAGACCTGTGGAGGAGGAAGGAATTTATGACCAAAGGAGAACTAAAGATCATTATTGATCACAAAATAGAAGATTTTGATTACATCAAATTAAAAAGCTTTTGTACTAACAAAACTAATGCATAGAAGATTAGAAGGGAAGTAACAAATCAGGAAAACCTTTTTACAGTTAAAGGTTCTGATAAAGCCTCATTTCCAAAATATGTAGAGAACTGGCTCTAATTTATAACAAATCAAACCATTTTCCAATTGATAAATGGTCAAAGGATATGAAAAGATAATTTTCAGATGATGAATTTGAAACTATATCCACTCATATGAAAGAGTGTTCCAAATCCCTACTGATTAGAGAAATGCAAATTAGACAACTCTGAGATACCACTATACACCTGTCAGATTGGCTAAATTGACAGGAAAAGATAATGATGAATGTTGGAGGGGATATGGGAAAACTGGGACACTGGTGCACTGTTGGTGGAGTTGTGAAAGAATCCAGCCATTCTGGAGAGCAATCTGGAAGTTTGCCCAAAAAGTTATCAAACTTTGCATACCCTTTGATCCAGCAGTGCTACTACTCGGCTTATATCTCAAGGAAATCCTAAAGAAAGGAAAGGGACCTGTATTTGCCAAAATGTTTGTGGCAGCTCTTTTTGTAGTGGCTACAAATTGGAAAATGAATGGATGCGCATCAATTGGAGAATGGTTGGGAAAATTATGGTATATGAATATTATGGAATATTATTGTTCTGTAAGGAATGAGCAACAGGATGAATATAGAGAGGCTTGTAGAGACTTACTTGAACTGATGCTGAGTGAAATGTGCAGAACCTGGAGATCATTATACACTTCAACAACGATACTGTATGAAGATATATTCTGTTTTAAGTGGATATCTTCAACATAAAGAAGATCTAAATCAGTTCCAGTTGATCAATGATGGACAGAAACAGCTACTACCAGAGAAGGAACACTGGGAAAGGAGTGTAAAATGTTTGCACTATTGTCTCTCTACCCAGGTTACTTATACCTTTGGAATCCACTTCTTACCATGCAACAAGAAATTTGGTTTTACACACATATATTGTATCTAGGTTATACTGTAACACATTTAATATATATGGAATTGCCTGTCATCTCGGGGAGGGAGCAGAGGGAAAAAGGGGAAAATTTGGAAAAGTGAATACAAGGGATAATGTTGTAAAAAAAAATGACCCATACATATGTACTGTCAAAAATTATAATTATAAAATTAATAAATTATAAAAAATAAAAAAAAAATTAAAAAAAATTAAAAAAGCTTTACTAAAATTCAATAAAATAAACAAATAAAATAAAACTAAAACAAAATAAAAAAAAAATAAATAGAAACACCTTAGTCTCTCTGAAAAAATGGTGGAATAAATGAAAATAAATATATGCTAGCATGGGTGATTAAGTGTACTATAAACATACATTATTTTAGCCCCCAAATGTAGCAAATATAGCACCTGAATTTGAGTCTTAGTTTCTTTCCTATCTAATGCATTGCCAAAGAGAAAAGCACTGATATAATTTAAACTTTATTTTCTTTCTTTCTTTCTTTTTTTTTTTTCAAATGGTAGTAATACCTGTGCCATTTATAAGATTGTAATGAGGAAATATTCATAACGATGTGAATGTTAGTTGATATTAGCTCATTCATCTGAACCTCAGTTTCCTGATCAATATGAGGGAGTTGATGATATCTATACTATATACTAATGTAAGCATTGTCAATAGTAAAGTAATTTAAAATATGAATTTTTCAAACTGTTACTCAACTTTTTGATTCTTTCATGTCAAGATTGCTAGATCGATGAAATATTAATTAAATTAATTAAAATTTCCTTCTAATAATTCTCACTAAAATTTACAATCTAGGTTACATAAAGTCCTATATTTACCTTTTAAAAAATGTAGATAAGTGTTTAAAATTTTTAGCCATATTCACCCACTCTCAACTTGGAAAATTAAAAATAAATAAATTACTTAAAAATACCATACAATCTTATCATCAGGGATTAGAAGAAATAAATAATACAAACATATATACCCTGAAGGACCCTTATAGAGCAAAGCAGAATGTCATATAAATTAGTACTATCGTAACTGAATTAAATAGTGCTAAGGAGTCAATTGAGTAGAGGTACAAGAAGTGACAGAATTATGTTATAAATGTTAGCAAGTTTCTGGACAGTGTCAATGCTTGAAATTCTGGGGTGAGGAGAAAAGGAACAAAAGATAACAACTAAATGACTTCAGTTTTGACCCACAAGGACAGTTGAACTGAAAATGTGTGAAATCTAAAGAGATGGTGTTATTTGTTATGATACTCTTAACTCTGCCTGTCAATTCAAGCTGTTATTTATGCCTCCTCACTGGCTAATGCTGGAGAGGAAGTAAGTAGAAAGGATGTCTTAGGAACATGAATATGCTTGAAGTTAAATTGAAAGAAATGAAGAGTAAGCTAAATGATTTAAATAGGGGCAAATTGGGGAAAATGTTGTAATGTGTGAAAAAGATAATTTTTCCCATAATCGCTTTGAATGAAGGGAAAGTAAATATAGAGGAAAAGGACTGTACTAATCAAGATGAGGTATGACCAAGCACAGAATAGCTTTAGCTGTGGGGATAATATAAGAATGAAAAACTGTCAAGTGGTGTAATCTCGTATGTGTAATGCTACAAAGAAGAAAGCAAAAACATTGTACTTGACTTAGTGAGGTGTTCTGTGAATTATGGGGACAGAAATATTTTCCTATATTAAAATAATACTTTAAATTATTCAAATTAAAAATTGAATTACTTGTTTGATTTTGGAGTTAGAAATATCTGAATTTAAATGTAGTTTCAAATAATTACTAATTACATGTTTTTTTGAACCCCTCTTTGAATTGTTTTTCTCTTCTATAAAATGGGAAATATGATAATACTTTCACCTGAGGGTTGTGGCAAAAAGCACATGAGACAATAACCATATAACACTCAGTACAATGCCTAACACATAGTAAGCACTATAGAAATGTTAGCTATGATTATTAATTTTATTTTACTTAAAGATTTTAACATATATGTACCAAAATTAGATTATAATAGTCATTGATTATTGTGTCTTATGGACCCAGTTTATTTCATTAATTACCACTCCACCTCTTAGCCAGTACCATGTGGCTTTGATGAGTGTTATAATAAAGTTGAGGATCTGCTACAGCCAGGCCAACTTCATTTGCATTTCTTTCATTAATTCCCTTGAGATTTTTGACCTTTTGTTCTTTCAGATGAATTTAGGTTTTTGTTTGTTTGTTTGTTTGTTTTTCTGGCTTTATAAAAAAAAAAATGTTTTGGAGTTTGATTGGCATAGCACTGAGCAATAAGGCTAATTTAGGTAGAATTGTCATTTTTATTATATTAACTTGACCTACCCATGAGCAAATGATATTTTCCTAATTGTTTAATCTGACTTAATTCGTGTGAAAAGTGTTTTGTAATTTTGTTGTATAGTTTCTGAGTTTGTTTTGACAGGTATATACCCAAATATTTTATTTTGTCTAGAGTTATTTTAAATGGAATTTCTCTGTCTCTTATTGCTGGGCTTCATTAGTAAGATATAGAAATCTGATGATTTTTATGAGATTATTTTATATCCTTTTGTTAAAGTTGCTAACTGTTCAAGTATATGTTTGCATGATTGCCTAAGATTCTCTACGTATACCATCATATCACCTGCAAAGAGTAATAGTTTTATCTCCTTATTCCCAACTCTAATTCCTTTAATTTCTT
This sequence comes from Sminthopsis crassicaudata, assembly GCF_048593235.1. Lineage (NCBI taxonomy): Eukaryota > Metazoa > Chordata > Mammalia > Dasyuromorphia > Dasyuridae > Sminthopsis > Sminthopsis crassicaudata. The sequence continues at coordinate 130,518,716 of NC_133619.1, read as the reverse complement.
TTTTTATTTATTTATTGCTAGAATCATAATTTTAGTACGATTAAATTACAGTGGTGATAATTGGTATTCTTGTTTCAAAATTGATTTATTGGGAATAATTCTAATGTTTTTCCCATTTCAAATAATGCTTGATAGAGGCTGCTTATCATTTTAAGGAAAACTTTGTTAATTTTTTTCTGCATCTGCTAAGATTATCATATGGTTTCTGTTAGATTTGTTATTGATAGTAAATTATGCCAATAGTTTTCCTTATATTGAACTAGCTGTGCATTCCTGGTCTAAATCCTACCTGGTTGTAGTATATTAATTATGTGGCTAATGAGTTCTTATACTATCTTTGCTAATATTTTATTTTAAAATTTTGCATCAATATTCGTTAGGGAGATAAGTTACTAATCTTTCTTTGTTTTGAACCTTCCTTGTTTAGGTATCACTACCAGATTTGTGCCTTGGAAGGAATTTGGCAGGACTCCTTCTTTGATTATTACTCCAGATAGTTTACACGGTATTGGGATGAATTGTTTTTTAAATATTTGGTAGAATTTACTTGTAAATATATATGATTCTGGAGATTTTTCATTAGGGAGTCCATTGATAGCTTTTTAAAATTTTTATCTAAAATGGGGTTATTTAAGTAATTTATTTCCTCTGCAATTAAACTGGGCAATTTATAATGTTGTAAATATCCATCTATTTCAGTTAGATTGTCAAATTTATTTCAATACAATTGGGTAAAATAACTTCTAACTTTGCTTTGATTTCTTCTTCATTTGTGATGAGTTTACTCTTTCCATTTTTAATACTTTGGTTTTTTACTTCCCTTTTTCTAAAAAATCAATGAAAAGATTATCTACTTTGTTGGCTTTTCTATAAAACCAATTTTTATTTTTATTAATTGGCTCATTTTGTTTTACTTTCAATTTTATTAATCTATCCTTTATTTTTTCAGAATTTCAAATTTAGTTTTTAATTTTTTAATTTGTTCTTTTTCCAGCTCTCTTAGTTGCATTCTCAATTCATTGGTATGGGGGGGGGGGGAGCCAAGATGGCGGAGAAGAAACACACGACTCAGTGAACGTCCTCACTCCCTCACAACCAATTAGATAAATTAAGTCTCAAAATTAGCTCAGGACTGATAGATACCACAAGGACTGGAAGCACGACTTACCAGCTGAAGAGAATCTGGAGTTTCAACAGGAAAGGTCAGTTCTCAGGGGAGGAATAAGAAAGACCAGCACAGACGGTGGGGTAGGGGCACACTGCGCCCATTGCGCTGGGAGGGGCTCTGGGATCAGAGAAGCCACTGAGGTAAAGGAATCTGGCACAGGCTGTTAGCTCTTCTCTGCTAATTATTTAGCAGTTCAGAAGAGAAAGCCAAAATATTTTAAAACTCAGATTAGATTCCCCCCCCCCCACCCTGGGGGTGACTCAGCAGAGAATCGGCACCAGGGGGTGTGGCCTCAGCTACCACCTGAGAATAGTTAAGAGATTGACAAGTGGGTGGATACGGCCCAAGGCAACACACACTGCCTAGCTTAGCTGGAGGGAGTGGAACTCAGCTCCAGGAAGTCCCAGAGAAGCGGAACCTTTGAACTAGGGACCGCGGTTTCTGGCAGACACTTCCGTTTTGAGCGCAGGGGCTTCTCACGTCACCTGCTGCAGACATCCACTCCCCACCCAGACACATAGGCTGGGCTTCCTGCTGTCTTCACTATTCTACGCCCTGGAAGCACAGTAGTGCTAATCACCTCTGGGGCACCTCCAGGGAGGGGGTGGGGAACTCTCTCCCAGAGCTCTATCTTAGCTCGGGCGCAGGGGCCGCTGCATCCATCCAGTCTGGGAGGAAGCTGGTAAAGAAGTAAATAATTTCCTACCCCAGGGACAGACCCCAAAAGATTTTTTTAAGTATGAGCAAAAAAGCTAGAAAAACTATAGATTCCTTCTATACAGAGAAAGAGCGGGTGTCCAACCCCGAGGAAGTTGACAGCAGAGAATCAGCAGACAACAACCCAAAGGGGAACGATTCCTGCCCCCCATCACATAACTCTCTCCTAGAAGAAGCTCTTAAAAAATTGAGGGAGATCGAAGAAAAATGGGGAAAGGAAAGAGAAGTTATGATAGAGAATAACAATGTCCTGAAATTGGAGTTGGAAAAAATAAAGAATTCACAGGAGATGCAGGGAAACAAAATTAGTGAATTAGAAAAGGTTAAAAAAACACAGGAAAGTAGGATTTCTGAATTGGAAAAGATAAAAAAGTCTCAAGAAAATAGAATTTCTGAATTGGAAAAAGAAAATAATTCTCAAAAAAAAAAAATTAGGGAAATGGAAAAAAATTCAATAGAGCAAAATAACTCATTTAAAAACGAAATTGGGCATTTACAAAAAGAACTAAAAACTGTGAAAGAAGAAAATAACTCCTTAAAAGTCAGGATGGAACAAATAGAAATGAATGATTCACAGAGAACCCAAGAATCAGTCAAACAAAACAAAAAAAATGAGAAGCTGGAGAACAACGTCAAATACTTACTGGGAAAATCTATAGACCTGGAAAATAGATCTAGGAGAGATAATCTGCGGATTATTGGACTTCCCGAAAACTATGACCAAAAAAAGAGCCTAGATTCTATTTTACAGGAAATTATCAAAGAGAACTGTCCAGAGATAATAGAAACAGAAGGGAAAGTAGATGTGGAAAGAATTCATCGAACTCCTTCTGAAATAGACCCTAAAAAAAGAACACCACGGAATATTGTGGCTAAGCTGCAGAATTACCACACAAAGGAGAAAATCCTGCAAGCAGCTAGAAAAAAACAATTTAAATACCAAGGTGCCACAATAAGGGTCACCCAAGATCTGGCTGCCTCCACATTAAAAGATAGAAGGGCCTGGAACCTGATATTCCGTAAGGCAAAAGATCAAGGACTGCAACCAAGAATGAACTACCCAGCTAAGTTTAGCATCTTTTTCCATGGAAGAAGATGGTCATTCAATGAAACAGAGGAATTCTATATGTTTCTAAGAAAAAAACCAGACTTAAACAAAAAATTTGATCTACATCCACAAGACTGAAGAGAAACAGAAAAAGGTACACAGAATCCTTGAGAACTGTAACTCTGTTGTGGGTATATAAAAAATACTCAAGGATAATTTGATTTTACTGATATAAAAGAAAAAAAGGGGGGTGTAGTAAAGGGAAGGAGGTCGGTTCAGAAAAAGGGGAAGGAGTGATAAAAAGAGGGAAACTACATCCCAGGAAGAGACATAGAAAATACACCATATCTGAGGGAACTTAGTGAGGGGGAGAATCATTGTGTGAATCTTACTCTCATCAGAAGAGGCTCAAAGAGTAAATAATTAACATATTTGTTTTTCAGAGAATTTTCTCTCACCTCATTAAAAGGGGGGAGAGGAAAAGGGAAAAGGAAAAGGAGAATAAGTGAAGGGACTTGGAGGGAGGGGGGAGGGATCCAAAAAAAAAGAGGGAGGGTTGTGCGGCACAAGGGGGGTCTGTAAATTAAATATCGGGGAGGGGGATCAGGGGGGTCAAGGGAAAAAAGCATAAGCTGGGGATAATACGATGGCAGGAAATACAGAATTAGTAATTTTAACTGTAAATGTAAATGGGATGAACGATCCCATCAAACGGAGACGGATAGTAGATTGGATCAAAAAGCAGAACCCTACAATATGTTGCCTACAGGAAACACACTTAAAGCAGGGAGATACATACAGAGTAAAGGTAAAAGGTTGGAACAGAGCCTATTATGCTTCAGGTAAAGCCAAAAAAGCAGGGGTAGCTATCCTTATCTCAGATCAAGCAAAAGCAGAAGTAGATCTTGTTAAAAAAGATAAGGAAGGAAACTATATCCTGCTGAAAGGTAGCATAAATAATGAAGCCATATCAATACTAAACATATATGCACCAAGTGGTATAGCATCTAACTTTCTAAAGGAAAAGTTAGGAGAACTGCAAGAAGAAATAGACAGTAAAACTATAATAGTGGGAGATCTCAACCTTGCACTCTCAGATTTAGACAAATCAAACCACAAAACAAACAAGAAAGAAATTAAAAAAGTAAATAGAACATTAGAAAAACTAGGTATGATAGACCTTTGGAGAAAACTGAATGGCAATAGGAAGGAATATACTTTCTTCTCAGCAGTTCATGGATCCTATACAAAAATTGACCATATACTAGGACATAAAGATCTCAAAATTAAATGTAGGAAGGCAGAAATAATAAATGCCTTCTTCTCAGATCACAATGCAATAAAAGCTACATTCAGTAAAAAGTTAGGGGTAAATAGACCAAAAAGTAATTGGAAACTGAATAATCTCATCTTAAAGAATGACTGGGTGAAAGAGCAAATTATAGAAACAATTAATAATTTCACCCAAGATAATGATAATGATGAGACATCATATCAAAATCTTTGGGATGCAGCTAAAGCGGTAATAAGGGGAAATTTTATATCTTTAGAGGCTTATTTGAAGAAAATTGAGAAAGAGAAGATTAACGAATTGGGCTTACAACTTAAAAGGCTAGAAAAAGACCAAATTGTAAACCCCCAACCAAAAATTAAACTCGAAATACAAAAATTAAAAGGAGAAATCAATAAAATTGAAAGTAAAAAAACTATTGAATTAATAAATAAAACCAAGAGTTGGTTTTATGAAAAAGCCAATAAAATAGATAAACCTTTGGTAAATTTGATCAAAAAAAAGAAAGAGGAAAATCAAATTGATAGTCTTACAAATGAAAAGGGGGATCTTTCCACCAATGAAGAGGAAATTAGAGAAATAATAAGGAGTTACTTTGCCCAACTTTATGCCAATAAATTTGATAACTTAAGTGAAATGGATGACTTCCTCCAAAAATATAGGCTCCCTAGATTAACAGAGGAGGAGTTAAATTGCTTAAATAGTCCCATTTCAGAAAAAGAAATAGAACAAGCTATTAATCAACTCCCCAGGAAAAAATCCCCAGGGCCAGATGGATTCACATGTGAATTCTACCAAACATTTAAAGAACAATTAGCCCCAATGTTATATAAATTATTTGAAAAAATAGGGGATGAAGGAGTCCTACGAAATTCCTTTTATGACACAGACATGGTACTGATACCTAAACCTGGTAGATCGAAAACTGAGAAAGAAAATTATAGACCAATCTCCTTAATGAATATTGATGCTAAAATCTTAAATAAGATATTAGCAAAAAGACTTCAGAAAATCATCTCCAAGATAATACACTATGATCAAGTAGGATTTATTCCAGGAATGCAGGGCTGGTTTAATATTAGGAAAACTATTAATATAATTGACCATATTAATAATCAAATTAATAAGAACCATATGATCATCTCAATAGATGCAGAAAAAGCATTTGACAAAATCCAACATCCATTCCTACTAAAAACTCTTGAGAGTATAGGAATAAATGGATTATTCCTTAGAATAATCAGGAGTATATATTTAAGACCGTCAGTAAGCATAATATGCAATAGAAATAAACTGCAACCTTTTCCAGTAAGATCAGGAGTGAAACAAGGTTGCCCACTATCACCATTACTATTCAATATAGTACTAGAAACGCTAGCCTCGGCAATAAGAGCCGAGAAAGAGATTCAAGGAATTAGAATAGGAAATGAGGAAATTAAACTATCACTTTTTGCAGATGACATGATGGTATACTTAGAGAACCCCAAAGACTCTGCTAAAAAGCTACTAGAAATAATTCAAAATTTCAGCAAAGTGGCAGGATACAAAATAAATCCACATAAATCCTCGGCATTTTTATATATCACTAACAAAATGCAACAGCAAGAGATACAAAGAGAAATTCCATTCCAAACAAATGTTGAGAGTATAAAATATTTGGGAATCCATCTACCAAAGAAAAGTCAGGAATTATATGAGAAAAATTACAAAACACTTGCCACAAAAATAAAATCAGATTTAAATAATTGGAAAGACATTCAGTGCTCTTGGATAGGCCGAGCGAATATAATAAAGATGACAATACTCCCCAAACTAATCTATTTATTTAGTGCTATACCAATCAGACTCCCAAGAAACTATTTTAATGACCTAGAAAAAATAACAACAAAATTCATATGGAAGAATAAAAGGTCGAGAATTGCAAGGGAACTAATGAAAAAAAACTCAGAGGAAGGTGGTCTAAGTGTACCTGATCTAAAGCTATATTATATAGCAGCAGTCACCAAAACCATTTGGTATTGGCTAAGAAATAGACCGGTAGATCAGTGGAACAGATTAGATACAAAGGACAAAAAAGGGTACATCTATAGCAATCTAATCTTTGACAAACCCAAAGATTCCAACATTAGGGATAAAAATTCATTATTCGGAAAAAACTGTTGGGAAAACTGGAAATTAGTATGGCAGAAATTAGATATGGATCCACACTTAACACCATATACCAAGATAAGATCAAAATGGGTCCATGATTTAGGCATAAAGAGGGAGATAATAAATAGATTAGAGGAACAGAGGATAATCTACCTCTCAGACTTGTGGAGGAGGAAGGAATTTATGACCAGAGGAGAACTAGAGATCATTATTGATCACAAAATAGAAGATTTTGATTACATCAAACTAAAAAGTTTCTGTACAAATAATACTAATGCAAACAAGATTAGAAGGGAAGTAACAAATTGGGAAAATATTTTTAAAAACAAAGGTTCTGACAAAGGTCTCATTTCCAAAATATATAGAGAACTGACCATAATTTATAAGAAACCGAACCATTCTCCAATTGATAAATGGTCAAAGGATATGAACAGACAATTCTCAGAGGAAGAAATTGAAACTATATCCACTCAAATGAAAGAGTGTTCCAAATCACTACTGATCAGAGAAATGCAAATTAAGACCACTCTGAGATACCACTACACACCTGTCAGATTGGCTAAGATGACAGGAACAAATAATGACAAATGTTGGAGGGGATGTGGGGAAATTGGGACACTGATACATTGCTGGTGGAGTTGTGAAAGAATCCAGCCATTCTGGAGAGCAATCTGGAATTATGCCCAAAAAGTTATCAAACTGTGCATACCCTTTGACCCAGCAGCGCTACTACTGGGATTATATCCCAAAGAAATACTAAAGAGCGGAAAGAGACATATATTTGCCAAAATGTTTGTGGCAGCTCTTTTTGTTGTAGCTAGAAACTGGAAGATGAATGGATGTCCATCAGTTGGAGAATGGTTGGGTAAATTGTGGTATATGAAGGTTATGGAATATTATTGCTCTGTAAGAAATGACCAGCAGGAGGAATACAGAGAGGCCTGGAGAGACTTAGGTCAACTGATGCTGAGTGAAATGAGCAGAACCAGAAGATCACTGTACACTGCAACAACAATACTGTATGAGGATGTATTCTGATGGAAGTGGAAATCTTCAACATAAAGAAGATCCAACTCACTTCCAGTTGATCAATGATGGACAGAAATAACTATACCCAGAGAAGGAACACTGGGAAGCGAATGTAAATTGTTAGCACTAATATCTGTCTGCCCAGGTTGCATGTACCTTCGGATTCTAATGTTTATTGTGCAACAAGAAAATGATATTCACACACATGTATTGTACTTAGACTATATTGTAACACATGTAAAATGTATGGTATTGCCTGTCGTCGGGGGGAGGGAATAGAGGGAGGGGGGGCAATTTGGAAAAATGAATACAAGGGATAATATTATAAAATATATATATAATAATTCATTGGTATCTTCTTTTTCTCTTTCACTCATATAACTATTTTGAAATATACAATTTCCCCCTAAGAACTGCTCTGGCTCTATCCCAAAGGTTTTGATATGATATCTTACTGATATGAAAGTTTGATAGTTTCTATGGTTTGTTGTTTGACCCAATCATATATATATATACACATTGAAGAAAGCAACTCCTTGAAAAACAGAATTGGTGAAATGAAAAAAGAGAAAAATCTGATGTACAAAACAATTCATTGGAAAGTTCCAGTTGGGATTTACAATTAGAATCGTTCAAGACTTTATCAGCAACTGCAATAAGAGACCACAGATCTTGGAATCATCAGAAAAGCAAAGGAACTAGGATTTTGGCCAAAAATATCATATCTACCAAAATCGTTTTTAATTTTCAATGAAAAAAACAAATATTTGACAAACTGGCAGATTTTCAGGACTTTCTAGAAACCAAACTCAAACTTAATAGAAAATTTAACATATAAGAGAGAATATAAAACAGAAATCTTAAGGAATTCAGCATGGACAAACTGTTTAAACATGTACAAATTGTTTATGTTGTTTTCTATGGTTAATTTTTATTCTTCCTTTTCTAAGCTGTTGATTTTTTTCTTATATACCTTTCATTCCCTCCTCCGTCCCCCCCAATTTTCCTTCTGCTTTTTTTTGTTTGCCTTTTAAAATACTTTATCAAGCCTCCCAGAAGCCTCTTTGGAATTGAAACCAAGTCATATTGCCCTTTGAGATATGCCAAGTGGGCATTTTGTACTCTATAAATTTGGTGTTTGTGTTTCCTTGTCACCATAGTAATTTTTATGCTTCTTGTTTAATTTCTTTCTTTCTTCCTATTTTGTGAATTGTAAGTTTGAGCTCTGCTCCTCAGGTACAGGAGGTGCTAATCCAAGTTTCTTTTCCAGATCTGAGCCTTGACTTTGAGCACAAAGCTCTTTTGTTTATGATGTTTTGCTCATAGCATGGTTTAGCCCTATGTACTCTCTCCATGGAACAGCCTGTTTTTCAGGGCTGGTAATTTGCCTTCTGTATGGGGACTGGAGCCTTCTCCACTAGTCTGCTCCACTCCTGAGTCAGGCCCTAGAGTCTCAGTTTCTGATCTGCTGTGATTAAGGTCCTTTTATTGACTTTTTTGGATACTGTTTGAGCTGGGCTCCCTTTCATCCTGATTGAGACTAACCTTTCTTGAAGTCCTTGTAATCTATCTTGAGCTGAAGAATGGTTTCATGTAAAGGGCTGAAACATTGAATAGGTACACTGAAATCAGACAACCAAGCACTTAAGGCTAATTACCTATTGGACAATACTCTATTAACATATGCTTGGAAAATGGTCTTTCTCACTATTCTGTGCTGGCTTGATCTTTTGGTGTATACAGATAATTGTAGGAGGGATTAGGGGGTGGAATAAGACAAGCCAGAGTCACTTTGGTGGACAAGGAAGAGAAGGGAGGTTGGTGGTAAGCCTCTTGGAGATTTGTCTGACTCCTTTACTTCTCCCCCTAACGACCAAGGACTTTTGCTGATTCTGACTCTGGCTGATCCTGAGGTAAACAGGGAGCTAATTTAGACTTCACATTTGGTGCCCAACGTGTGAACCAAGGACCCTAATTTCATTGAAGAAGTCCCCAGTGACCAGGAAATAGGGTAAGTGTTTTAATAGACGAAGAGGGAACTTACTTTGTCCAGGGTAAACTAGTAACCTATTCTAGCTGAAATGGGGCAGATATTAGGAAAACACTCTCCCCTAATCCCCAGCTCCACCCTAACCCCTGCCCTGAGGGGAGCGTGCTATAGAAAGCATACTTAACTTGATCAAGTGACAAGGCTTACTTGTAACTGAGAAGCAGATTGGTGGAATCTTTGGTACATTAGAATGCACATCCCTTTGGTTCTAAAAGGAAGAAAATATAGGAGAAGATAATTGGAAACTAGTAGAAGAATAACTATGTGAATACTACAATGATAAAGGACCTGATTTACTTTCCAAGGAAACATTCTATATATACAACATAATACAATTGGCCTTAAAAAACCCTGCAAATTATAAAAAAAAAAAAAAAAAAAAAAAAAAAGAAAATTTTAAAGAACAGCCAGATGAGGAAGTATGAGGAAAAAGGGGAAGACAAAGGACAAATTAATGGCAGTATCTCCAGAGAGCTTGAGGACTTAAGTGAAGTTGAATAGTATGGTGATTTTCTTTCTCACAAGGCAGCTTAAACTCCATTTATGGAATAGGTCCTTGACACATCCCCATCAACTTCATCTTCCCTAGTGAAAGAGGAAGAGGAAGAGGAGGAGGAGAAGGGGCAGTGATTTCACGAGCACCTCCCCCATAGCCATCATCAGTGTTAGCCTTGACTATCTATCAATTTCAATCATTATATGACATTTTAAGGGGATACAGTGGTTTAAACTCACCACACCAGCTTACAAAAATAGCTCAAGAGACATTGAGAGAATCTGAACTAGTATTATCCAATATGGTTGAAATAGGCTTGTCATTCAAAAACCCTTGAAATATCAGCTTTTACTACAAAAGAGACACCTACAGCAGACCTTCATCAAGGAGACAGTGTGATATAGTGGGTGAACTTCTAGCACAACCAGAATAAAGCTTTACTCTTTGCCCAGTGCTTGTGGCTAGAATTTTATTGAAGGCCATTAAGTGAGCAGGACAATTATGTGGGATAAGACCTGACAGGATATACACCTTTTATACTAATGGACAAATTAATGTATGCTGTGAAACCATGCCAGAGTGGCAAATTTTATTTGCCATAGCTCCAAATCTTACATGTGGGTCTCCATTAAAGATAACCAGACTATTACATAATTGGTGATGGATTCTTGAAGAAAAAATTTCTAAAGTTACTCTTAAAGGACCAGATATTTTTACAGATGTATTCAAATGTAATATTTGTGCTGTATACTCTTGTGACTTAACTAAGAAGAGAGTAGTCAGAACTCCTTTTCAGTCCACTCAGCAGAATGAATTATATTCAATCATTCTAGCTCTTACTTATTATCCAGGAGATATAAATATAATGTCTGATTTGGCCTACTCAGTAGGTGTGGTACAAAGAATTGCCACAACCCAAATAAAATTTGTATCAGCTTCTTAAGGAAGTTCAAGAGCAAGTAAGAAAGCATCCAGGCAAGATGTATATCTTGCATGTCCACTCTCATAGTGGACTTCCAGGTCCTATTTTTATGGTATTTCAAAGGCAGATAGCCTTCTAACTACATTGGCCAATACTCCTTTGTTTCAAGAAGCCAAAGAATCCCAATTCTCATTTCTCATTCATTCTAAATATCATCAAGCTGCTTGAACTTTACATTTGCTAGGAGCATAGTAAAGCCTGACCAGTTTGCCTATCTTTCCACGCTCCTATACTCCCTCCAGGGAAGAACCCTCGTGGTTTGAGACCCAATGAAATTTGGTAAATAGATGTGACCCATTATAAATCTTTTGGTCGTCTATCTTTTATCCACATTGTGGTAGACACCTTTTCAGGATTCACTTTTGCAATACCAGCGGCAAAACAGGCAGCCCGAGTGGTCATTGAATTCCTTATACAAGAATTTGCAATTATGCCTGTGCCACAAGCAATAAAAATAGATAACCGACCTGCATATACTTCTAAACATTTTGCACACTTTTGTGCACAGTATAAAATTTTACACACCACTAACATACCCTTTAATTTTCAATGACAGGCAATAGTAGAGATGAAAAACAGAGATATTAAGAAACTCCTCCAAAAACAAAATAAAGGGGCAGCCATAGGTAACCTTAGAGAATTTTGAAATCTAGCACTTTATACTATTAACTTCTTGATTTTTGTTCTATTAATTTTTATTAATATAACATTTTTTTGACAGTACATATGCATAGGTAATTTTCTTTTCTTTCTTTCTTTTTTTTTCTTTTTCTTTTTTAACAACATTATCCCTTGTACTCCCTTCTGTTCCAAATTTTTCACCTCCTTACCTCCATCCCCTCCAGTAGATGGCAGGAATTCCCATACATATTAAATATCTTATAGTATATCTTAGGTACCATATATATGTGAAGAACCGAATTTTGTTGTTATTGCAAAGAAATAATTGTATTCAGAAGGTAAAAATAATCTGGGAAGAAAAACAAACAAAAAAAAATGCTCACAGTTTAGATTCATTTCCCAGTATTCACTTTCTGTATGTAGCTGATTCTGTCCATCATTGATCAATTGGAATTGGATTAGCTCTTCTTTATGTTGAAGATATGCACTTTCATCAGAATACATCCTCATAGAGTATCATAGTTGAAGTGTATAATGATCTAGTTTTGCTCGTTTCACTCAGCATCAGTTTATGTAAGTCTCTCCAAGCCTCTCTGTATTCCTCCTGTTGGTCATTTCTTATAGAACAATAACCTCCATAACATTCATATACCATAATTTACCTAACCATTATCCAATTGATGGACATACATTCATTTTCCAATTTCTAGCCACGACAGAAAAGGGCTGCCACAAACATTTTGGCACATACAGGTCCCTTTCCCTTCTTTAGTATTTCCTTGGGAAATAAGCCTGGTAGTAGCACTGCTGGGTCAAAGGGTATGCACGTTTTGGTAACTTATTGAGCATAATTCCAGATTGCTCTCCAGAATGATTGGATTCTTTCACAACTTCACCAACAATGCATCAGTGTCCCAGTTTTCCCACAGCCCCTCCAACATTTATCGTTATTTTTCCTGTCATCTTAGCCAATCTGACAGGTGTGTAATGATATCTCAGAGTTGTCTTAATTTGCATTTCTCTGGTAAATAGTGATTTGGAACGCTCTTTCATATGAGTGGAAATAGTTTTAATTTCATCATCTGAAAACTGTCTGTTCATATCCTTTGACTATTTATCAATTGGAGAATGACTTGATTTCTTATAAATTAGAGTCAATTCTCTGTATATTTTGGAGATGAGGCCTTTATCAGAACTTTTACCTGTAAAAATATTTTCCCAATTTGTTACTTCCCTTCTAATCTTGTTTGCATTAGTTTTGTTTGTGCAGAAACTTTTTAATTTGATGTAATCAAAATTTTCTATTTTGTGATCAATAATGGTCTCTAGTTTTCTTTTGGACACAAATTCCTTCCTCCTCCACAAATCTGAGAGGTAAACTATCCTATGTTCCTCTAATTTATTTATGATTTCATTCTTTATGCTTAAATCTTGGACCCATTTTGAACTTACCTTAGTATATGGTGTTAAATATGGGTCGAACCTAGTTTGTGCCATACTAATTTCCAGTTTTCCCAGCAGTTTTTGTCAAATAATGAATTCTTATCCTCAAAGTTGGGATCTTTGGGTTTGTCAACACTAGATTGCTATTTTTATTCACTATCTTGCCCTGTGAATCTAACCTATTCCACTGATCACCTAGGCTATTTTTTAGCCAATACCAAATTGTTTTGGTGACTGTTGCTTTATAATATAGTTCTAGATCAGGCACAGCTAGACGACCTTCATTTATTTATTTTTCATTACTTCCCATGAAATTCTCGATATTTTGTTGTTCCATATGAATTCTGTTGTTATTTTTTCTAGGTCATTAAAATAGTTTCTTGGGAGTCTGAGTGGTATAACACTAAATAAATAGATTAGCTTAGGGGGTATTGTCATCTTAATTATATTCGCTCGGCCTATCCAAGAGCACTCAATGTCTTTCCGATTATTTAAATCTGACTTTATTTTTGTGGCAAGTGCTTTGTAATTTTGCTCAAATAATTCCTGACTTTCCTTTGGTAGATATATTACCAAATATTTTATACTATCGACAGTTATTTTGAATGGAATTTATCTTTGTATCTCTTGCTCTTGGGTTGTGGTGTAAATGTATAAAAATGCTGAGGATTTATGTGGATATTTTGTATCCTGTAACTTTGTTAAAGTTCTGAATTATTTCTAATAGCTTTTTAACAGAGTCTTTGGGGTTCTCTAAGTATACCATCATGTCATCTGCAAAGAGTGATAGTTTGATTTCCTCATTTCCTACTCTAATTCCTTGAATCTCATTCTCGGCTCTTATTGCCGAGGCTAGCATTTCTAGTACTATATTGAATAGTAATGGTGATTATTTATGCAAATTAGCCTCTACAGTTATAAAATTTCCCCTTATTACTGTTTTGGCTGTATCCCACACATTTTGCTATGATGTCTCATTATTGTCATTTTCTTGGGTGAAGTTATTAATTATGTCTATGATTTGCTGTTTTACCCAATCATTGTTTAGTATAAGATTATTTAGTTTCCAATTATTTTTTGGTCTATTTCCCCTGGCTTTTTATTAAAAATAAATTTCATTACATTGTGTTCTGAAAAGGATGTATTTACTATTTCTGCATTGCTGCATGTGATTTTGAGGTTTTTATGTCCTAGTATATGATCAATTTTTGTATAGGTTCCATGAACTGCTTAGATGAAAGTGTACTCCTTTCTGTATCCATTTAGCTTTCACCAAAGATCTATCATATCAAACTTTTCTAGTATTCTATTTATCTCTTTGACTTCTTTCTTATTTATTTTGTGGTTTGAGTGATCTAATTCTGATAGTGCAAGGTTGAGATCTTCCACTATTATAGTTTTACTGTCTATTTCTTCTTGCAGCTCTCTTAATTTCTCTTTTAAGAATTTAAATGCTGCACCACTTCCTGTGTATATGTTTAATATTGATACTACTTCATTATTGATGCTACCTTTTAGCAGGATATAATGCCCTTCCTTATCTCTTTTAATTAGATCAATTTTTGTTTTTGCTTGATCTGAGATGAGGATGGCTACCCCTGCTATTTTGGCTTTACCTGAAGCATAGTTGATTCTGCTCCACCCTTTTATTTTTAGTTTGAATGTATCACCCTGTTTCAGGGGTGTTTCCTGTAAACAACATATAGTAGTATTCTGACTTTTAATCCAGTCTGCTAACTGCTTCCTCTTTATGAGGGAGTTTACTCCATTCACATATTTGGTTAGAAGGACTAATTCTATATTGCTTGCCATCCTGTTAACCCCTGCTTATGCTTTTCTCCTTTCCTTCCCTCTTACCCCCCCCACCCAGTATTAAACTTGTGAACGCCACTTGCTTTTCACAGCCCTCTCTTTTTAATATCCCTCCCGCTTCTTAAAGTTCCTCCCCTTATTTTACCCCTTTTCCTAACAATTTCTGTATTCCCTTCCCCTTACCTTACTCTTTCCCTCTCACTTTTCAATGAAGTGGGAGAAGTTTCACCATAAATCGAATATGTCTATTGATACACACTATGTTTTTCTCCCTCCTTTCTTTCTCTCAGTTATAATAGGTTACCATTGCCTCTTCATGAGATGTAATACCACTACTTTACCCTTTTTTATGATATAATTTCCTTTCCACGTCTAGTTTCTAGGATAAATTATACATGTTTTCTTTACATATCTTTATGTCAGAAATATAGTTCTCAAGATTTATTTTTACCTTTTTAGAAATCTTTTGAGTTCTGTATTTGAAGATCAAACATTTTGTATAGGTCTGGTTTTTTCATCAAGAATAAATGGAATTCATTTATTTCGTCAAATGTCCATCTTCTTCCCTGGAAAACGATGCTCATTATTGCTGGGTAAGTTATTCTTGGCTGCATACCAAGTACCTTAGCCTTTTGGAATAGCATGTTCCAGGCCCTTTGTTCTTTTAATGTGGATGCTGCTAGATCCTGGATTACCTTATTGTGGCTCCTCCATATCTGAATTGCTTTTTTCTAGCAGCTTCCAGTATTTTTTCCTTCTTCTTATTGTTCTTGAACTTGGCCAATATATTTCTTGGCATTTTGATTTTAGAGTCCCTTTCAGTAGATGATCAATGAATTTTTTCAATGTCTATTTTACCCTCTGTTTCCAAAACGTCCAGGCAATTCTCTTTGATAATTTCCTGGAAAATAGTGTCCAGGCTCTTTTTTTCCTCACATTTTTTCTGGGAGTCCAATTATTCTCAAATTGCCTCTCCTGGATCTGTTTTCCAGATCTGTTGTCTTTCTAAAAGGTACTTGACATTCTTTTCAATTGTTTCATTTTTCTGGTTTTGCTTCACTACTTCTTGGTTTCTCCTTGGGTCATTCATTTCTACTTGTTCGAGTCTAATTTTCAATGACGTATTTTCTTCAATCACTTTTTAGTAACATTTTGTAATTGTCCAATTGTGTTTTTAAGTTAGTTTTTTTCTTCTATGGAATTTTTTTTTTTCTTCCTTTTCATCCATTTTATTTTTTAGAGAGCTGTTTTCTTTTTCCAGCTCACTAATTTTGTTTCTCAATGATTTGTTTTCTTTATCCACTCTGTCTTCAAATGCGTGGAATGACTTCTCTAGGCTCTCTTGCCAATTTTCCCTTTCCTTTTCCCATTTCTCTTCTAGGTCTCTTGTGAATGGCTTTTTGATTTCCTCTATGAGAGTCTTATGTACTGAGGAGCAGCTCATATCCCCCTTAGGGGATTTCTCTGGAGATAGTCTGCTTTTAGTGTTTGAAGTCTGCTCTCTCTCCATCCAGAAACTGATGATGCTTAGAGTCCTTTTGAATTTTTTGTTCATTTTGTCAGAGCAGGACTCAAAGAAAACAAATTGACAAGAGAAACAATTGGTCTGTTTTGGGGGAGGAGGAGGTAGATGGTGTTAACGGGCTTCCTCTACAGTTTGGGGGGGAGGACAGCAGTGAGCCACTAACAAGACAGAGATGGCTGTGCTGTGTCTGGACTCTGAGGCTCCCAGAATGTGCTGAGTCACTCTGGGTGGGGGTGGGCGTGGCCGGGTTCCTAGAGAAGCTGGCTTTCTGGGGTTTTATTCTTCACCTCATTGTTTGCACCCTCTCTACTGCTCCTGGCTTGCTGCCAAAACGGAGTATCCACACTGGGATAAAAGTCCTTTTGCATAAAGGGAAGAGATAGTACCCCTAGCCCCTCTGGTCTGGGTTGTGTGAGCTGCCTGTCTCATTCTGGCTGCCTGCCCTCAGTCTGCACCCAGTCTGTTAGACCCTCCCCTGAGCAAACACAGACCTTCTCTGTTGAATTTCAAGGATGTCTTCTGTTGGTGATTATTTGTGGGTTTCTTTTCCAGTAAAGCAGTAACTCGCGGCATGGAGGCAGACAGCTGCTTGAGCTCAGTGTTTTCTCGCAGGACTTACTGTCTGCCTCCATGCCGCCATCTTCGCTGGAAGTCCAACTTCTTGATTTTTGACAAAGATGCACTGACTCTGACAGACAGGTTTTATAACCCACCAAAGTGCAGTATCCAGTGGGAGCAGCTTCACTATATTTTGATAATTGCCAGTTAATGTGGAGAGACCCAGAAAGTAGTCAATGGAAGGGACCATATAGGTTAACTGCTAAGGGGAGAGCTTTTGTTTGTATCTCTACAGATGGAGAAGGAATCAGATAAGTGTCAAGAAGCCATATTTACCTTGTCAATTAGAGAGAGATGGAGCAGATCCTTGAATTGAAGGAGAAGACCCATGAAACATTGGGTAGTTCCATCACTGACTGTACCCACCACTGAAAGAGCATGGCAGTTATGGTATTTGACTCAAGGATATCAAAAATTGTTGGACTTCAAAATCCTCAGGGATTGAGACTTGAAAAGATTGTTGTAGGACTTGAAAACCCTCAGGAATCATTGGATTCTCTGAGACATGTTAAGACTACTTACAGGACTTCAAAATCAGCAGGAATCATTGGATACCCTAACACATAAAAAATATGTTGCATGACTTCAACAACTTCCAAGCATCATTGGTTTCCCATTGGTTGCCTGAAGCAATGAACAATAGAATGGTTTTGGACTATCTCTTGGCTGCTGAAGGAGGCATATGTGTGATTGTTGTTTACATACCCTCCTTCTAGGACTTTCAGAAATCTTTTACAACACCATGTTGATTTACATTGTATGTAAATCACTACTTGCATGTCCAATTCATGCACCACATTTATACTGCACTGGCTGTGGGGAGAGTAATCATTAATAGCCTATGCTTTTTGCTATATGCTTGGGTTATACCTCCCATGCTGATGGGTTTGTACATACCTGTTTCTAAGAAGACCCTTCAGCCCAGAAATCCCCTAGCAATATCTGGCTTGACTCCCCACTTCCCTTTGGTATTATTCATCTCTCTTTCTGAGAAGTCAGAGAGCATGTGATCATCTCCTTTTTAGTGCTTCCACCTCCCTTCCTGAGAAGTTGGGGTGGGGGGGGATGATCACCTTCTTCTTTGGGTTCTCACCTCCCTGAGAAGTCAGGGATGGCATGACCACCTGTGTTCTAAAACAAAAGAAAGCAGGAGATGTAAAGGGCTGAAACTCTGAATAGGTCCACTGAAATCAGAAAACCAAGCACTTAAGGCTAATTACCTAATTGACAATACACTATTAGCATATGCTTAGAATATGACCCTTCTCACTATTCTGTGCTGGCTTGATCTTTTGGTGTATACAGATAATTGTAGGAGAGATTAGGGAGTGGAGTAAGACAAGCCAGAGTCACTTTGAAGGACAAGAAGGAGAAGGGAGGTTGGTGGTGAGCCTGCTGGAGGTTTGTCTGTCTCCTTTACTTCTCTCCCTAAAGACCAAGGACTTTTGCTGATCCTGACTCTGGCTGATCCTGAGTTCAACAGAGAGCTAACTTGTACTTCACAGTTTCATTCCTAAAGGTTATTCAGAAACTTGGTTTCATGTGGTTTTTCTGGGGAAACTGGGAAATTTTGAGGAGCTTCCTGGCTTTAGTCTTCCATTATGTCTCCATAGTGAGCTTCCACATTTAGTGAACTAGCACATTGAAAAGAATTCTATATCTGGAATCTTGATCTCATATACTCAGATACTTCATCCTCTCCTTCTTTTTTCTTTCTCTCTCCCTAATTTTTTTTTTCTCTTCTCAATATCTATCTTTTACACTTTCCAGCTCCTTTCAAAATTCAGCTTAAGGACTACATCCTACAGCTACCCGGCACTTATCACAAGAATTGTTAGTCCTTTCCCTTACTCCCCTAACCTAGTTTTCATTTGCTTTGTATGTATTTGCCTTTTTCATATTTTCATTAGGATTTATCATTGAGGTCAGACTATTTGCTTTTTTTAAATTCCATATCCTAAATACCCATCACAAGTCACCCAAGTGCCCATCACAAAGTATATTCTTGATAAATGCTTATTAAATTGATAAGATATCTTAGTGTACATGGGCATTTCTCTGTTCCCTCTATGAATATCAATTATTCACTGATTGCACAGTATTAATATATTGATTCTCTGAATAACTTGAAATAATTGATTTGTGGGTTTCCTTTCATGATATTGAAAAGTAAAATAAAATAAAACAAAATAAAAAAAAAAACAAAAAACAAAATCTCCTCAGTGCAGATTTATAGATGCATCTTCTTGTACATCCTTCATATTAGGTGATTTATTAAATTGACTTGATTTAAGTTCAAACTCAAGGTCCACTTATTTGACCTTGCTTCATTTCAAACTTAGAAAGAAAGAAATTTTGAAACTTTGTTTAAAAGGTGTTCTCAGACACATATTGAAAAATGATGGAATCCGTACAGCTTTCCAAGTCTTCACTAGGAAATCCAAGGTAATTAGAGAAGCCATTTTTTTTCTTGGATTTGAAAAATTCTCAAAGTATTAAGACTCTTTTTTCTTCCTGCCTTTCCAAAGTCACCTAAACATCCAAAGAGCTTTTTATTCACCAGATAATATTTTGATTTGACTGAAATATTTTACACAATGATATTTTGCCTTCTTATTGACTAATGGACTATTGAAAAAAAAGAGGTTAATCTGTTTCATTTTCCAAAAGAAAAGATCAAAATTCATTACATTATTTTAATGAATAACAGCCTATCCTAACTCTACAGAAGTACAGGTGCAGAATAAATAATTTTTTTGACAGCTTTCCTGTAGGTACTCTCTTAAAGGATACTGAAAAGCAAGGTTTCCAAATTGACAAAAAGATCATACAGCATGACACATAAGTCTATGTCAGTGCTTTTTCCCCTTTCTTAAAAATACTTTAAAAATAACACAAAACCTGATGCTGAGAACTTTCCTAAAAAATGAGTTCATGCATTAGTTGTTTTAAGTATTTCTTTTTGAAAGGAAAGGTAAGAATAGGCAAGTGGAGAATATTAGCATAACATGTTTTGTTCAATAATCAATGAATGTTAGCAACTTTTGATTGAAAATATGAAACAGGAGGTCAAGTGGTGCAAGTATAATACAGCAAGGATGAGATTACTGTATCTTCTGAATGTGCCAACTGCTTTAGTGTTTTATATAGGATTTGCATTTTTATTATCACAGATTGTGCCAAATTACACAATGAGATTGGCAAATATGTCGACTTTTGATAGATGGCCAATTATTCAGAGGAATAGAAGACACCTGCTCTAATTCAAGTTCTCTCATTATTTAAATGTTTCTTTGCATTTCTGATCAAATCATTACCTTTTAAATGTTTATGATGTTTAATGAGAAGTTGTATAAGAATCAAAGTCAAAACCTCATCCTCTCTTTCACAGTGCAATGTTTGCTTTATTTGATTCAATGGTGTGAATATATATCAAGAATATATTGTGTATGGTACACGTAGTTTCTTACCTTGAAAAGTTTTTAGTCTAATAGATTATCTAGGTTTTGACACACAATGTAGTATGCTTTGACACATACACTGATAATTACAAACTGAAATGCAAAACATAATGAATGAAAAATGCCTTACAAAAATGAAAAACTAGATGAAATGTCAGTTGAGGGTGAAAAAAAGTTGGAGTATAATGGTAATAAACAAGGATCAAAGTTGGAATTGGAACCCATGTCTAGTTACTCTTTAGAATCAATTCTTTTTTTCTGTATCATCATGCCTCATTTTATATTACCTATTATTTATCAGTCCTCTTTGTCCTCCATTTTATTACATTATGTGGAATTACTTAATTGGTTATAAGATGGTTAAGGATGTTGTCACAAATGGAATCCCCAAATATATTTAATTAATAACATTAAAGTTGCTTCCACTGAGTTTAGTGATAGCTATGCCTGCATTATAAATATAAGCCTTATAGTACTGTCTCAGGAAAAATAACTTGGATCATTAGGTGCATAGAGTGGAAAGTCTGGAGTCAGGAAGATAAATTCAAAGGTAGCTATAGACACTTATTAGCTATGTAACACTGGGGCAAGTTATTTAACCTTTGCCTTCCTCAGTTTCCTCATCTGTAAATTGTTACTATTATAACACCTACCTCAAAAGGTTTCAGGTACACAGTAATCACTATAGACATTTTAGCTACTATTATGACCTAGGATTTTGATTCATTATTCTCAGTGTATTTGGCATTACCATTATGAATCAATATAAATAAATAAGGACATAATCACTGCATATACATAATATAGCAAATGTCTCAATGTTTTATATTCTACAGGGATTCCATGTGCTATTCATGTAAATCAATGCAGGGTTGTGTATAGATGCTTCTTTGTCAAGGTATATACCTTGAAAAAGGCAGGAGGTGAATAAGAAAGATTCATAGAGTTTTGGATACTGAAATATCATATTTCTTTTTTAAAAGTAGTTTATTTTAGATTTGTTTCTCAAGAATGGCTTTTTCAGAATCATGCTTATTAAAATCAATCAACAAAATTTTATAGAGTAATTTTCATGAGTAAATGATTCTCAGAATTTCCTGGGAAAAAAGGCAAAGACTAAAGGCAAAAAAGGATGGAGAGAAACATAATACCTAGTAATTCAATTTAAAAGCATTAGCAGTGGCAGCTAGGTAGTGCAGTGGATAGAGCACCAGTCTTGAACTGAGGAGGACCCCAGTTCAAATCTGGTCTCAGACACTTAACACTTCCTAGCTGTGTGACCCTGTGCAAGTCACTTAACCCCAGCCTCAGGAAAAAAAATAATAATAAAATAAATTAAAAGCATTAGCAATCAATTCTAGGGTTGCTATTGATTGTGTTGCAGTTTCAACTAGTTATGATAAAGAGACACCTTGAGCAGAATCTGAAGTGTTTAGCAACTCTTCAGCCTGACTATGGAAAAAAAATTAGTTAAGAGTAAGAAAATTTAGAAAATAACATGTGAAAAAAAAATTGAGGTAAGCTCTGAACAGCTTCTGAGATGGCCATGCTTGTTCATCTGAATATTGTTGTCATCTTATTCTACTCCACGTGAAACACATTAACAAGACAAACAATGAAGAGGGGCTTTTATGCAAATTTCAGATTTTTATATATCTGAATAATTTGTCTGAGCTCTTTTGTTTCTCTTAGCAAGATATTCCCCACCACAGAGAGTAACAAAACTTATTTTGAGCAAACATTTATGACTATAAATGAAATTAAATATAAATATTATTCTAAGCAAGGCAAGAAGCCATGAAAACTTAAATAGTTATGCAAAAAGTTACAAAACAATATATGATAATAATAAAGTGCTTGTTTAAAACAAAAAACAGTAAAAGTAAAAGGTATGACAGTCAGAACACCTGAGTTACAAATGAACCTCTATCATAAAATAGAAATTGGCCTCAGCAAAGATATTACTTTGCTATAGGTTTTCTCATTTTACCATATGTACACTGGAAAGGTTATTACATTATATGATTTCTAAAGATATTCCTAGTTCAAACATCAATGGTAAAGATGTAAATGAGTAGCATAATCAGCAAATATCAGTAAAAAAGAAAAGAGGAACACATCATTATGAGTAGATTGAAATGGCCTTCTAAATATTAATATTTAAATGGGAAAGGTAAATAGTAAGAATTTCACAAAAGGTGAAGAGACACAAGAGTCCTTTAGATAAATGGAAGCATGAACAAAGGGAAAATATTTTTAAATATTCAACTCATATGCCAAGTAAGAAAAGCAGTTTCATAGAAGTAGAGGGCTCAGTAAATCAGTAACAAGAGGTAATTCATTAAGATAAGCCAGTAAAGTAGTGTAAATGGCCTTGAATTGAATGTCTTAATACTTCAAGGCTTAGTACTTTAGACATTAATCATACAAACCTTATAATATTGGGAGCAATCAAAGGTTTTAGAGCAGGGAACAACATCATACATTTTTAGGAAGATTAACATATTTTAAAACATGAACTACAGAAAGAAGAAATTGGAGAGGCAAGGTCAAATAGAAATTAGAATGATTAAGACTGAACATGAAAAAATATTTAAGCACAGTGAAACACTGAAAATCTTTTTATTTAAATTTTATTTATAATTTTTTGACATTATATATGCATCAGTAATTTTTTATAACATTATCCCTTGTATTCATTTTTCCAAATTATCCCCTCCCTCCCTGTACTCCCTCCCCTTGATTAAAGGCAATCCCATATATTTTACATGAGTTACATTATAACCTAGATACAATATATATGTGTAAGTACCATTTTCTTGTTGCACATTAAGTATAAGGTTCCGAAGGTATAAGTAACCTGGGTAGATAGTAGTTCTAACAGTTTGCACTAACTTCCCAGTGTTCCTTCTCTGGGTGTAGTTGTTTCTGTCCATCATAGATCAACTGAAAGTGAGTTGGATCTTCTTTATGTTGAAGATATCCACTTCCATCAGAATACATCTTCATAAAACATTGAAAAGTACAGCGAGTTTTTGGTTCTATTCATTTCACTCAGCATCAGTTGATGTAAGTCTCTCCAAGCCTCTCTGTATTCCTCCTGCTGGTCATTTCTTATGGAGCAATAATATTGCATAACCTTCATATACCATAATTTACCCAAACATTCTCCAATTGATGGACATGCATTGATCTTCCAGTTTCTGGCCACTACGAAAAGAGCTGCCACAAACATTTTGGCACATACATGTACCTTTCCCCTCCTCAATATTTCTTTGGGATATAAGCCTAATAGCACCAATGCTGGATTAAAGAGTATGCACAGTTTGATAACTTTTTGGGTATAGTTACAAATTGCTCTCCAGAATGGTTGGATTGTTTCACAACTCCACCAACAATGTATTAGTGTCCCAGTTTTCCCACATCCCCTCCAACATTCATCATTATTTGTTCCTGTCATCTTAGCCAATCTGACAGGTGGATAGTGGTATCTCAGAGTTGTCTAATTTGCATATCTCTGATCAGTAGTGATTTGGAACACTCTTTCATAATAGTGGATATAATTTCAATATCATCATCTGAGAATTGTCTGTTCATATCCTTTGACCATTTATCAATTGGAGACTGGTTTAATTTCTTATAAATTAGGATCAGTTCTCTATATATTTTGGAAATGAGACCTTTATCAGAACCTTTAACTGTAAAAATATTTTCGCAATTTGTTACTTCCCTTCTAATTTTGTTTGCATTAGTATTTTTTTGTACAGAAACTTTTTAGTTGGATGTAATCAAAATCTTCTATTTTGTGATCAATAATGATTTCTAGTTCTCCTCTGGTCATAAATTCCTTCCTCTTCCACAGGTCTGAGAGGTAAACTATTCTCTATTCCTCTAATCTATTTATGATTTCATACGTTATCCCTAAATCGTGGACCCATTTTTATCTTATCTTGTTAGATGGTGTTAAGTGTGGATCCATATGTAATATCTGCCATACTAATTTCCAGGTTTTCCCAACAGTTTTTTTCAAATAATGAATTTTTATCCCTAATGTTGGTATCTTTGGGTTTGTCAAAGACTAGATAGCTATAGATGTACCCTTTTTTGTCCTTTGTACCTAATCTGTTCCACTGATTGACTGGTCTATTTCTTAGCCAATACTTAATAATTTTGGTGACTGCTGCTGTATAATATAGCTTTAGATCAGGTAAACCTAGACCACCTTCATCAGACTTTTTTGTCATTAGTTCCCTTGCAATTCTTGACCTTTTATTCTTCCATATGAATTCTGTTGTTATTTTTTCTAGTTCATTAAAATAGTTTCTTGGGAGTGTAATTGGTATAGCACTAAATAAATAGATTAGTTTGGGAAGTGTTGGCATCTTTATTCGCTCGGCCTATCCAAGAGCACTCAATGTCTTTCCAATTATTTAAATCTGACTTTATTTTTTTGGCAAGTGTTTCATAATTTTTCTCATATAATTCCTGACTATTCTTTGGTAGATGGATTCCCAAATACTTTATACTCTCAACATTTGTTTGAAATGGAATTTCTCTTTTTATTTCTTGCTGTTGCATTTGGTTGGTGGTATATAAAAATGCTGAGGATTTATGTGGATTTATTTTGTATCCTGCAACTTTGCAAAAATTCTAAATTATTTCTGATAGCTTTTTAGCAGAGTCTTTGGTGTTCTCTAAGTATACCATCATGTCATCTGTAAAGAGTGATAGTTTGATTACCTCATTTCCTACTCTAAATCCTTGAATCTCTTTCTCTTCTCTTATTGCCAAGGTTAGCGTTTCTAGTACTATATTGAATAGTAATGGTGATAGTGGGCAACCTTGTTTCCCTCCTGATCTTACTGGGAAAGGTTCTAATTTATCTCCATTACATATTATGCTTACTGACAGTTGTAAGTATATGTTCCTGATTATTCTAAGGAATAGTCCATTTGTTCCTATACTCTCAAGAGTTTTTAGTAGGGATGGATGTTGGATTTTGTCAAATGCTTTTTCTGCATCTATTGAGATGGTCCTATGGTTTTTATTAATTTGATTATTAATAGGATCAATTATACTAATAGTTTTCCTAATATTAACCCAGCCCTGCATTCCTGGTATAAAACCTACTTGATCATAGTGTATTCTCCTGGGGATGATTTTCTGAAGTCTTTTTGCTAATATCTTATTTAAGATTTTAGCATCAATATTCATTAAGGAAATTGGTCTATAATTTTCCTTCTCAGTTTTTGATCTACCTGGTTAGGTATCAGTGCCATGTCTGTGTCATAAAAGGAGTTTGGTAGGACAACTTCATTCCTTATTTTTTTCCAAAAAGTTTATATATAACAGTGGGGTTAATTGTTCTTTAAATGTTTGGTACAATTCACATGTAAATGCATCTGGTCCTGGGGATTTTTTCTTGGGGAATTCATTAATAGCTTGTTCTATTTCTTTTTCTGAAATGGGACTATTTAAGCAAATTATCTCCTCTTCTGTTAAAGTAGCAAGCCTATATTTTTGGAGAAAGTCATCCACTTAAGTTATTAAATTTATTGGCATAAAGTTGGGCAAAGTAACAACATATTATTTCTCTAATTTCCTCTTCATGGGTAGAAGGATCCCCCTTTTCATTTGTAAGACTAACAATTTCAATTTCCTCTTTCCTTTTTCTGATCAGATTTACCAAAGGTTTATCTATTTTATTGGCTTTTTCATAAAACCAACTCTTGGTTTTATTTATTAAGTCAATATTTTTTTACTTTCAATATTTTTGTATTTCAAGTTTAATTTTTGGTTGGGGGTTTTTAATTTGGTCTTTTTCTAGCTTTTTAAGTTGCAGGCCCAATTAGTTAGTCTTTTCTTTCTCTATTTTCTTCAAATAAGCCTCTAAAGATATAAAATTTCCCCTTATTAGCGCTTTAGCTGCATCCCACAGATTTTATTATGATGTCTCATCATTGTCATCATCTTGGGTGAAATTATGAATTGTTTCTTTAATTTGCTGTTTCACCCTGTCATTCTTTAAGATGACATTATTTATTTTCCATTTATTTTTGGTCTATTTACCCATAACTTCTTACTGAATGTAGCTTTTATTGCATTGTGATCTGAGAAGAAGACATTTATTATTTCTGCCTTCCTACATTTAATTTTGAGATCTTTATGTCCTAATATATGGTCATTTTTTTGTATAGGATCCATGAACTCCTGAGAAGAAAGTATATTCCTTCCTATTGCCATTCAGTTTTCTCCAAAGGTCTATCATACCTAGTTTTTCTAATGTTCTATTTACTTTTTAAATTTCTTTCTTATTTGTTTTGTGGTTTGATTTGTCTAAATCTGAGAGTGCAAGGTTGAGATCTCTCACTATTATAATTTTAGTGTCTATTTTTTCTTGCAACTCTCTTAAATTTTCCTTTAGAAAGTTATATGCTATACCACTTGGTGCATATATGTTTAGTATTGATATGGCTTCATTGTTTATGCTACCTTTTAGCAGGATATAGTTTGCTTCCTTATCTCTTTTAATTAGATCAATTATTGCTTTTGCTTGATCTGAGATAAGGATGGCTACCCCTGCTTTTTTGGCTTTACCTGAAGCATAATAGATTCTGCTACAACCTCTTACCTTTACCCTGTATGTATCTCCCTGCTATAAGTGTGTTTCCTGTAAATGACGTATTGTACGGTTCTGACTTTTGATCAAGTCTGCTGTCCGTCTCCATTTGATGGGAGAGTTCATCCCATTCACATTTACAGTTTAAATTACTAATCTGTATTTCCTCCCATCATATTATCCCCAGATTATGCCTTTTCCCTTGACCCCCCTGAACCCCTTCCCCAATATTTAATTTATAGACCCCATTTGTGATGCACAGCCATCCTTTTTTAGTATCCCTCCCCCCTCCTTCCAAGTCCCTTCCCTTATTCCCCTTTTCTTTTTCCCTTTTCCTCTGCCCCCTTTTAATGAGGTGAGACAGAATTCTCTGAAAAACAAATATGTTAATTATTTACTCTTTGAGCCTCTTCTGATGAGAGTAAGATTCACACAATGTTTCTCCCCCTCTCTAAATTCCCTCAGATATGGTATATATTCTATGCTTATTCCTGGGATGCAGTTTCCCACTTTTTATCACTCCTTCCCCATTTTCTGATATTATGCCCTTCCCTTTACTACTCTCCCCCCCGTTTTTTTAATATCAGTAAAATCAAATTACCCATGAGGACTTTCAATATATCCACAACAGAGATACAGTTCTCAAGAGTTCTGTTTACCTTTTTCTGTTTCTCTTCAGTCTTGTGGATGTAGATCAAATTTTTTAAGTCTGTTTTTTTTTTTTTTTCTTAGAAACAAATGGAAGTCCTCTGTTTCATTGAATGACCATCTTCTTCCTTGGTAGAAAATGCTAAACTTAGCTGGATAGTTTATTCTTGGTTATAATCCTTGATCTTTTGCCTTTTGGAATATCAGTTTCCAGGCCCTGCAATCTTTTAATGTGGAGGCAGCCAGATCTTGAGTGACTCTTATTGTGTCACCTTGGTATTTAATTTTTTTTCCAGCTGCTTGCAAGATTTTCTCCTTTGTGTGGTAATTCTGCAGCTTAGCTACAATATTCCATGATGTTCTTTTTTTAGAGTCTTTTTCAGAAGGAGTTCGATGAATTCTTTTGACGCCTATTTTCCCTTCTGTTTCTATTATCTCTAGACAGTTCTCTTTAATGATTTCCTGTAAAATAGAATCTAGGCTCTTTTTGTGGTCATAGTTTTAGGGAAGTCCAATGATCCTCAGATTATCTCTCCTAGACCTATTTCCCAGGTCTATAGATTTTCCCAGTAAGTATTTGATATTATTCTCCAGCTTTTCTTTCTTTTTTTTTTTTTTTTTTTTTTTTGTTTTGTTTTGTTTTGTTTGACTGATTCTTGGGTTCTCAAAGAATCATTCATTTCTATGTGTTCTATCCTGATTTTTAATGAGTTATTTTCTTCATTCACATTTTTTAGTTCTTTTTGTATATGCCCAATTGAGTTTTTAAATGAATTATTTTGCTCTATTGAATTTTTTTCCATTTCCCTATTTTTTTAGAGAATTATTTTCTTTTTCCAATTCAGAAATCCTACTTTCCTGTGATTTTTTAACCTTTTCTAATTCACAAATTTTGTTTCCCTGAACCTCCTGTGAATTCTTTATTTTTTCCAACTCAAATTTCAAAATGTTGTTATTCTCTATCATAGCTTCTCTTTCCTTTCCCCATTTTTCTTCAAACACTCTTATTTTTTTAATAGTCTCTTCTAGGAGAGTTATGTGATGGGGGGCAGGTATCATTCCCCTTTAGGTTGTTATCTGCTGACTCTCTACTATTAACTTTCTCTGTGTAGAAAGGATCGATAGTTCTTCTTGGCTTTTTTACTCATGATTAAAAAACCTTTTGGGGTCTGTCCCTGGGGTAAGAAGTTTATTTATTTATTTATTTACCAGTTTCCTCCTAGACTGGATGGATGCAGTGGCTCCTGGGCCTGAGTTAAGAGGGAGCTCTGGGAGAAAGTTCCCCTCCCCTCCCTGGAAGTGCCTCAGAGGTGATTAGCAGGACTACACTTTGAGGGCACTGTTTGTCCTAGCAACTTCACTGAGGTTTAAGAGTGAACACTAAAGGAGACCCAAAGCACAGCCAATGCATCCAGTGGGGCGTGGATATCACACTGATGTGAAAAGCCTCTGCACTCAAACTGGAAGTGTCTGCCCAGAAACCAAGGTCCCTATTTCAAAGGTTCTGCTTCTCTGGGACTTCTGTGGCTGAGTTCCACAGCTTCCAGCCAAGCCAGGCACTGTGAGAATTAGATGTTGCCTTGGGCCGTGTCCCTGCATTTCAAGCTCTTAACTACCCCCAGGTGAAGCTCCAGGTAGCAGAACCCAGGTGTACCAGCAGTGCCAAGATCTGTTAGGTCACTTCCGGATTGGGGTGGTTCTAGTATCTGGCTTTATATTTTAAAGTGGCTTGATTTCTCTTCTGGACTGCTGTTTTATAAGCAGAGAAGAGCTAACAGCCTGTGACAGATACCTCTATCTCAGTGGCTTCTCTGATCCCAGAGCTCTCCCCAGCCTGATCAGTACAATGTGATAGCACCTCACCCTGTCTGTGGTGGCCTTTTTTTTCCCTACCTGGGAACTAACCTTTTCTGTTGAAACTACAGATTCTCTTCAGCTTGGAAGTTGTGCTTCCAGTCCTTTTGGTTTCTATCAGTCCAGCATTATTTTTGAGGCTGATTTAACTAATTGGTAATAAGGGAAGACGGGAGCTTACAAAATTGCTTATATCTTCTCTACCATCTTGGCTCTGCCCCCCGAATTCCATGTATTCTTGATGAAAAAACCAGACCTACACAAAATGTTTGAAATACAGACCTCAAGAGACTTTTAAAAAGGTAAAGAAATCTTGAGAACTATATTTCTGACATAAAGATGTGTAAAGAACACAAGTATAATTTGTCCTAGAAAATAGAAGTGGAAAGGAAATTATATCATAAAAAAGGGTAAAGTGGTGGTACTACATCTTATGAAGAGGCAAAGGTAACCTATTATATCTTAGAGAAAGAAAGGAGGGAGATGAATATAGTGTGTATCAATAGACATATTCAATTTATGGTGAAACTTTTTTTAATTGAAAAGTGAGAGGGAAGGAGTAAGCTAAGGGGAAGGGAATACAGAAATTGTGAGGAAAAGCGTAAAATAAGGGGAGGAACTTTAAGGTGGGGGAGTGATGCTAAAAAGGGAGGGCTGTAAAAATCAAGTGGCGTTCACAAGTTTAATACTGGATAGGGGGGTAAGAGGGAAGGAAAGGAGAAAAGCATAAGCAGGGGTTAACAGGATGGCAAGCAATATAGAATTAGTCATTCTAAGTATACATGTGAATGGAGTAAACTCCCTCATAAAGAGGAAGCAGTTAGCAGACTGGATTAAAAGTCAGAATCCTACTATATGTTGTGTACAGGAAACACCCCTGAAACAGGGTGATACATTCAAACTAAAAATAAAAGGGTGGAGCAGAATCTACTATGCTTCAGGTAAAGCCAAAATAGCAGGGGTAGCCATCCTCATCTCAGATCAAGCAAAAACAAAAATTGATCTAATTAAAAGAGATAAGGAAGGGCATTATATCCTGCTAAAGGGTAGCATCAATAATGAAGCAATATCAGTAAACATATATGCACCAAGTGGTGCAGCATCTAA
Source organism: Sminthopsis crassicaudata (assembly GCF_048593235.1). Lineage (NCBI taxonomy): Eukaryota > Metazoa > Chordata > Mammalia > Dasyuromorphia > Dasyuridae > Sminthopsis > Sminthopsis crassicaudata. Next base: position 130,488,076 of record NC_133619.1, on the reverse strand, counting down.
ATTCTTAAAAGAAAAATTAAGAGAGCTGAAAGAAGAAATAGAGAGCCAAATTATAATAGTGGGAGATCTCAACTTGCACTCTCAGAATTAGAGAAATCAAACCACAGAATAAATGAAAAAGAAGTCAAAGATGTAAATAGAATACTAGAAAAGTTTGATATGATAGATCTTTGGTGAAAGCTAAATGAAGACAGAAAGGAGTACACTTTCTTCTCAGCAGTTCATGGAACCTATACAAAAATTGAACAAATACTAGGGCATAAAAATCTCAAAACCAAATGCAGTAAGGCAGACATAGTAAATGCATCCTTTTCAGAACACAATGCAATTAAAATTACATTTAATAAAAAGCAGGGGGTAAATAGACCAAAAAATAATTAGAAACTAAATAATCTTATACTAAAGAATGATTGGATAAAACAGCAAATCATAGACACAATTTATAATTTCACCCAAGAAAATACCAAATAATGAGACATCATACCAACATGTGTGGGATACTGCCAAAACAGTAATAAGGGGAAATTTTATGTCTCTAGAGGCCTAATTGCATAAAATAAAGAGAGGGTCAACGGATTGGGCTTACAACTAAAATTGCTAGAAAGGGAACAAATTAAAAACCCCCAGACAAACACGGAACTTGAAATTCTAAAAATAAAAGTTGAGATTAATAAAATTGAAAGTTAAAAAAAAAAAAACAAAAAAAAAACTATTGAATTAATTTATAAAACTAAGAATTAATTCTATGAAAAACCAACAAAATAGACAAACCCTTAATAAAGCTGAGTAAAAGAAGGAAATAGAAAAAGCAAATTGTTAGTCTTAAAAATGAAAAGGGAGAACTCAACACTAATGAAGAGGAAATTAGAACAATAGTTAGGAGCTACTTTGCTCAACTTTATGCCAATAAATTTGATAACTTAAATAAAATGGAAGAATACCTTCAAAAATATAGCTTGCCCAGATTAACAGACGAAGAAGTCAGTAGGCTAAATAGTTCCATCTCAGAAAAAAAAAAAAATAGAACAAGCTATTAACCAACTCCCTAAGAAAAAATCCCCAGGACCAGTTGGATTTACATGTGAATTCTACCAAACATTTAAAGAACAACTCCAATGATATATAAACTATTTGAAAAAATAGGGATTGAAGTATTCCTACTAAACTCCTTTTATGACACAGACATGGTACTGATACCTAAATCAGGTAGATTGAAAATGGAGAAAGAAAACTATAGACCAATCTCCTTAATGAATATTGATGCTACAAGCTTGATTAAGATATTAGCAAAAAGGCTTCAGAAAATCATCCCCAGGATAATCCACTATGATCAAGTACGATTTATACCAGAAATGCAGGGCTGGTTTAATATTAGGAAAACTATTAGTATAATTGACCATATTAATAATCAAATTAATAAAAAAGCAATATGATCATCTCAATAGATGCAGAAAAAGCATTTGATAAAATCCAACATTCATTCCTACTAAAAATGCTTGAGAGTATAGGAATAAATGTACTATTCCTTAAAATAATAATGAGCATATATTTAAAACTGTAAATAAACATCATATGTAATGGCAATAAACTGGAACTTTTCCCTGTAAGATCAGGAGTGAAACAAGGTTGCATCTATCACCATTACTATAAAGTATAGTACTAGAAACACTAGCCTCGGCAATAAGAGCCGAGAAAGAGATTCAAGAAATTAGAGTAGGAAATGTGGAAATCAAACTCTCATTCTTTGCAGATGACATGATGGTATACTTAGAGTACCCCAAAGACTCTTTTAAAAAGCTATTAGAAATAATTCAGAACTTTAACAAAGTTACAGGATACAAAATAAATCCACATAAATCCTCAGCATTTTTATACATTACCAACATAATCCAAGAGCAAGAGATACAAAGAGAAATTCCATTCAAAATAACTGTCGATATTATAGAATATTTGGGAATATATCTACCAAAGGAAAGTCAATAATTATATGAGCAAAATTACAAAACACTTGCCACAAAATAAAGTCAGATTTAAATAATTGGAAAGACATTCAGTGCTCTTGGATAGGACGAGCGAATATAATTAAGATGACAATACTCCCTAAACTAATCTATTTATTTAGTGCTATACCAATCAGACTCCCAAGAAACTATTTTAATGACCTAGAAAAAATAACAACAAAATTCATATGGAACAAGAAAAGGTAAAGAATTTCAAGGGAAGTAATGAAAAAAAACAATTAAATGAAGGTGGTCTAGCTGTACCTGATCTAGAATTATATTATAAAGCAACAATCACCAAAACCATTCGGTATTGGCTAAGAAATAGCCTAGGTGATCAGTGGAATAGGTTAGGTTCACAGGGCAAGATAGTGAATAAAAATAGCAATCTAGTGTTTCACAAACCCAAAGATCCCAACATTTGGGATAAGTATTCATTATTTGACAAAAACTGCAGAGAAAACTGGATATTAGTATGGCAGAAACTAGACATGATCCCACATTTAACACCACATACTAAGATGGGTCTAAGATTTAGGCATAAAGAACAAAATCATAAATAAATTAGAGGAATATATGATAGTTTACCTCTCAGACTTGTGGAGGAGGAAGGAATTTGTATCCAAAAGAGAACTAGAGACCATTATTGATCACAAAATAGAAAATTTTGATTACACAAAATTAAAAATTTTCTGCAGAAAGAAAACATTTTTACAGGTCAAGGTTCTGATAAAGGCCTCATCTCCAAAATATACAGAGAATTGACTTTAATTTATAAGAAATCAAGCCATTCTCCAATTGATAAATGGTCAAAGGATATGAACAGACAATTTTCAGATGATGAAATTAAAACTATTTCCACTCATATGAGTGTTCCAAAACACTATTGATCAGAGAAATGCAAATTAAGACATCTCTGAGATATCATTACACACATGTCAGATTGGCTAAGATGACAGGAACAAATAATGATGAATGTTGGTGGGGCTGTGGGAAAACTGGGCCACTGATACAGTGTTGGTGGAGTTGTAAAAGAATCCAACCATTCTGGAGAGCAATCTGGAATTATGCTCAAAAAGTTGTCAAAATATGCATACCCTTTGACACAGCAGTGCTACTACTGGGATTATATTCCAAAGAAATACTAAAGAAGGGAAAGGGACCTGTATGTGCCAAAATGTTTGTGGCAGCCCTTTTTGTAGTGGCTAGAAACTGGAAAATGAATTGATGTCCATCAGTTGGAGAATGGTTGGGTAAATTATGGTATATGAATGTTATGGAATATTATTGTTCTGTAAGAAATGACCAACTGGAGGAATACAGAGAGGCTTGGAGAGACTTACATCAACTGATGCTGAGTGAAACGAGCAGAACTAGGAGATCATTATATACTTCAACAATGATACTGTATGAGGATGTATTCTGGTGGAAGTGGATATCTTCAACATAGGAAAGAGCTAATCCAATTCTAATTGATTAATGATGGACAGAATCAGCTACATCCAGAAAACAACACTGGGAAATGAGTGTAAACTGTGAGCATTGTTTATTATTATTATTATTATTATTATTATTATTATCATTATTATTTTTATTATTATTATTATTATTATCATTTTTCTTCCCAGATTATTTTTACCTTCTGAATACAATTCTTCCTCTGGAACAATAAAAACATCAAAATTCGTTTCTGCACATATATATTGCACCTAGGGTATAGTATGTATGGGAATGCCTGCCATATAGGGGAGGGGGTGGAGGGAAGGAGGGGAAAAATTCGGAACAGAAGGGATTACTAGGGATAATGTTCTAAAAAAATTACCCATGCATATATACTGTCAAAAATTTTGTAATTATAAAAATTAATAAATAAATAAATAAATAAATAAATAAAATGCAATAAATGACAAAAACTCCTGGGAAAATTGGAAACTACTATGGCAGAAATTAGGCATTGATCAACACTTAACACTGTATACTAAGGTAAGGTCAAAGTGAGTTCATGATGCAGACCTAAAGAATGAGATTATAAATACATTTGAAGAAATTAGGAGAGTTTACTTCTGAGAATTGTGGAGAAGAAAGTAATTTGTGACCAAAAAAGAACTAGAGATCATTACTGACTACAAAATAGAAAATCTTGATTGTATTAAGTTCAAGATTTTGCACAAACAAAAGTAATGTGTATAAGATCAGAAGGGAAGCAATAAATTTAGTCAAAAAATTCTGATAAACACTGCTTAGCCAAAATATATAGATAAATGACAATTTTATAAGAAATCAAGCCATTTTCCAGTTGAGAAATAGTTAAAGGATATGAACAGACAATTTTCAGATGAAGAAGTTGAAAGTATTTCCAGTCATACAAAAAGATGCTCCAAATCATTATTGATCAGAGGAATGCAAAATAAGACACTTTTGAGAGACCACTACATGTCAGATTGCCTAAGATGACAGGAAAAGATAATGGATAATGTTCCAGGGTATTATGGAAAACTGGGATAGTGATACATTGTTGGTGGAATTATGAAGGACTCCAACCATTCTAGAGAGCAGTTTGAAACTATGTTCAAAAATTATAAAATTATCTATACCCTTTGATCCAGCAGTGTTACTACTAGGCTTATATTCCTTAAAGAAGAGAAAGGGACCCATATGTGCAAAAATGTTTGTAGCAGCCTTTTTGTAGTTGCTAGAAACTGGAAACGGAGTGGTTGCCCATCAATTGGAGAATGGCTGAATAAATTATGTTATATAAAAATTATGAAATATTATTTTTCTATAAGAAATGACCAGCAGGATGATTTCAGTGAGGCTTGGACAGACTTACATGAATTGATGCTAAGTGAAACAGGAGATCATTATACATGGCAACAAAAAAATTATATGATGATCAATGTGGCTCTCTTCAAAAATGAGATTATTCGAAACAGTTCCATTTGTTCAGGAATGAAAAGAATCTGCTACACCCAGAGAGAGAGAACTATGGGAAATGAGTGTGAACCACAACATAGCATTTCCATTCTTTCTGTTATTGTTTGCTTACATTCTTATTTTCTTTCTCAGATTTTTTTTCTTTCTTTCTAGATCCAATTTTTCTTGTATATCAAGATAACTTTATAAATAAATATGTATACATATATTATATTTACCATATACTTTAACATATTTAACATGTATTGGACTATCATTTATGACGGAAGGATAACCTAGAGAACATTATGAAAGTTAAAATAGACAGCTTTGATTACACTAAACTAGAAAGTTTTTACACAAACAAACCAACGGGAAAAATAGATTAAAGGTAAGTGCAAAGTGAGGAAAAATCTTTACAAGGGTCAAATTTATAAGAATACAAGTCTTTCCTCAATTGATAAAGAGTCAAAAGATATTAACAGACAATTTTCAATGAAAGAAATTAAAGCCATCTATACTCATGTGAAAAATGCTCTAAATCACTATTGATTAGATAATGCAAGTTGACACAACTCTGAGGTACCACCTAACATTTCCCAGGTTAGCTTAGATGAAGGAAATTATAACGATAAATGTTGGAGGATTATGTGGGAAAACTGGGACACTATGTATTATTGGTGGAGTTGTGAAATGATCCAACCATTCTTGAGAGCAATCTGGAAATATGCCCAATGCTATAAATTTGTGCTCTTTGACCCCAGCAGTACCATTACTAGGTCTTTAACACAAGGAAATTATAAAGGGATGTAAAGGACTAACAAATATTTATAGCAGCTCTATTGGTGGTAGCAAAGAATTGGAAAATTAATAAATGCCTTTAGATTGTGGTATATGGTGATAATGGAATATTATTTTTCTATAAAATGATGAACAATCTTTTTTTAGAAAGCTTTACATAAACTTTCTACTACTTATGTAAAGCATTACATATTGTTTTACATTACACTTGGAGTGGGAAAGCTTGATTTTTGTCAACATCTAGATGTGTATCTTCAGGCAAGACCCATAATATAGGTTATAAAAACAAGAATTTGGATTTTACTCCACAATTATAATTCTTAGTGGTCTTACCCTCTGCCAGTTCCCTGTTTTTAAAAGTAAGGAAAATATTTTTTCCTTATCTCACATGATTTTTGTGTAAATCTTTGGGTTTCTACAAAATTGTGAGTGTATACATTAACACACAAAAAAAAATTAGTATTTCTTATTTAACATGTATATGTATGTTTAAAAGGATAAATGATTGGCAACTATTTTAAGAAGGCCAGTAAGAATGTTGATGAATCTCTTATTGATCACAAAATAGAAGATTTTGATTACATCAAACTAAAAAGTTTCTGTGGAAACAATACTAATGCAAACAAGATTAGAAGGGAAGTAACAAATTGGGAAAATATTTTTAAAAGTAAAGGTTCTGACAAAGGTCTCATTTCCAAAATATATAGAGAACTGACCCTGATTTATAGGAAACCGAACCATTCTCCAATTGATAAATGGTCAAGGGATATGAACAGACAATTCTCAGATGATGAAATTGAAATTATATCCACTCATATGAAAGAGTGTTCCAACTCACTACTGATTAGAGAAATGCAAATTAAGACAACTCTGAGATACCACTATACACCTGTCAGATTGGCTAAGATGACAGGAACAAATAATGATGAATGTTGGAGGGGATGTGGGAAAACTGCAACACTAATACATTGTTGGTTGAGTTGTGAAAGAATCCAGCCATTCTGGTGAGCAGTCTGGAACTATGCCCAAAAAGTTATTAAACTCTGCATACCCTTTGATCCATCAGTGCTACTACTGGGCTTATATCCCAAAGAAATACTAAAGAGGGGAAAGGGAACTGTGTGTGCCAAAATGTTTGTAGCAGCTCTTTTCGTAGTGACTAGAAACTGGAAGAAGAATGGATGTCCATCAATTGGAGAATGGTTGGGTAAATTATGGTATATGAAGGTTATGGAATATTATTGCTCGGTAAGAAATGACCAGCAGGATGAATTCAGAAAGGCTTGGAGAGACTTACATCAACTGATGCTGAGTGAAATGAGCAGTACCAGAAGATCACTGTACACTTCAACCACAATACTGAATGAAGATGTATTCTGATAGAAGTGGATATCTTCAATATAAAGAAGATCCAACTCACTTCCAGCTGATCAATGATGGACAGAAACAACTACACCCAGAGAAGGAACACTGGGAATTGAATGTAAAATATTAGCACTACTGTCTATCTAGCCAGGTTACTTATACCTTCAGAATCCAATACTTAACGTGCAACAAGAAAATTGGATTTATACACATATATTATATCTAGGTTATACTATAACACATGTAAAATGTATAAGATTGCCTGTCATCTAGGGGAGGGAGTAGAGGGAGGGAGGGGAAAATCTGGAAAAATGAATACAAGAGATAATGTTATAAAAAAAAATTACTCATGCATATATACTGTCAAAAATGTATAATTATAAAATTAATAATATATATATATATTTATCATATATATATATTCATCAACATTATATATATATATATATATATATATATATATATATGAAATGTTGATGAATCTCAAGATCATTTAACATATTCAACAGAGGTACCATTCCTAACATATTTATTTATTTATTTATTTATTTTGCTGAGGCAATTGGGGTTAAGTGACTTGCCTAGGGTCACACAGCTAGGAAGTGTTAAGTGTCTGAGGCCAGATTTGAACTCCGGTCCTCCTGACTTTAGGGCTCATGCTGTATCCACTGCACCACCTAGCTGCTCCTCCATTCCTAGCATTTTAAAGAGTGACCCTGACCTGAACTTCTGCATTTCCTAAATACAGTTATCCTGAAGTGAAAGTGCCATCTGAGCTATCTGTTATATTTTTACATTCAGCTCTACCAAGAGGATGAATAGTTCTTTCTCTTTCACATACACACCACTTATCCATACATTGAATCATAGTAATAAAATTTTAAAAATACATTAATCAAAAAAGTAATGAAACAATTCTGAACAATATATTATCTTTAATACATTTAAAAATTCAGAATAGAATACAATCAATCCATAGTCTCTGATTTCCTAAATATCTTCATAATTAATCTGTAGCTCAATGAGATTGTCAAGGGTAAAATGTTTTTATGAGTTAAATTCTGATTTTCAAAATACCAAAGTAATTCACAGAGTTAATCTCATATTCAACTCACACTAGGCTATATGAATCTGAAGCTCCCATTTTGATAAAGGAAAGAAAAAGTATCTTTTCAATGCTTATATTCAAAGTGTTTTGAGAAAGAAGTGGCATGAGGGGGAAGAGTATCAGTATTAATTATACCCAGTATAAACAAGACCTTCACAAGTTAATTGAGTCTATAGTCTTCTATTTATTGTGCATATAGTTAAACTGGGACATGATTTCACCTTATCGATTTACACAGGGACAACATAAACTAATATTTAAGTAGTATTTAAAGATTTATGTACAATATTTAAAAGCTATCTCTATATATTATTGAATTAATTTTTCTATATACTTTACACAAATCATGTCACTGGATCCTTATAATAGGCAATAAAGTTCTAATGCAAATATTATTATTCCTGATCATCCCTAAAACACCCTACACATATAAGGATAGAAAGCAGCTTCATAGAGTCTATTATTTATTCATGACCACACAAATGGCAGAAAAGCAAAGCAAGAATTAGAACATATCTTTTTAAATTCCAAATTTAGGACACTTTATGATCTACTTCCTCACCTAATCAAAATTTCTAGTACAAGGCAACAGACAATCGTGTTTTCTTCACCATCCAGTCAAATTTAGGATTCTATGGACTAATCTCAACATTTTAGCATCCCTGGCTTCCTTCAAGTTTTACTGAAAGACCCATTTGCAAGAAGCCTTTCTAATCTTACTTTCCACAATTTATCTTGCATATATCTTGTTTTTAATAGGTTGTTTGTTTGTTTTAGGCATGTCTTCCTTATTAGACTCAGAGTCCCTTAATAGCAAGCCTAATTTTTAACCTTTTATTGCATCTATATCATTTGTGTCCAGCATGTCATAGCCCATTAAACATATTAGTTGATTAAGTGATTGAAATAATTAGACTAATCCTGAAATAAGCTTCTAATATGAAAATGAAACTTTTACATACTTGCCAATCTATTCTAAGAAAGTGATTGCAATAAAATAATAGCCATTGTCAATCTTTGATTCTAAATAGATTGAAGAATATAAAGCATAATTGTCAATATCAAATTATTTCATTCTAGTACTTTTGGCCAGGATTGAATAGCTCAGTCTCTTAGTCAATAATCATAGGAGAATATTTTTTTATTATATATCCTAACTTCTACAAAATTAAGGTACAAATACAGCCTACTTTTTGGTTCAATGGATGATATCTCAATACCTTCAGGTGACCCAGCTCCCAGATGCTGGGCAACAGAGAGCCTGTAAGATCATGACAAAAGACCAGTAGTAACATGGGTAGAACATTTAATCACTTTATAGCTTGATTTGGGAAGATGTTTGGTGAGATTCACAAGAGAGGTTAGAGATAAAATATAAATGTAGAATTATGCAGGTTTGAGTGCTGCAGTATAAGGGAAGGGGAAGGTAGTTCCATTGGTATGGCACTGAATTAGTAACAAGTAAAACTGTCATATTTATTATATTGGTTTGGTTTATCTATGAACAATTAATTTAGTTAGATCTGTATGTGTGTGAAGAGTGTTTTAAAATTGTTTTCATAAAATTCTTGTACTTGTAGAGCCAGGTAGGATAACAGGTATTTTTTTTTTATCTGCAGCTATTTTAAATGACATTTTTAAAGCTCTTCCCATTGGATTTGATTGGAAGTGCAGAGAAATACCCATTGTTTCTATGTGTTTATTATATATCTCACAGTTTTGCTAATTTTGCTAATTGTTTTCCCTTATTTTTAGTTGATTCTCTAGCATCTGTAAGTATATTATCAGATCATTGGGGAAAAAATGATAGTTCTGTTCCTCATTTACTATTTTAATTCCTTTTATTTCTTTTTCTTGTCTTACTGATGTGATTTGTTAGCATTTCTATTACAATATTGAATAGTTTGGGGGTTGATGAACATTCTTATTTCATCCATTAACATACTTAGAAGGGTTGTAGCTTATACCCAATACAGATAATTCTTGTTCTTGGTTTTAGATTGGTTCTTTTGCATCCTAATATTTTAAATAAGAACGTAGGTTGTGTTTTGTCAAAAGGATTGTTATGCATATATTGATATAATAATTTAATTTGTGTCCTTTGTGTTTTTGATGGCCATTTTTACTGATAGTTTTTAAATATAGAACCAGACCTGTGTTTCTGATATAAATTTCATCTGGTTATAGTGTAAGCCTTTGTGTTATATTGCTATAATCTTCTTCCTTGTATTTTAATTAAATTTTTATATAAATATTCTTTAAGGAAATTGCTATATAATTCTCTTTCTCTAATTTTGCTCTCGCTGGTTTATATAAAAGAAATTTGGTAGAAATCCTTTCCCTTCTTTTAAAATAGTTTACATATAGTATTTAGATTAATTATTTCTTGAATATTTGGTAGAAATCACTTGCAAATCCTTTTTCTTAGGATCCTTACTAAGGGTCTTTTCAAATTCTTTTTCTAAGAAAAGTATTTTTTTTTTTTTTTGGTCTTGGAACATTTTGTTTCTATTACATTTTCTCTGCTCTTAATGTGAGTAGTTTACATTTTGTAAATATTCATCCATTTCACTTACCTTGTCAGTTTTATTTGCACAAAATTGGACAAAATAAATACTAATAATTACTTTGATTTCTTCTTTATTGGTGATTCATTCAACTTTTTTTTTCTTTTTGATATTAGTAATTTTTCTTTAACAAATCAAATTAACCAATGATTTACATTTTTTAATTTTATTAGTTCATTTTTTCCTTTAAATTTTATTAATCTCTCCTTTGATTTTCAGAATTGACATTTTAGTGTTTAATTGAAGATTTTTATTTTTATCTCTATTTTTGTTGTTGTTGCAGGTCCAATTAAATGACTTTCTCTCTCTTCCTTTTATTAATGTATGGATTTAGAAATATAAAATTCCCCTTACTTTTGTTTGGCAGCATCCCACAAATTTGGGAACATTTACTCATTGTTATCCTCTTTAAAGAAAGCATTGATAGTTTCCTATGATTTATTCTTTGACTTGTTATTTAGGATTTTTTAAATTACCAACTAATTTGTAATGTACCTTCTCAAAGCTCTTCATTTGATGTAATTTCATTACATTATGATTTTTCAAAGATGAATTTAATATCAAAGCTCTTCATTTGATGTAATTTCATTACATTATGATTTTTAAAGGATGAATTTAATATTTGTGCTTTTTTGGCATATGATTTTGAGATTTTATGTTCTAATGCATTGTTACTTTTTGTGCTAGTGACATGTACAGCTGAAGGAAAAAATATATATGATACTTTTAATTTACTTTCAGTTTTCTCTACGTGGCTTATTATATATTCTAAAATTATATTCATCTCAAATTCTTTCTTATTTATTTTATTGTTGCATTTATCTAACTAATGAGACAATAAAGCTTTATGTTTTATTTCCCTAATGTCATTAATTTAACTTTTCCTTCAAAAACTTTGCCTGCTATGCCATTTGGTGCATATATATTTATGTATAGTCTATATCCCTGTCTTTTTTTTTTTAATTTTTTATTATATATATATATTTTTATAATATTATCCCTTGTATTCATTTTTCCAAATTATCCCCCCCTCCCTCTATTCTCTCCCCCCGATGACAGGCAATCCCATACATTTTACATGTGTTACAAAATACTCTAGGTACAAACACATGTGTGTGAATATCATTTTCTTGTTGCACAATAAACATTAGATTCCGAAGGTACATGCAACCTGGGCAGACAGATATTAGTGCTAACAATTTACATTCACTTCCCAGTGTTTCTTCTCTGGGTGTAGCTACCTCTGTCCATCATTGATCAACTGGAAGTGAGTTGGTTTTTCTTTATGTTGAAGATTTCCACTTCCATCAGAATACATCCTCATACAGTATTGTTGTTGAAATGTACAGTGATCTTCTGGTTCTGCTCATTTCACTCAGCATCAGTTGATTTAAGTCTCTCCAGGCCTCTCTGTATTCCTCCTGCTGGTCATTTCTTACAGAGCAATAATATTCCATAACCTTCATATACCACAATTTACACAACCATTCTCCAACTGATGGACATCCATTCATCTTCCAGTTTCTAGCTACAACAAAAAGAGCTGCCACAAACATTTTGGCACATATATGTCTCTTTCCACTCTTTAGTATTTCTTTGGGATATAAGTCCAGTAGTAGCACTGCTGGGTCAAAGGGTATGCACATTTTGATAACTTTTTGGGCATAATTCCAGATTGCTCTCCAGAATGGTTGGATTCTTTCACAACTCCACCGACATAGTATCAGTGGCCCAGATTTCCCACAGCCCCTCCAACATTCATCATTATTTGTTCCTGTCATCTAACCCAATCTGACAGGTGTGTAATGATATCTCAGACTTGTCTTAAATGCAAATTAAGACAATTTGCATTCCTCTGATCAATAGTGGTTTGGAACACCTTTCATATGAGTGGAAATAGTTTCAATTTTCATCATCTGAAAATTGTCTGTTAATATCCTTTGGCCATTTATCAATTGGAGAATGGCTTGATTTCTTACAAATTAGAGTCAGTTCTCTATATATTTTGGAAATAAGACCTTTATCAGAACCTTTAACTGTAAAACTATTTTCCCAATTTCTTACTTCCCTTCTAATCTTGTTTGCATTAGTTTTGTTCGTACAAAAGCTTTTTAATTTGATGTAATCAAAATCTTCTATTTTGTGATCAATAATGATCTCTAGTTCTCCTTTGGTACAAATTCCTTCCTCCTCCACAAGTCTGAGAGGTAAACTATCCTACGTTCCTCTAATTTATTTATGATCTCATTCTTTATATCAAAATCATGGACCAATTTTGATCTTATCTTAGTATGTGGTGTTAAGTGTGGGTCCATGCCTAGTTTCTGCCATATCAGTTATTTTTTTTCAAGGATTTCAGCAAATCTATTTTAAGAAGTTATTTTCTTCAGTATATTTTTTTCCATTTCATCCATTGTATTTTAAGGAGTTATTTTCTTCCAACAATTTCTGTGTTTCCTTTTCCAAAGCTCTCATTCCCTTTCCCCATTTTACTTCTAAATCTCCTTTATGGAGCTTTTTGAATTGGAAAGTAACTTATATCAGTCTTTTTGGTTTCATCTAGAGATATTTTGCTTTTAGCATTCTTAGGTTTTGAAGTCTGTTCTTCGCAATCTCTATAATGACTATGTTCAGAGCCTTTTTTTTTTTTTTTTTTTTTTTTTTTTTTTTTGCTCATTTTTAAAGGTTAAGGTATGCTCTGCTCCGAAGAATAAAGGGAAGATTGTCCTGTGCTTCCTCTACAGGATTACAGGGATTTTACATTGCCATGGGGCCAATACTGCTGGCTTCTTTCCCATGAAGGGTGTGCTTGGCCAAGTCTTACTTCTTATGCTGGGGTTCAGGAGCTCAATATTTGCCTTCTGTGGTTGTGCTGGATATCTCACAGTTTTACTGCTGATCCATTGGCTTCTGAACCAAGAGGAGTGGCCAGTGTGGTTTTTTTGTCTAAGAGCCTCCCACTGGATTCTCTCTGTGGGTCCACCTTGGACTTCCCTTCAATGCACCTACATTGTGTTGCATCTCCTCCTGCCTAATTGAGAAAGACTTTTCCTGAAAGTCCTTCAAGATATCTTCTTAGCCTCGGCAATAAGAGCCGAGAAAGAGATTCAAAGAATTAGAGTAGGAAATGAGGAAATCAAACTATCACTCTACGCAGATGACATAATGGTATACTTAGAGAACCCCAAAGACTCTGCTAAAAAGCTATTAGAAATAATTCAGAATGTTAGCAAGGTTGCAGGATACAAAATAAATCCACATAAATCCTCAGCATTTTTATATACCACCAACAAAATGCAACAGCAAGAGATACAAAGAGAAATTCCATTCTAAACAAATGTTGAGAGTAAAAAATATTTGGGAATCCATCTACCAAAGAATAGTCAGGAATTATATGAGAAAAATTATGAAACACTTGCCACAAAAATAAAGTCAGATTTTAAAAATTGGAAAGACATTAAGTGATTTTGGATAGGCCAAGCGAATATAATAAAGATAACAATACTTCCCAAACTAATCTATTTATTTAGTGCTATACCAATCAGACTCCCAAGAAACTATTTTAATGACCTAGAAAAAATAACAACAAAATTCATATGGAAGAATAAAAGGTTGAGAATTGCAAGGGAACTAATGAAAAAAAAAAGTCAGAGGAAGGTGGTCTAGGTGTACCTGATCTAAAGCTATATTATATAGTAGCAGTCACCAAAACCATTTGGTATTGGCTAAGAAATAGACCAGTCGATCAGTGGAACAGATTAGGTACAAAGGACATAAAAGGGTACATCTATAGCAATCTAGTCTTTGACAACCCCAAAGATACCAACATTAGGGATAAAAATTCATTATTTGGAAAAAAAAACTGTTGGGAAAACTGGAAATTAGTATGGCAGATATTACATATGGATCTACACTTAACACCATATATCAAGATAAGATCAAAATGGGTTCAAGATTTAAGCATAAAGAATGAGATCATAAATAGATTAGAGGAACAGACAATAGTCTACCTCTCAGACCTGTGGAGGAGGAAGGAATTTATGACCTGAGGAGAACTAAAGATCATTATTAATCACAAAATAGAAGATTTTGATTACACCAAACTAAAAAGTTTCTGTACAAACAATACTAATGCAAATAAGATTAGAATGGAAGTAACAAATTGGGAAAATAGTTTTAAAGTTAAAAGTTCTGATAAAGGTCTCATTTCCAAAATATATAGAGAACTGTCTCTAATTTATAAGAAATCAAGCCATTCTCCAATTGATAAATGGTCAAGGGATATGAACAGACAATTCTCAGATGATGAAATTGAAATTATATCCACTCATATGAAAGAGTGTTCCAAATCACTACTGATCAGAGAAATGCAAATTAAGACAACTCTGAGATATCACTACACACCTGTCAGATTGTCTAAGATGACAGGAACAAATAATGATGAATGTTGGAGGGGATGTGGGAAAACTGGGACACTATTACATTGTTGGTGGAGTTGTGAAAGGATCCAGCCATTCTGGAGAGCAATTTGGAACTATGCCCAAAAAGTTATCAAACTGTGCATACCCTTTGCCCCAGCATTGCTGCTATTGGGCTTATATCTCAAAGAAATACTGAGGAGGGGAAAGGGACCTGTATGTACCAAAATGTTTGTGGCAGCTCTTTTCGTAGCGACTAGAAACTGGAAGAAGAATGGATGTCCATCAATTGGAGAATGGTTGGGTAAATTATGGTATATGAAAGTTATGGAATATTATTGCTCTGTAAGAAATGACCAGCAGGAGGAATACAGAGAGGCTTGGAGAGACTTACATCAACTGATGCTGAGTGAAATGAATAGAATCAGAAGATCTTTGTACACTTCAATGTTGTATGAAGATGTATTCTGATACAGGGGGATATCTTCAACATAAAGAAGTTCCAACTCACTTCTAGTTGATCAATGATGGACAGAAACAACTACATCCAGAGAAGGAACACTGGGAAGTGAATGTAAATTGTTAGCACTACTGTCTATCTACCCAGGTTACTTATACCTTCAGAAAGTTAATGTGCAATAAGAAAATGGTATTTACACACATATATTGTATCTAGGTTATACTGTAACACATGTAAAATGTATGGGATTGCCTGTCATATAGGGGAGGGAGTAGAAGGAGGGAGGGGATAATTTGGAAAAATGAATACAAGGGATAATGTTATAAAATTAAATTACTCATGCATATATACTGTCAAAAATTATAATTTAAAAATTTAAAAAAAGATATGTTCTTATGACATTTCATTAAACACCAAACATTTGTGAGTTCTGTCACTACAAAATCTATTCATAGGCTTGATCTTGCAAATAATTTATCAATTTGTCATGAACTCATTGGTGACAAACCTGTTCCTGAATAATTTAATCTTAAGATTATAGGCATATGTTTTACATAAACTGATACTGCATTGAATGAGCAGAACCAGAGAACATGGTATACAGAACAAGATTGTGTGATGATCCACTGTGTGATTGATTTAGCTCTTCTTAGCAATGTGTTGACTCAAGACCAATTCTAATAGACTTTGGATGGAAAATACTATCTGCATCCAAAATAAGAACTATAAAGACTAAATATGTATCAAAGCACATTTCTCACCTTTTTGTTTGTTTTTTCTTTCTCATGGTTTTGCTCTTTTGTTCTGATTTTTCTTTCACAAAATGACTAATATAAAAATGTTTGCAGTGGATGTATGTGTATAGCACACATCAGATTACTATCTTAGGCATGAGGCAGGGAAGAGAAAAAGGGAAAAAATTGGAACTCAAAAACTTACAAAAATGAATGTTGAAAACATTTATTTACATGCAATTAAAAATAAAAAAATATTCAGGAAAATTTAAAGATAAGTAAATAAAATTAATATAAAAATGAAAAGCAAAAAGTTCTAGTGTAACTAGATTTATATTGTTTACTTAATTTATATTGTTGTTATTTGCCCTTCATTTTATAAAAAAGTTCATGACATCATGGAAGTGATGTCATAACAAGTAAGTTAATTGGATTTAAATAACATTAGGCCAGTTTCAATTTCTCATCTAGAGACATCTAGGTCCATTAACAAGATATAAATTAACACATATAGAGATGGCTCTCAGTTGATTTATACTACAATAAAAGCAATTACATTCATACTGCATATAAATTACTACATAAAGTACATTAAATTTCTATATAAATTAACAATTCATAATACAGTGAAAAACATTTAACAATGTAGATCACACCTGATCCATGTCTTCTTATCTCAGACTAAATTGAACATCTTTCATGACTATTAAATAAATATTATAAAATATAGTGGGTTTCTTTTGCTAATTCTTTTGAAATTGCTTGGATATCAAAGGAGCTATTTCTATCCATTATCTCTCATCTTTTGTGCATCATGTCTAACTATTTTCTATTCATACTTTCCTCTGATACCAACAATTCAAATCCATATAGCATTTTTGGGAGATTACTTTTTAATGATTCTTTGTTTTAGAAAGATTCTAGGAATTAATAAAAATGTATTCAATATACCAAATGTAGCATACTTCTTTTGTACCATATGGTACAGTTTATTGCTCATTTAGTGTTTATCCAAGAAACATATAGTAATGAATACATGAATTGTTATTCATCAACATATATATTGTAATTTAGATAATATGGAGAATGTGATTGAAATCTGTTGAGTGATTAAGAATCTCATTTTGGAATAGGTGATGAACCAAGGTTTCATGAACTCAGCATAATGTTATATGAAAAACAAAAATACTTCACCATTTATAAGGAACCCTTTTTCATTAGAAGTGAAATGCTAAATAAATATTAGGTGAAGATCTAAATAAATTAATAGATTATACTACATTTGTTTAATTGCAGTAATAATAATACTAATAATAAAAATATGAATAATAATCAACAATTACCATTTATGTAGTGCTTTAAAGTTTGCAAAGCATTTTACTATTATCTCATGTTATCCTCATAATAACCCTAGGGGGAAGGTAAATGCTATTATTATACCCATGTTACAGAATAGTAACAAGACTGAAAGAAGTTAAATGACTTGCTTAAGGTTACATAACTACTAGGTGTCTTAAATGTTTTTAACTAAGAAGATATAAGGGAAAATCCCATAAAAAGGTAAGTCATAAAAGTAAGTGGAAGTATTTTGAGGCAATAAAATTGAATATGATCTTTATTTTAGATTTAGTGAAAGATTAAAGAAGAAATTCTGAATTCTCTTGCTAAGTATGTCAATGTCTGATACTAGTTGTCAATTATTTAACCTCTATGTCTCTGAAATGTTTATTATTAAATATAGAGCAGTTATAATATGGTTTAGTGGAGGGATCTTCCTCACTGGGAGCTTTGACTAAATCACAGATGCTGTTAATTTTGAGGTTTTATCATTTGTCACCACAATTGTCTAAAAGTTATGAGTTGTCTAAATATTATGCATTTTATCTCTGAAGACTTGACAGAAGCATCTTTTTTAAAGTAAGAGGTTAGTCTATAAAAAATAAAATAATCACTGACCCAGATTTAAGACAAGCTTCACTTAGGGACAGGCTTTCCAGGTATTGATTTACCTGTTTGATTCACCAGTGAGAGAAATGTCCTGAAGAATTCTTGGGGAAAAGGAGTTAATTGATAATTAATTAACTAATCTAAGAATTACCAAAATGAATTTTACCTTTGAGAAAATGGCTTGCCTATTAACTTAATAAGTAGCCCTCAGGAAATATCCTTAAAATAGAAGAGATGATAAGGATAATGAAGATGATAATGATGTTAATTAACTTTTATATTATCTTAAGATACTTAAAAGTGATTTATGCAATATGAGTCTCACTTGAACATCTTAATAATGTTGTGGGTTGTATAGAACAAGAAAAATCTGCTATAATAACTAAAATCCATATTGTAACTCCCTTAGTGGAATTTTGCAAGGGGACTAACTGTAAAATGTTGAGTATTGGTAGTACATCATGAAGGGTAGGGAAACTTTTATGTTTTTTATCATAACTTTTTCATTGACAGAACATATATATGGGTAATTTTTACAACTTTATGCTTTGCACTAACTTCTATTCTGACTTTTCCCTTCCCTCCTTCCCCCCCTCTCCTAGACAGCTGGCAATTTTATGCATGTTAAATATGTTAAATTATATCCTAATTGCAATATATGTGTGCAAAACCATACAGTTCTCTTGATGCACAAGAAGAATTGGATTCAGAAGGTAAAAATAACCTGGGGAGAAAAACAAAAATGTAACTAGTCCACATTCATTCCCCTGTATTCCTTCTCTGGGTGTGAATGATTCTGTTCATTGATCAATTGGAACTGAATTAGATCTTCTCTTTGTCAAAGATATCCACGTCCTTCAGAATACATCCTCATGCAGTATTGTTGAAATGTAAAATGATCTCCTGGTTTTGCTCATTTCACTCAGCCACAGCAGTTCATGTAAGTCTCTCCAAGATTTTCCATAACATTCATATACCACAATTTTCCTAACCATTCTACAATTGATGGGCATTGCTTCATTTTCCAGTTTCTAGCCACTACAAAAAAGGACACCACAAACATTTTGGCAGATACAGGTCCCTTTCCCTTCTTAATATCTCTTTGGGATATGAGCCCAATAGTAACACTGCTGGATCAAAGGGTATGCACAGTTTGATAATTTTTTTGAGCATAATTCCAAATTCCTCTCCATAATGGTTGAATTTATTCACAACTCCACCAAAAATGCATCAGTGTCCCAGTTTTCCCACATCCCCTCAAAAATTCATCATTATTTTTTCCTGTCATCTTAGCCAATCTCATAAGTGTGTAGTGATATCTCAGAGTTGTCTTAATTTGCATTTTTCTGATCAATAGTGATTTGGAACACCCTTTCATATGAGTAGAAAGAGTTTCAATTTTATCATCTGAAAATTGCCTGTTCATATCCTTTGACCAATTATCAATTGGAGCATAACTTATAAATTAATTTCTTATAAATTATAGTCAATTCTCTCTATATTTTGGAAATAAGGGCTTAATCAGAAGCTTTAACTATAAAAACGTTTTCCCAGTTTATTGTTTCCCTTCTAATCTTTTTTGCATTAGTTTTGTTTGTACAAAGGCTTTTTAATTTGATATAATCAAAATTTTCTATTTTGTTATCAATAATGATCTCTAGTTCTACTTTGGTCACAGATTATTTCCTCCTCCACAAGACTGAGAGGTAAACTATCCTATGTTCCTATAATTGATTTATAATCTTGTTCATACCTAAATCATGGACTCATTTTGATCTTGTCTTGATATCCAGTGTTAAGGGTCAATCCATGCCTAGTTTCTGTCATATTAATTTCCATGTTTCCCAGAAGTTTTTGTCAAATAGAGAATTCTTATAACAAAAGTTGGGATCTTTGGGTTAGACAAACACTAGATTGCTATAGTTATTGACTATTTTATCCTGTGATAAATTAATCTATTTCTTAGCCAATACCAAATGGTTTTGGTGACTGCTGCTTTATAATATGGTTTTAGATCAGGTACAGCAGGGCTTCCTTCATTTGATTTATGTTTCCATTAATTCCCTTGAACTTCTGACATTTTCTTCTTCCAGATGATTTTTTTTTTCTTATTGTTTCTAGGTCATTTAAAGAGTTTCTTGGGAGTCTGATTGATATAGCACTAAATAAATAGATTAGTTTAGGTAGTATTGTTATTTTTATTATATTTGCTCAGACTATCCGAAAGCAAAATATTTTTCCAATTATTTAGATCTGATTTTATTTGTGTTGAATGTGTTTTATAATTTTGCTCATACAATGCCTGACTTTCTTTGGTAGATAGATTGCCAAATATTGTATGTTATTGACAGTTATTTTGAATGGAATTTCTCTTTGTATCCCTTGCTGTTGGATTTTGTTGGTGATATATAAAAAAGCTGAGGATTTATGTGGATTTATTTTGTATCCTGCAATTTGCTAAATTTGTGGATTTTTATTAATAACTTCTAATAGAATCTCTGGGGTATTCTAACTATACCATCATATCATCTGCAAATAGTGATAATTTGGTTTTCTCATTATCTACTCTAATTCCTTTAATCTCTTTCTCAACTTTTATTGTTGAGACTAGTGTTTCTAATACAATATTGAATAATAATTGTGATAGTGAGAAACCTTGTTTCACTCCTGATCTTACTGGTAATGGTTCCACTTTATCCCCATTACATATGCTGCTTACTGACAGTTTTAAATATATGCTCCTCACTATTTTAAGGAAAAGTCCATTTATTCCTATACTCTCAAGAGTTCTTTATTATGAATGGATGTTGGATTTTATCAAATGCTTTTTTCTGCATCTATTTAAATAATCATATTGTTTTTGTTAATTTGGTTATTGATATAGTCAATTATGCTAATAGTTTTTTTTTTTTTAATCTTGAATCAGTCCTGATATAAAACTCACTTGGTAATAGTACATTACCTTGGTGAGTTCTCCCTTTTCATTTTTAAGACTAACAATTTGATTTTCCTCTTTTCTCTTTTAAATTATATTTGCCAAGAATTTATCTATTTTGTGTTTTTTTTTCATAGAACCAACTATTAGTTTTATTAAGTAATTCAATAGTTTTTTTTAAACTTTCAGTTTTATTATTCTTTCCTTTTATTTTTAGAATTTCAAGTTTAGTTTTTGATTGGGGGTTTTTAATTTATTCCTTTTATAGAATTTTTAGTTGTAAGCCTAATTCATTGACCTTCTCTTTATTTTATTCAATTAGCCCTCGAGAGATATAAAATTTCTCCTTATAATTGCTTTGGCTGCATCGAACACATTTTGGTATGATGTTTCATTATTGTCATTTTCTTGGGTGAAGTTATTAATTATATCTCTGATTAGCTGTTTCATCCAATCATTCTTTAGTATGAAATTATTTAATTTCCAATTATTTTTGGTCTGTTTTCCCCTGACATTTTATTGAATGTAATTTTAATTGAATTGTGATCTGAAAAGAACACATTTATTATTTGAATGTGAGTTTTTTATGTCCTATTTTATGGTTGATTTCTTACAGGTTCCATGAACTGCTGATAAGAAAATGTACTCCTTTCTGTCTCCATTTAGTTTTCTCCAAAGATCTGTCATAACTAACTTTTCTAGTATTCTATTTACCTCTTTGACTTCTTTCTTATTTATTTTGTGTTTTGATTTATCTAATTCTGAAAGTGCAAGGTTGAGATCTCCCATTATTATAGTTTTGCTGTCTGTTTTTTCTTGAAGCTTTCTAAATTTCACTTTTAAGAATTTAGATGCTGCACCACTTGGTGCGTATATGTTTAATACTGATATTGCTTCATTATTGATGCTACCCTTTAGCAGGATATAATGCCCTTCCTTATCTCTTTTAATTAGCTCAATTTTTGTTTTTGCTTGATCTGAGATAAGGATGGCTACCCCTGCTTTTTTGGCTTTACCTGAAGCATAGTAGATTCTGCTCCATCCTTTTACCTTTGCTCTGTATGTATTACCCTGTTTCACATGTGTTTCCTCTAAACAACATATAGTAGGATTATGGCTTTTAATCCAGTCTTCTATCTGCTTCCCCTTTATGGGGGAGTTTATGTCATTCAGATTTATGGTTAAAATTACTAATTCTGTATTAACTTGCCATCTTGTTAACTCCTGCTTATGCTTTTCTCCTTTCCTTCTCCCTTACCCCTCTCCCCATTATTAAATTTATGAGCACCACTTGCTTCTCACTGCCCTCCCACTTTAGGATCCTTCCCCCAACCTTAGAGTTGCTCCTTCTTTCTTATCCCTTTTCCTCACAATTTC
Source organism: Sminthopsis crassicaudata (assembly GCF_048593235.1). NCBI lineage: Eukaryota > Metazoa > Chordata > Mammalia > Dasyuromorphia > Dasyuridae > Sminthopsis > Sminthopsis crassicaudata. Next base: position 130,465,451 of record NC_133619.1, on the reverse strand, counting down.
TGTATCCCCTTCCACTTAGCTTATTCCTTCCCTTTTCCCTTTTCTCCTCCCACTTTTCAATGAGGTGAGAAAAAGTTACTCCATAAATCAAGTATGTCTAATATTTTTTCTCTTTAAGTCAATTCTGATGAGAATAAAGATACACACTATGTTCATCCCCCTTCCTTATTTCTTTCAGATATAATAGGTTTCATTTTCCTCCTCATGAGATGTAGTACCCCCACTTTACCCTTTTTCTGCTACAATTTCCTTTCTACCTCCAGTTTCTAGAACTAATTATACATGTGTTCTTTATGTATCTTTATAACAGAAATATAGTTCCCAAGATCCCCTTTTACCTTTTTAGGTTTCTCTTGAGTCCTGTATTTGGAATTCAATCTTTATATTTAGTTCCAGTTTTTTTTTTTTTTTCAATCAGTAATAGATGAAATTCACCTATTTCATTGAATGTCCTTCTTCTTCCCTGGGATAAAAATGCTCATTTTGGCTGGGTAAGTTATTCTTAGCTGCATACCAAGTTTCTTAGCCTTTTGGAATATCAAATTCCAGGCCCTTTGATCCTTTAATGTGAACAATGATAGATCCTCAGTAATCCTTATTGTGCCTCCTCCATATTTGAATTTATTTTTTCTAGCAGCTTGTAGTACTTTTTCCTTGGTCTGATAGTTCTGGAATTTAGCCATAATATTTCTTGGAGTTTTGATTTTAGGGTCCCTTTCAGTAGGTGATCAATTAATTCTTTCAATGTCTATTTTACCCTCTGTTTCTATAACATCTGTGCATTTCTCTTTGATAATTTTCTGGAAAATAGTGTCCAGGCTCCTTTTTTCATCATATTTTTCAGTAAGTCCAATAATTCTCAGATTATCTGTCTTAGATCTCTTTTCCAGGTCTTTTGTTTTCCCAACAAGGGATATTTTGTTGCCATTGTTTCATTATGTTTTTGTTTGTTTTGCTTGACTGATTCTTGGTGTCTCCTTGAGTCATTCAATTCCATTTGTTCAATTCTGATTTTTAATGAATTAATTTCTTCACTCATTTTTTTCATTTCTTTTTCTACTTATCCAATTGAGTATTTTAATGAGTTTTTTGTTCTATGGATTTTTTTTCCCATTTCACCAATTTTATTTTTAGAAAACTATTTTCTTTTTCAAATTCACTAATTCTGTTTTCCTTGGTATTGTTTAACTTTTCCAATTCAGTAATTCTGTTTTTCAAGGATTTGATTTATTTATCCACTCTAAATGAGTAGGATGACTTATCTGGACCCTCTTTCCATGCTTCCCTTTCCTTTTCCCATTTTTCTTCTAGCACTCTTGTGAGAGTCTTTTTAACTACTATGAGAATCTTATGTATTGAGGACTAGATCGTATCTCCCTTTGGAGATGTTTCTGAAGACAGTCTGTTTTTTGTCTCCTCAGGGTTTGAAGTCTGCTCTCTATCCATATAGAAACTATCAATAATTAGAGATAGCTTACTTTGTCAAAAGACGAATCAAAGAAAACAAAGCAACAAAAAAGCAAATGCAGTCTGCTTTATTTTGGGAGGGAGTTGGATGTTCAATGGTATTACCAAACTTCCTTTAAAGACTGCAGGGTACAGCAGTAAGGCACTAGCAGGACAGCAATGGCTGCACTGCTTCTACACTCTGAGACTCCAAGAGTATATTGAGTCACTCCAGGTGGGTGTGTCCAGTTCCCTATCTTTAAAGGGTTATAATCTTTACCTTCTGTGTTTATAGCTTCTCTGCTGACTTACTGGCTTATTGCCAGGGCAAAGTAGCCACACTGTGGTAAAATTCTCCCCACAGAAATGGCTGAGACTATACCCCATCCCCCTCTGGTTTGCTCAGTGTGAGCTGCCTTCTGTACTCTCACTGCCTGCTTTGCTCTTGCTGCCTGACTTCAGTCTGCACCTGATCTAACCATCCTCAGCCATGAGCAAAAACAGATCTTTGCTGCCGAATTTCACAGCTATCTTCTGTTGGTAATTATTTGTGGGGGGTTTTCAGTCAATTGCTAATTCCAAGTCCTTGTCATGAAAAAAAAATCAGAGAGCAATACAGAGCTTAGATAGATGTGTGTATTCTCTCCACCAGCTTGCCTGGAAGTTGTGAACTAGAGAATCTTATAGTCTCAAATTACTCAAAGAAACCTTAAACATTATCTAGTTCAACTTCCTCATTTTGCAAATTATTAAACTGAGACCCAAGGAGGTTAAATAATTAGCCCACAGTTTAAAAATGACAGAGCTGGGACCTTGAATCCAGATCTTTTGACTCCAAGTACAATATTTCTCTACTGACATGTTTGCCTTATGTCTTCATAACTATAAAAGAATCTGAGACTATGAATATCAACCCCCCAAGTTTGTTCCAGGAACAGTTAGATATTAGTGCCCTGCCAAGCTGCCTACATTGATGAAAATATTTTAAGAATTGAAACATGACTATTACAAGGACAAAGAATTAACTTATATTTCTTAAGAAAGTTTAAAAGAAAATAGAAGTAAATCATTACATGAAAAAGATGAAACTCAAGTATGACAAAATGAAAATGTTAATGTTCAATAATGTAATGTTTTAGTGATTTCTATATTTTGAAATTATCAATGTTCTAGATATTTATTTCATTACAGCTAAGAATTATGCCATTTCACTAACATCGGAATTCCCTTCATAGATGAATAATGCACATATATAAAAATGTCTCAAGGTTTTCATGAATTCATATCATTGTTGTTCAGTCATTTCATTCATGTCTGATTCTTTGTGATCTCATTTGGAATTGGTTTTTGCCAAAGATACTCAAGTGCTTAGAGATTTTCTTCTCCAGCTCATTTTATACATAAGGAAAACAAGACAAACAGTGCTAAGTGATTTGCCCAGAGACATAAGCTGCAATTGTCTGAGCCTGACTTGAACTCATTAAGATAAGTCTTTTTGATTTTATGTCAAGCACTCTATCCACTCGGCCACCTCGCTGTCCTTATGAATTCATAGTATCATATATTTAAAATGGGATCTTAGAAATTATTTCCTCCACCTTTCTGATTTTTCAAATCATACTTCAATATTTAAAGTCAATCTTTTTGGGGATAGTGATAACATATTTAAGCTACTTCTTAGATTCATTAATAGTGGCAGTTTTCTCAGTTTGTACCTTTCAGAATTTGATCTCCATCAACAAGAATCCAGGGTAAATTTCATTTAAATAAGAAAGTATTATCATAGTCCAATTTTCATTAGCTGTTGCTAAAAGTGAAAATTAGCAAAATGAAAATTAAGTATGGAGTAGTAATGTTGTTTCAGATCATATTGATTATAAATAAACTATATACATATTTAATATAAAAGCATTTCAGAATTAGTTAGAACACAATGTTAGCTAGGGAAATGCAAAAGCTCATGTGGATTTTTAATGTTAGAAACTTTAAAAATAAGACACCAGTGTTAGTCATCAAGTTAGTTCTTAAAATGTTAATTTATTTATTTAAAATTCATGAAAAACTTCTTCTTTGTTCTAAAATTGCTTTGTAGTCTACTGAAAAAATAGGATGATGAATATGGGGGAACATAATTTTTAGAAGTTCAGGTATCTCTGCAAGAAGAAATAGACAGTAAAACTATAATAGTGGGAGATCTCAACCTTGCACTCTCAGATTTAGACAAATCAAACCACAAAACAAACAAGAAAGAAATTAAAAAAGTAAATAGAACATTAGAAAAACTAGGTATGATAGACCTTTGGAGAAAACTGAATGGCAATAGGAAGGAATATACTTTCTTCTCAGCAGTTCATGGATCCTATACAAAAATTGACCATATATTAGGACATAAAGATCTCAAAATTAAATGTAGGAAGGCAGAAATAATAAATGCCTTCTTCTCAGATCACAATGCAATAAAAGCTACATTCAGTAAAAAGTTAGGGGTAAATAGACCAAAAAGTAATTGGAAACTGAATAATCTCATCTTAAAGAATGACTGGGTGAAAGAGCAAATTATAGAAACAATTAACAATTTCACCCAAGACAATGACAATGATGAGACATCATACCAACATCTGTGGGATGCAGCTAAAGCAGTACTAAGGGGAAATTTTATATCTTTAGAGGCTTATTTGAAGAAAATAGAGAAAGAGAAGATTAACGAATTGGGCTTACAACTTAAAAGGCTAGAAAAAGACCAAATTATAAACCCCCAACCAAAAATTAAACTTGAAATACAAAAATTAAAAGGAGAAATCAATAATATTGAAAGTAAAAAACTATTGAATTAATAAATAAAACCAAGAGTTGGTTTTATGAAAAAGCCAATAAAATAGATAAACCTTTGGTAAATTTGATCAAAAAAAAAAAAAAAAAGAGGAAAATCAAATTGATAGTCTTACAAATGAAAAGGGGGATCTTTCCACCAATGAAGAGGAAATTAGAGAAATAATAAGGAGTTACTTTGCCCAACTTTATGCCAATAAATTTGATAACTTAAGTGAAATGGATGACTTCCTCCAAAAATATAGGCTCCCTAGTTTAACAGAGGAGGAGATAAATTGCTTAAATAGTCCCATTTCAGAAAAAGAAATAGAACAAGCTATTAATCAACTCCCCAGGAAAAAATTCCCAGGGCCAGATGGATTCACATGTGAATTCTACCAAACATTTAAAGAACAATTAGCCCCAATGTTATATAAATTATTTGAAAAAATAGGGGATGAAGGAGTCCTACAAACTCCTTTTATGACACAGACATGGTACTGATACCTAAACCAGGTAGATGGAAAAATAAGAAAGAAAAATATAGACCAATCACCTTAATGAATATTGATGCTAAAATCTTAAATAAGATATTAGCAAAAAGACTTCAGAAAATCATCTCCAGGATAATACACTATGATCAAGTAGGATTTATTCCAGGAATACAGGGCTGGTTTAATATTAGGAAAACTATTAATATAATTGACCATATTAATAATCAAATTAATAAGAACCATATGATCATCTCAATAGATGCAGAAAAAGCATTTGACAAAATCCAACATCCATTCCTACTAAAAACTCTTGAGAGTATAGGAATAAATGGACTATTCCTTAGAATAATCAGGAGCATATATTTAAGACCTTCAGTAAGCATAATATGCAATAGAAATAAACTGCAACCTTTCCCAGTAAGATCAGGAGTGAAACAAGGTTGCCCACTATCACCATTACTATTCAATATAGTACTAGAAACGCTAGCCTCGGCAATTAGAGCCGAGAAAGAGATTCAAGGAATTAGAGTAGGAAATGAGGAAATTAAACTATCACTTTTTGCAGATGACATGATGGTATACTTAGAGAACCCCAAAGACTCTGCTAAAAAGCTACTAGAAATAATTCAAAATTTCAGCAAAGTGGCAGGATACAAAATAAATCCACATAAATCCTCAGCATTTTTATATATCACTAACAAAATGCAACAGCAAGAGATACAAAGAGAAATTCCATTCCAAACAAATGTTGAGAGTATAAAATATTTGGGAATCCATCTACCAAAGAAAAGTCAGGAATTATATGAGAAAAATTACAAAACACTTGCCACAAAAATAAAATCAGATTTAAATAATTGGAAAGACATTCAGTGCTCTTGGATAGGCCAAGCGAATATAATAAAGATGACAATACTCCCCAAACTAATCTATTTATTTAGTGCTATACCAATCAGACTCCTAAGAAACTATTTTAATGACCTAGAAAAAATAACAACAAAATTTATATGGAAGAATAAAAGGTCAAGAATTGCAAGGGAACTAATGAAAAAAAACTCAGAGGAAGGTGGTCTAAGTGTACCTGATCTAAAGCTATATTATATAGCAGCAGTCACCAAAACCATTTGGTATTGGCTAAGAAATAGACCGGTAGATCAGTGGAACAGATTAGATACAAAGGACAAAAAAGGGTACATCTATAGCAATCTAATCTTTGACAAACCCAAAGATTCCAACATTAGGGATAAAAACTCATTATTCGGAAAAAACTGTTGGGAAAACTGGAAATTAGTATGGCAGAAATTAGATATGGATCCACACTTAACACTATATACCAAGATAAGATCAAAATGGGTCCATGATTTAGGCATAAAGAGGGAGATAATAAATAGATTAGAGGAACAGAGGATAATCTACCTCTCAGACTTGTGGAGGAGGAAGGAATTTATGACCAGAGGAGAACTAGAGATCATTATTGATCACAAAATAGAAGATTTTGATTACATCAAACTAAAAAGTTTCTGTACAAATAATACTAATGCAAACAAGATTAGAAGGGAAGTAACAAATTGGGAAAATATTTTTAAAAACAAAGGTTCTGACAAAGGTCTCATTTCCAATATATATAGAGAACTGACCCTAATTTATAAGAAACCGAACCATTCTCCAATTGATAAATGGTCAAAGGATATGAACAGACAATTCTCAGAGGAAGAAATTGAAACTATATCCACTCACATGAAAGAGTGTTCCAAATCACTACTGATCAGAGAAATGCAAATTAAGACCACTCTGAGATACCACTACACACCTGTCAGATTGGCTAAGATGACAGGAACAAATAATGACAAATGTTGGAGGGGATGTGGGGAAATTGGGACACTAATACATTGCTGGTGGAGTTGTGAAAGAATCCAGCCATTCTGGAGAGCAATCTGGAATTATGCCCAAAAAGTTATCAAACTGTGCATACCCTTTGACCCAGCAGCGCTACTACTGGGATTATATCCCAAAGAAATACTAAAGAGCGGAAAGAGACATATATGTGCCAAAATGTTTGTGGCAGCTCTTTTTGTTGTAGCTAGAAACTGGAAGATGAATGGATGTCCATCAGTTGGAGAATGGTTGTGTAAATTGTGGTATATGAAGATTATGGAATATTATTGCTCGGTAAGAAATGACCAGCAGGAGGAATATAGAGAGGCCTGGAGAGACTTAAATCAACTGATGCTGAGTGAAATGAGCAGAACCAGAAGATCACTGTACACTTCAACAACAATACTGTATGAGGATGTATTCTGATGGAAGTGGAAATCTTCAACATAAAGAAGAGCCAACTCACTTCCAGTTGATCAATGATGGACAGAGGTAGCTACACCCAGAGAAGAAACACTGGGAGGGGAATGTAAATTGTTAGCACTAATATCTGTCTGCCCAGGTTGCATGTACCTTCGGATTCTAATGTTTATTGTGCAACAAGAAAATGATATTCACACACATGTATTGTACCTAGAGTATATTGTAACACATGTAAAATGTATGGTATTGCCTGTCATCGGGGGGAGGGAATAGAGGGAGGGGGGGTAATTTGGAAAAATGAATACAAGGGATAATATTATAAAATATATATATATATATATATATATATATATATATATATATATATATATATATATATATATATATATATAAAATAAAAAAAAAAAAAGAAGTTCAGGTATCTCAAGGAGTCTGTAGCTTTTGATTATTTTTAGAAGAATCATTCTAGTTTTGCAAAGATGCTAGGTAGCACCTAGTTGGCATATATTTATACATTCGTGGGAACAACTGGTTTCACATTACAAATTACTGACATCTGATGCAGTTATCCTCTATTTTTCCTGACCAAAAGGAATAATTCTTCTAGAAGAAAATTTGGGATTATAATATTTATGTATTTCATTACCTAAAAATGCCAAAATAAGAAAAACAATTTTCTAATCAGTCATGATACACATATACCTTCTCACAATGCCATCGTATACTAGAATTAGATCAGCATAATCACATTTGTGAATTTATTTATTCATTTTTATTTACTATAACTTTTTATGTTTTTTAGTCATATCCAACTCTTCATGAACCATTTTTGTGATTTTCTTGGCAAAGGACATAGAGTAGCTTGCCATTTCCTTCTTCAAACTTTTTACAAATGATGGAACTGAGACAAACAAGATGAAGTAATTTGCCAAAAATCACACAACTATTAAATATCTGAGGAGGGATTTCAAATTAGGTCTTTCTGACTCCATATTAGATAAAGTTTAAAAAAAAAAGGGTGGAAAATATTTATACTTAATTTACCTTAAAATACACACAGAGTCATATGTGTGTGTATATATATATATATATATATATATATATATATATATATATATATATATATATATATATATATATGTAATGTTTCTTCTGTCCATTATAAAGCCACTTCCTAGCATTTATCCTTCAAATATTTATAGAGCCTTAGAATTTGAGCTATTTCTTTGGGAGTAATCTAATGAAAATCTTGGATTTCCAAGGGAATAAATTGAGAAGTAGAAAAGAAAATTTCTTACCATTGTTACATGTTAGGATTACTAGGTGAGAACTCAGGTTGTTTGGACAGTGACAAGGTGAGAATTCAGGTTGTCTGGACAATTACAAGTTGAGAACTCAGGTTGACTTGACAGTTCTCTGGCTCAGACCTTTGGTTCCAGCCTTTAAAGGGAGTTTACACCTTAGGAATTCTAAGAGGAGCAAGCTCATTGGTTGGAGTACTTCTTCCCAGAAGCCCTTGCATTATCCCATGCCCATTCTCTGGGAGGATAAAAGAGGATAGCACTCCAGAGATAGGAGAAGTCTCTGCTCTACATCAGGCTTGACGTGGCTCTCTGCAGGAAGGGAAGTCACTTCTCTGGACCAGAGTCAATGACAACTGCCTGGAGACAATGGTTCTCTACAGGAAGAAGAATCTGTCTGAGAGATTTAAGTTGACATAGCAGATCTCCTCCCGGAGAGAGATCAGCAGCTTCTGGAGACAATAGCATGCTACAATTGGTGAACACACATGGGGCAAGGACTTTTGGTTATCCTGACAAGGACTTATTCTGAGCCCTTCAGAGGAGCTAGACCAGACCTTTGCAATTTGGCACCCAAACAGGGACAGTCATGGTCCTGATTCTAGTGGAAAAATCCTCCCATCCAGATCTTAGTCTCTCTGACCCAGAACCCTGAGTAACAAGGAAACTTTGTTAAAGATTAAGTGAGCGTGCTGATAGATAAATAAGGAACTTAACTTATTAAAGGCTAAACCAGCAATCTCTTATAGTGAAATGGAACAAACGCCTTCTGTTCAAGGAAAATGTTTGGAGAGCATTATCAAGGTTATGAAAAGCCAAGGATTGATTAAAATTTTGGAGGAGATTACTGAACTTTTAAAAACTGTGAAGGTCATATGTCTTTGTTTTTCTCTGGAAAAAGAATTGGATCCAGATGAATGAGAATTAGTAGGAAAGCAATTAGGTGAACACTACAAATGCCCTTATGACATTTTGCCCTTTGGTTCCAGACTAAACTCAATTTCCAAAGATACAATTCATACTTAAGTTTAATCCAAATGGTTTTAAAAAATGCTATTCTAAAGGAAGAGAAGAAAGAGCAATATGGGGAAGTGTCAACTAAACTAGGTGAGAAGGAAGAATCAGATAACAATGAATTTAAGTAAAATTCTGAGCAACAGGAGCATCTCCCATTTCCTCCCTCAATTAACCCTTCAGGGGTGGAGCAAGAAGCAGGAGAGGAAGAGGCAAAAACACAAATAGAATTGCCTGTGAAGCAGCCTAAGCCTATGACAAGATTAGAAAAAGCATTGGTTAAAGCTAAGAGAGAAGGACAGGATAAGTGATTTTATACATGCATTACCTGTGATTGAAGAGATTGACTCTGTAGGTCAAAGAAGGAGAAGATATGCACCTTTAGATTTGAATAAAATTAAGGATTTGAAAAAAGGTTGTACCCTTTATGGGGCTACTTCAGCTTATGTTAAAATGTTACTAGATGGTTTGTCTTATGAAGCCCTAACCCCAAATGATTGGAAATCCATAGTAAGGACATGCCTGGAACCTGGAGAAAATTTGTTATGACTTGCGGAGTTTCATGAGTTATGTAAAATCCAAGTCAGATGCAATTTGGAAATAGGAGTTAACACAAAATTCACTTTTGAGCACTTAGCTGGTGAAGGTCAGTATGGAGAGATTTCAGAACAGATTAATTATACCATGACAATATATGAGCAAATTGCTAAGGCTGCAATAAAAGCTTGGGGTGTCATCCCTGGACAGAAAGATCGCAGAGAAGCTTTCACTAAAATAAAGCAAGGTCCCAGTGAACCTTTTGCGGATTTTGTGGGATGTTTGCAAACTGCTGTCAAAAGAACTATTGGAGAAAATGCAGCTACAGAAATAATGACCAGACATCTGGCTAAGGAAAATGCCAATGAGATTTGTAAAAGAATTATATGAGGATTAGACAAAGATGCTCCTTTAGAGGAGATCATAAGACGCTGTGCTAAAGTGGGGATAAATGCTTTTTATACTCAGACAATGATGAACATGGAAAGACAGGGTCCCTCCTGGCAAGGGACTTCTAGAGAAACTCGGCGATGTTTTTAATGTGGAAAAATTGGGCATCTAAGAGCTCAGTGTAGATATGGAGATACAGTGAGAAGACAGGGTGAGAGAAGAAATAAAAGTCCATGTCCAAAATGTCAAAAGGGCCTCCACAGGGCCTCTGAATGCAGATTGACTCAAGGAAATGACAGGTGGGGCCCAGCTTCAGCCCCCCAAGTGCGGCATGATGGCAGCCGAGGTTACATCCAGAGAATTTTAAGACATGATCAATCAGCCAAAAGGCAATCAGATGGAAGAAAGGGATTGAAATTAGGAAAAATAGAGTTGTGTGCAGTAGAGACTACTGAAATACTCCCTGGAGAAGTGAAATCTGTTCCTGTTGAGCCTATGTATCCTTTGCCTCCAGGCACAGTAGGCTTGACCCTTTCACCTTCTGAGAGTGCCTACAAAACAGTGTCCATCCATTCACTGATGTGGGAAATTGGAGAACGTGTAGCTAATATCCTACTCACTAACACAGCGAGGCAATGTGTGATTTATCAACCAGGAGAAGTAGTAGCATCAGGCTTATTGTTAAGTACCCCTAATAAGAAACCTGGTGATAGTCGCCTAGATTCTGACTCCAATGAACAAATTCAGGAACATATTGGATAGCAGCTGTGACAGCTGACCAACCTATGCTTACTATTTATATAAAAGGAATACCATTTGAAGGGTGCAGATCTTACAGTTGTTAGAGGTGCCAATTGGCCCAGTCACTGGCCAAAGATTAAAGCAGACACCTACATGTCTAGGGTAGGAGGATCAATAGCAGGAGAAGTTAGTGCTAGGCCGTTGAGATGGATATTTGAAGGAGAAAGAGGAGTTTTTACTCCTTTTGTGGTTGAAAAAACCCCCATCAATCTGTGGGGAAGAGACGTTTTACAGCAGATAGGATTACAAATAAGCACTTCGGATTTTTAGGCAGGGTTGCTGTTGAAGGCCTACCTGAACTTTCACCGGTTCCTATTCAGTGGAAGACTGATTCACCAGTGTGGGTAGAACAGTGGCCCTTAAGAAGTGATAAAATTCAGGCCTTATTAGACATTAGTGAATGAACAACTTGACCAAGGACACTTGCAGCCTTCTCTAAGTTCTTGTAATTCCCCAGTATTTGTGGTGAAAAAGAAATCTGGGAAATGGAGGATGTTAACTGATCTAAGAAAAGTAAATGAACAGATGGAAACTATGGGAACTCTTCAGCCTAGACTTCCATCTCCTACTCAGTTGCCAAGAGAATGGCCTCTATGGGTTATAGAAATTAAGGATTGGGGGCGGAGCCAAGATGGCGGAGAAGAAACACACGACTCAGTGAACGTCCTCACTCCCTCACAACCAATTAGATAAATTAAGTCTCAAAATTAGCTCAGGACTGATAGATACCACAAGGACTGGAAGCACGACTTACCAGCTGAAGAGAATCTGGAGTTTCAACAGGAAAGGTCAGTTCTCAGGGGAGGAATAAGAAAGACCAGCACAGACGGTGGGGTAGGGGCACACTGCGCCCATTGCGCTGGGAAGGGCTCTGGGATCAGAGAAGCCACTGAGGTAAAGGAATCTGGCACAGGCTGTTAGCTCTTCTCTGCCAATTATTTAGCAGTTCAGAAGAGAAAGCCAAAATATTTTAAAACTCAAATTAGATTTTCCCCAATCCGGGGGGTGACTCAGCAGAACTCTTGGCACCAGGGGGTGTGGCCTCAGCTACCTCCTGAGAATAGTTAAGAGACTGACAAGTGGGTGGATACGGCCCAAGGCAACACACACTGCCTAGCTTAGCTGGAGGGAGTGGAACTCAGCTCCAGGAAGTCCCAGAGAAGAGGAACCTTTGAACTAGGGACCGCGGTTTCTGGCAGAAACTTCCAGTTTGAGCGCAGGGGCTTCTCACGTCACCTGCTGCAGACATCCACTCCCCACCCGGACACATAGGCAGGGCTTCGTGCTGTCTTCACTATTCTACGCCCTCGAAGCACAGTAGTGCTAATCACCTCTGAGGCACTTCCAGGGAGGGGGTGGGGAACTCTCTCCCAGAGCTCTCTCTTAGCTCAGGCTCAGGAGCCGCTGCATCCATCTGGTCTGGGAGGAAGCTGGTAAAGAAGTAAATAATTTCCTACCCCAGGGACAGACCCCAAAAGATTTTCTTAAGTATGAGCAAAAAAGCTAGAAAAACCATAGATTCCTTCTATACAGAGAAAGAGCGGGTATCCAACCCCAAGGAAGTTGACAGCAGAGAATCAGCAGACAACAACCTAAAGGGGAACGATTCCTGCCCCCCATCACATAACTCTCTCCTAGAAGAAGCTCTTAAAAAATTGAGGGAGATCGAAGAAAAATGGGGAAAGGAAAGGGAAGTTATGATAGAGAATAACAACGTCCTGAAATTGGAGTTGGAAAAAATAAAGAATTCACAGGAGATGCAGGGAAACAAAATTAGTGAATTAGAAAAGGTTAAAAAAACACAGGAAAGTAGGACTTCTGAATTGGAAAAGATAAAAAAGTCTCAAGAAAATAGAATTTCTGAATTGGAAAAAGAAAATAATTCTCAAAAAAAAATTAGGGAAATGGAAAAAAATTCAATAGAGCAAAATAATTCATTTAAAAACAAAATTGGGCATTTACAAAAAGAACTAAAAACTGTGAAAGAAGAAAATAACTCCTTAAAAGTCAGGATGGAACAAATAGAAATGAATGATTCACAGAGAACCCAAGAATCAGTCAAACAAAACAAAAAAAATGAGAAGCTGGAGAACAACGTCAAATACTTACTGGGAAAATCTATAGACCTGGAAAATAGATCTAGGAGAGATAATCTGCGGATTATTGGACTTCCAGAAAACTATGACCAAAAAAAGAGCCTAGATTCTATTTTACAGGAAATTATCAAAGAGAACTGTCCAGAGATAATAGAAACAGAAGGGAAAGTAGATGTGGAAAGAATTCATCAAACTCCTTCTGAAGTAGACCCTAAAAAAAGAACACCACGGAATATTGTGGCTAAGCTTCAGAATTACCACACAAAGGAGAAAATCCTGCAAGCAGCTAGAAAAAAACAATTTAAATACCAAGGTGCCACAATAAGGGTCACCCAAGATCTGGCTGCCTCCACATTAAAAGATAGAAGGGCCTGGAACCTGATATTCCGAAAGGCAAAAGATCAAGGACTGCAACCAAGAATGAACTACCCAGCTAAGTTTAGCATCTTTTTCCATGGAAGAAGATGGTCATTCAATGAAACAGAGGAATTCTATATGTTTCTAAGAAAAAAACCAGACTTAAACAAAAAATTTGATCTACATCCACAAGACTGAAGAGAAACAGAAAAAGGTACACAGAACCCTTGAGAACTGTAACTCTGTTGTGGGTATATAAAAAATACTCAAGGATAATTTGATTTTACTGATATAAAAGAAAAAAAGGGGGGTGTAGTAAAGGGAAGGAGGTCGGTTCAGAAAAAGGGGAAGGAGTGATAAAAAGAGGGAAACTACATCCCAGGAAGAGACATAGAAAATACACCATATCTGAGGGAACTTAGTGAGGGGGAGAATCATTGTGTGAATCTTACTCTCATCAGAAGAGGCTCAAAGAGTAAATAATTAACATATTTGTTTTTCAGAGAATTTTCTCTCACCTCATTAAAAGGGGGGAGAGGAAAAGGGGAAAGGAAAAGGAGAATAAGTGAAGGGACTTGGAGGGAGGGGGGAGGGATCCTAAAAAAAAAAAAAAAAGAGGGAGGGTTGCGCGTCACAAGGGGGGTCTGTAAATTAAATATCGGGGAGGGGGATCAGGGGGGTCAAGGGAAAAAAGTATAATCTGGGGATAATACGATGGCAGGAAATACAGAATTAGTAATTTCAACTGTAAATGTAAATGGGATGAACGATCCCATCAAACGGAGACGGATAGCAGATTGGATCAAAAAGCAGAACCCTACAATATGTTGCCTACAGGAAACACACTTAAAGCAGGGAGATACATACAGAGTAAAGGTAAAAGGTTGGAACAGAGCCTATTATGCTTCAGGTAAAGCCAAAAAAGCAGTGGTAGCTATCCTTATCTCAGATCAAGCAAAAGCAGAAGTAGATCTCGTTAAAAAAGATAAGGAAGGAAACTATATCCTCCTGAAAGGTAGCATAAATAATGAAGCCACATCGATACAAAACATATATGCACCAAGTGGTATAGCATCTAACTTTCTAAAGGAAAAGTTAAGAGAACTGCAAGAAGAAATAGACAGTAAAACTATAATAGTGGGAGATCTCAACCTTGCACTCTCAGATTTAGACAAATCAAATCACAAAACAAACAAGAAAGAAATTAAAAAAGTAAATAGAACATTAGAAAAACTAGGTATGATAGACCTTTGGAGAAAACTGAATGGCAATAGGAAGGAATATACTTTCTTCTCAGCAGTTCATGGATCCTATACAAAAATTGACCATATATTAGGACATAAAGATCTCAAAATTAAATGTAGGAAGGCAGAAATAATAAATGCCTTCTTCTCAGATCACAATGCAATAAAAGCTACATTCAGTAAAAAGTTAGGGGTAAATAGACCAAAAAGTAATTGGAAACTGAATAATCTCATCTTAAAGAATGACTGGGTGAAAGAGCAAATTATAGAAACAATTAACAATTTCATCCAAGATAATGATAATGATGAGACATCATATCAAAATCTAAAAAGCTACTAGAAATAATTCAAAATTTCAGCAAAGTGGCAGGATACAAAATAAATCCACATAAATCCTCGGCATATTTATATATCACTAACAAAATGCAACAGCAAGAGATACAAAGAGAAATTCCATTCCAAACAAATGTTGAGAGTATAAAATATTTGGGAATCCATCTACCAAAGAAAAGTCAGGAATTATATGAGAAAAATTACAAAACACTTGCCACAAAAATAAAATCAGATTTAAATAATTGGAAAGACATTCAGTGCTCTTAGATAGGCCAAGCGAATATAATAAAGATGACAATACTCCCCAAACTAATCTATTTATTTAGTGCTATACCAATCAGACTCCAAAGAAACTATTTTAATGACCTAGAAAAAATAACAACAAAATTTATATGGAAGAATAAAAGGTCAAGAATTGCAAGGGAACTAATGAAAAAAAATTCAGAGGAAGGTGGTCTAAGTGTACCCGATCTAAAGCTATATTATATAGCAGCAGTCACCAAAACCATTTGGTATTGGCTAAGAAATAGACAGGTAGATCAGGGGAACAGATTAGATACAAAGGACAAAAAAAGGGTACATCTATAGCAATCTAATCTTTGACAAACCCAAAGATACCAACATTATGGATAAAAATTCATTATTTGGAAAAAAAATGTTGGGAAAACTGGAAATTAGTATGGCAGAAATTAGATATGGACCCACACTTAACACCATATACCAAGATAAGATCAAAATGGGTCCATGATTTAGGCATAAAGAATGAGATCATAAATAGATTAGAGGAACAGAGAATAGTCTACCTCTCATACATGTGGAGGAGGAAGGAATTTATGACCAGAGAACTAGAGGTCATTATTGATCACAAAATAGAACATTTTGATTACATCAAACTAAAAAGTTTCTGTACAAACAATACTAATGCAAATAAGATTAGAAGGGAAGTAACAAATTGGGAAAATATTTTTAAAGTTAAAGGTTCTGACAAAGGTCTCATTTCCAAAATATATAGAGAACTGACCCTAATTTATAAGAAATCAAACCATTCTTCAATTGATAAATGGTCAAAGGATATGAACAGACAATTCTCAGATGATGAAATTGAAACTATATCCACTCATATGAAAGAGTATTCCAAATCACTACTGATTAGAGAAATGCAAATTAAGACAACTCTGAGATACCACTATACACCTGTCAGATTGGCTAAGATGACAGGAACAAATAATGATGAATGTTGGAGGGGATGTGGGAAAACTGGGACACTGATACATTGTTGGTGGAGTTGTGAAAGAATCCAGCCATTCTGGAGAGCAATTTAGAACTAAGCCCAAAAAGTTATCAAACTGTGCATACCCTTTGACACAGCATTGCTGCTATTGGGCTTATATCCCAAAGAAATACTGAGGAGGGGAAAGGGATCTATATGTGCCAAAATGTTTGTGGCAGCTCTTTTTGTAGTGCCTAGAAACTGGAAAATGAATGAATGTCCTTCAATTGGAGAATGGTTGGGTAAATTATGGTATCTGAATGTTATGGAATATTATTGCTCTGTAAGAAATGACCAGCAGGAGGAATACAGAGAGGCTTGGAGAGACTTACATCAACTGATGCTGAGTGAAATGAATAGAACCAGAAGATCGCTGTACACTTCAATGCTGTATGAAGATATATTCTGATGGAAGTGGATATCTTCAACATAAAGAAGATCCAACTCACTTCCAGTTGATCAATGATGGACAGAAATAACGACACCCAGAGAAGGAACACTGGCAAGTGAATGTAAACTGTCAGAACTACTGTCTATCTAACCAGGTTACTTATACTTTCGCAATCTAATACTTAATGTGCAACAAGAAAATGGTATTTACACACATATATTGTACCTAGGTTTTATTGTAACGCATGTAAAAAATATGGGATTGCCTGTCATCGGGGGGAGGGAATAGAGGGAGGGGGGGATAATTTGGAAAATGAATACATGGGATAATATTATAAAAAAAATACTCATGCATATATACTGTGAAAAAAATTCAAAATAAAGAAAAATATATGAATGTAGACAGAATGACATTAAATATTTCTTTATTGATGGTTGTTGTTTAAACATTCAGTCATATCTGACTTTATGACTCCCTGTATCCTAGTACAGCAGACCATGGGGATTTTTGTGGCAAAGATTCTGGCATGATTTGCCATTTTACCTTTTGTCATAATGTTCCATTATTACTTGTTTGTTTTAGTTATTGCTAAACACGGTAGCTTGACTAAACCATGAAAGTTTGACTAAAATATGATAGCCTCTGGGACATTATGTGACAGTGATCCAGGAGAAATTGCTGATTGATTAGCATATTATAATTCCCATATTTGTGCTAAAATTTTGAGATATTGTTGAGGACAAGAAGACAAGTTCTTCATCTTATGCAAGGGAAGGTTATGAAGAAAAATATAAAAGAGTTTAGGAAGTAAAAGCTGTATATATGATGACATATTTTGTCATCATATATACATAAACCAAAAATTAACATAAATATTCCATGAAACAATAGTTTAAAGGTTGAATTTTTTTTTTCCTGCAGAATAAACATTGTTCTATGGTCTAACAAGCTTCATTCTTCTTTTTTTTTAATTTTATAATTATAATACTTTTGTTGACAGTACATATACATGGGTAATTTTTATTTTTTTTTACATCATTATCCCTTGTACTCACTTGTTTTCCAAATTTTCCCCTCACTCCTTCTACCCATCCCCTAGATGATAGGCAATCCCATACATAGTAAATGTGTTACAGTATATCCTAGAGGCAATATAAGTGTGTAAAACCAAATTTCTTATTGCATGGTAAGAATTGGATTCATAAGGTAAAAGGAATCTGGTTAGAAAGACATTTGTACAAACAGTTTACACTCATTTCTCAATGTTCCTTCTCTGGGTATAGCTGATTCTGTCCATCATTGATCAACTGGAGCTGAATTAGATCTTCTCGATGTTGAAGATATCCACTTTAATCAGAATACATCTTCATACAGTATCATTGTTGAAGTGGATAATGATCTCTTAGTTCTGCTCATTTTACTCAGCATCAGTTCATATAAGTTTCTCCAAGTCTCTCTGTATTCTTCCTGATGGTCCTTTCTTACAGAGCAATACTATTCCATAATATTCATATACCATAATTTAACCCCAACCATTCTCCAATTCATGGGCATCCATTCATTTTCCAGTTTTTAGCCACTACAAAAAAAGCTTCCACAAACATTTTGGCACATACAGGTTCTTTTCCCTTCTTTAGTATTTCTTTGGGATATAAGCCCAGTAGTAGCACTGCTGGATCAAAGGATATGCACAATTTGATAACTTTTTGGACATAGTTCCAGATTGCTCTCCAGAATGGTTGTATTCTTTCACAACTCCACCAACAATGCATCAGTGTCCCAGTTTTCCCACAGCCCCTTCAACATTCATCATTATTTGTTCCTGTCATCTTAGCCAATCTGACAGGTGCGTAGTGGTATCTCAGAGTTGTTTTAACTTGCATTTCTCCGTGGAACACTCTTTCATATGAGTGGGAAAAGTTTCAATTTCATCATCTGAAAATTGTCTGATCATATCCTTTGACCATTTAAAAATTTCAGAATGGCTTGATTTCTTATAAATTAGGGTCAGTTCTCTATATATTTTGGAAATGAGGCCTTTATCAGAACCTTTAACTGTAAACATATTTTCCCAAATTGTTACTTCCCTTTTAATCTTGTTTGCTGTTAGGTTCTTACTAAGTGCTAATTCGGTACTTGACAATTCTCTAGTTCTGGCCATGACTGGGAGTTTTACTTATGAATTTCTGCGGAAGAGCTTGCATGCTTAGGAGGAGCAAATTCATTGGTTGAAATAATTTTTCCCAGAAGCCCTTGCATTATCCCATGCCCTTTTTCTGGGAGGATAAAAGAGGGAACTCACTACTCTGGAACAGAGTTGACGGCAACTGTCTGGAGACAACAGCACGTTACAAATTGGTGTCCACAACGTGGGGCAAGGACTTTTACTTATCCTTACAAGGACTTATTCTGAATCCTTCAGAGGAGCAAAGCCCAGACCTTTGCATTTAAAGACTTATTCCGAGCCCTTCAGAGGAGCTAGACTGGACCATTGCAATTTGGCAGCCGAACAGGGACATGACACGATCCTGATTCCAATGGAAAAGCCTCTGATCCAGATCTCAGTCTCTTTGACCCAGAACCATGAGTAACAAGGAAACTTTGTTAAAGATTAAGTGAGCATGCTAATAGCCAAATAAGTAACTTAACTTGTTAAGGGCTAAACCAGCAATCTCTTATAATGAAATGGGGAAAACGCCTTATGTTCAAAAAAAATGTTTATCATCAAAGTTACGAAAAGCCAAGGATTGATTATAATTTTGCAGGAGATTACTGAAATTTTAAAAACTGTGAAGGTCATATGTCCTTGTTTTTCTCTGGAAGAAGAATTGGATCTAGATGAATGGGAATTAGTAGGAAAGCAATTAGGTGAATACTACAATTCCAGACCAGACTCAATTTCCAAAGATACACTTCATACTTATAATTTAATCCAAATGGCTTTAAAAATTACAATTCTAAAGAAAGAGAATAAGGAGCAAAATGGGGAAGTGTCAACTAAACTAGGTGAGAAGGAAGAATCAGATAACAATGGATTTAAGTACAATTCTGAGCAACAGGAGCATCTCCCATCTCCTCCCTCAATTAACCCTTCAGGGGTGGAGTAAGAAGCAGGAGGGGAAGAGGCAGAAACACAAACAGAATTGCCTGTGAAGCAGCCTAAGCCTATGACAAGATTAGAAAAAGCATTGGTTAAAACTAAGAGAGAAGGACAGGATAAGTGATTTTATACATGCATTACCTGTGATTGAAGAGATTGACTCTGTAGGTCAAAGAAGGAGAAGATATGCACCTTTAGATTTGAATAAAATTAAGGATTTGAAAAAAGGTTGTACCCTTTATGGGGCTACTTCAGCTTATGTTAAAATGTTACTAGATGGTTTGTCTTATGAAGCCCTAACCCCAAATGATTGGAAATCCATAGCAAGGACATGCCTAGAACCTGGAGAAAATTTGTTATGGCTTGTGGAGTTTCATGAATTATGTAAAATCCAAGTCAGATGCAATTTGGAAATAGGAGTTAACACAAAATTCACTTTTGAGCACTTAGCTGGTGAAGGTCAGTATGGAGAGATTTCAGAACAGATTAATTATACCATGACAATATATGAGCAAATTGCTAAGGCTGCAATAAAAGCTTGGGGTGTCCTCCCTGGACAGAAAGATCACAGAGAGGCTTTCACTAAAATAAAGCAAGGTCCCAATGAACCTTTTGCAGGTTTTGTGGGACATTTGCAAACTGCTGTCAAAAGAACTATTGGAGAAAATGCAGCTACAGAAATAATGACCAGACATCTGGCTAAGGAAAATGCCAGTGAGAGTTGCAAAAGAATTATATGAGGATTAGACAAAGATGCTCCTTTAGAGGAGATCATAAGACGCTGTGCTACAGTGGAGATAAATGCTTTTTATACCCAGACAATGATGAACATGGAAAGACAGGGTCCCTCCTGGCAAGGGATTTCTAGAGAAACTCGGCGATGTTTTCAATGTGGAAAAATTGGGCATCTAAGAGCTCAGTGTAAATATGGAGATAGAGTAAGGACACAGGGTGAAAGAAGACCTAAAATCCCATGTCCAAAATGCAACAGAGGACTCCATTGGCCATCAGAGTGTAGACTAATTCAGGGAAACTGGATGAGGGGCCTAGGTCCAGGGCTCCAGGCAAAAAAGACTTGGGGCATGATGGCAGCTGCTGTTACACCCAAAGAGCTTTTAGAAGGTCAAGGCTCTGATTTGATCAACCAGCAGAAAAGCAATCACATGGCAGAAAGGCATTACCTGATAAGTGAGCCAAAAGACAATCAGATTACAAAAATGGATTACATTTGGGGAGAATACAGGCCTTTTAAACCAACAGGGCTTTGTTCAGTGCAAACAACTCCAATGTAATTGTCAGATGATGAGAAGAGATTTAGAAAGCAGCAAATAAAAGGTAATTAGAGAGGTTAACTGCCTGGGAGAGAGGGTTTGCTTGTATTTCTTCAGATGGAAAAGGAATCAGATGGATGCCAACGAGTCGTATTCCCCTTGTCCATCAGAGAGAGACAGAAAAAGAGAAAGACCTCAAAACAAAGGAGAAAATCTAAGAAACATTTGACACTGAAAGAGCATGGCTAATAAGAAGACTGTTAAAGAACTTTAAAAATTAGCAGGAATCATTGGATTTCCTAACACAAGATGAGACTAATGGACAATGGAGTTATGGACATTTATAAATTCTCAATTTATGATTATTTTGATCATGTTATCTGTTACATACTTCTAGCATGTGTTATATAATCTTGTAAGATAGTAATCTTGCTATGTTACTATGTGTTTATGTAATCTATGTAATTATGTATAATGCCTCCCATATTGATGGATTTATGTTTCAAAGTCATGACCACCCTAGACCACCATAGAACCTATGTTCTAAATCAAAAGAATGGGGGAGATGTTAGGTTCTTACTAAGTGCTAATGAGATAATGATATATTAGGTTCTTACTAAGTGCTAAGTCGGTACTTGACAATTCTCTAGTTCCGGCCATGACTGGGAGTTTTACTTGTGAATTTCTGGGGAAGAGCTTGCATGCTTAGGAGGAGCAAGTTCATTGGTTGAAGTAATTTTTCCCAGAAGGCCTTGCATTATTTCACGCCCATTCTCTGGGAGGATAAAAGAGGGAAGTCACTACTCTGCACCAGAGTTGACTGCAACTGTTTGGAGACAACAGCTCTCTACAGGAAGAAGAATCTGTCTGAGAGATTTGAGTTGACAGAGCAGATTTCCTCCCAGAGAGCGGGGCAGCTTCTGGAGACAACAGAACATTACAGTTTGCATTAGTTTTGTTTGTACAAAAGCTTTTTTAATTTGGTGTAATCAAAATTTTCTATTTTGTGCTCAATAATGATCTCTAGTTCTCCTTTCGTCACAAATTCCTTCCTTCTCCACATGTCTGAGAGGTAAACTATCTTATGTTCCTCTAATATATTTATGATCTCATTCCTTTTGCCTAAATAATGGACCCATTTTGATCTTATCTTTGTATATGGTGTTAAGTGTGGGTCCATATCTAATATCTGCCATACTAATTTCCAGTTTTCCTAATAGTTTTTGTCAAATTATGAATTCTTATCCCAAAAGTTGGTATCTTTATCCATCACTAGATTGCTATAGTTGTACCCTATTTTGTCCTGTCAACCTAATCTATTCCACTAATCAACTAGTCTATTTCTTAGCCAATACCAAATTAATCAGCTTCATTCTTTAGGAGAAAACCATAAATTTAAACCAGGAGTCAATTCTCCAATCAAAGGGAGCAAGACAAAAATGCTCATCCTTTCCTTTTTTTTTTTTTTTTTAATAGTTGTAGAATCCACACCTTAGTCTTTGACTTTCAATCAGAAATAGGAAATTTAGGTTGAAAATTTCAAGCTAATGATGGTACTAGACTCATGAGAGGGAAATAACATTTTACTATCTATTAAATCTCCTGATAGCTAGTATTTTTTCTTTGGTAGTAAGAACAAGCATGGAGCAATTGCAACTATTTTTGTGCCAATTAATATTAACTATTATGCTATATTTGGAGTGATGCCTGGAAATTCATTGGAACTAGTTCAAATTGGTTTGCATGTTCTAATTGTAAAATTTTCAGTGTTAGTATATACAAGTTAGAAATCAGCAAGTGTTAAAAATCAAAACTGATTTACTATTTTTCCTTTTCTATATTTAAAATAGCAATGGATAAAATGTAAATAAGGCATATTAAACATAAAATTGTGTTGTATACATTCAGTTTTTTTTTTTTTTTTTTGGGGGGGGAAGAATGCAACCAGTTGTTAGATGTTTAACAACACATGACTAGTTATAGTTCTAGACTTGTAAGGTACATGATGTATTACTTTATATAGCATCTATAGATTATAGAAAACAAAGCAAAATAACAATAACCAAATAAGTTATCAGAAAGCTTAAATGCTGAATGTTAAACATATGGAAAACAAATAGAATCGGATTTTTGACTGGCAGGAAACCACTCAAAGAAAACAGTGGGGGGAAATAATACAAATAAAATTGGTAGAATTAGAAACTGGTTTAATTAATTCACCAATCAACCAAAAACATTAATCACTTGCTATATTTCTGCAATTATACTATATACTAGGAGTAAAAAGAAAATATAAATCAATAGATAAATAGATATACACATATAATGCCTGTTCGTAAGAATCTTATATTCTATGACCAGTAACTATATACATGCAGAAGAATAGGCAAATTAAATGTATGTGAAAGTAATACAAAATTAATATAATAAATAAATGCAATGTAATTAGGCGAAAAGTAAACTGAGTTAGAATTTATATCATTCTTTAAGATTTTTAAAGAGTTTTACAAATATAATTTAAGTTGAACCTTAAGACAATCATTTTATAGGAAAACTATAATAGTGGTTAGGAAAATTAGTTAGACAAGGATTGTGATATTTTCAGGATCTCAAAGTTATTATCTGAGGAAGGATTTGAGTAGGGCTTCCTGACTCTTTTCAGAGCTCTACTCACTAGCTTGATATATCTAACCATTTTTAAAGACAATTATACAGTAAATCAACCTCACTTTGCTTTGATGAAATATCATGCTCCAAAGTCAATACTATGGTGATCTCTCTGCTCTTCAAATGGCCACAATCCTCAGACTTGAGGATAAGTCAATCCCAGATGGGCTCTTGGTCATCTGCTCCCACGCCTCCATTTCTGGCAAGAATTAATGTATTTTGGCCTGGTTCTTCCATGGGTTCCTAGAAGGCTTTATCAAAGATCTTTCATATAATTATTTGCAAATTTTTTGGAATGTTCATTATGATGAAGGATATGCCTAAAAGGGATCTTAGTAGCTTTCTTGTTATCTTGGCCAGGTTCATATAAAAAAGTAGCAATTAAATTTAAATTTTGTGTGTATAAATGCATTTGTAATATGTAATGCAATTAATTATATATGATTTTTGTTGCTGTGGACATCCCCACCAAGTGGTTTCTTTTGGTTTCCATTTATAAATCTTCCAATACAGTTTTAACTCAGTTATGTTTTTAGTTTCTAGCTCCATATTTTTTTGTAATAGTTGTCTAAGAATGATAGGAAGAATATCTCAAAAATTTCATGTCTCTTATGACAAAGTACAATCACCATTCTATGGTAAATTACCTTCAGTACAGTGGGCAGCCAGAGATTTTAAATTGAACTTCGAATAAAATTTTCAGTGCTATGTCTTCTAAAACGGATAGTTAAAGAATGCACCAATTATCTCCTAAAAGAAGCTCCCAAATAAAAACTTCCAGGAATATTATAATAAAATTATATAATCAAATTACTCCCAGATCAAGGACAAAATATTCTAGACATCTAGAATTAAACACTTCAAATATCCTGTGGTCACAATCAGGATAATACAAGATTTGGTAGCTTCCATATTAAAGGATCAGATGGCTTAGAATATAATATTGCAAATTGTAACAAGTCAATATTACAATTAAAAGTCACCTACCCAGAAAAAGAGTATGTTTTTCAAGTGAAAAAAAATTGGATATTAAATAAGGTTAAACTGTATATATATATATATATATATATATATATATATATGAGTAGGGCTTTGAGTAGGGCTTCCTATATATATATACTTGTTTTGCACAAGTTTATACTTGTAATTCCTAAGAATTTTGTTATTTTTAGGGCAATAAGAAAAAGTATAAATAGAAAGAGGTAACAGGTATGAATTGAATATTATGGATAAAATCAATGGATGAGAAATATTAATACACTGGAAGAAGAGGAAAGGGCTGAATTATGATTTCATGTAGTCCAGAAACTCTTATTTTTTTTCCTTTTCACTTTGAAGAATAATACTCTATTTTGCAATTACATTCTTGAAATATTACTGGATGTTATTGTTGATAAGACATTATCCCTTTCATCCCCTGCCAAGTCATTGCCCAGAGGAAATCAATTCCTGTCCTTCATCTCTGGGAAGTCTCAGCCCTGTCTGGGTAACTGCATTCATTCCTTAAAATAATAACAGCTCCCCCAAAAATGCAAAAATAAAAAACTAACTAAATCCCAACAACATATAGAACAATGATCATCATGTAAGACATGAGCAGATACTAAGTAATCCCCTTACTATACAAGAGGAGACAGCAATACTCCAATTCTCCAGATTTATGATATGATTGCTGAATCACCATTAAGTACTTTTTGAAGCCTTGAATTGTTACTAGTATTACCACTCCTTTGTTGTTGCAACCTCTGTTGTGCTAGTGATAGTCCTGGTCTTGGAACTAAAACCCAGAAATACAATTTAGCTAAGCAATGCAAGTCATCCCCTAGTGCCAGAAATGGAACTAGTATAATATCCCTCTGACTAATTTTTATTCCACTTACTATTTGTGAGATGAGAGCTCCAGAAGCTATTTCTTCTTATTCAGTCATCTACAAGTTTAGCTTCTGATTTTCTAAAATGCAGTATGTGATACATTAAGCTCAACTTTCCCACCAATGGGACATATCTTTTCTAAAGACCTTTTAAATTGACTTGGTATAGGATATAGATACATCTTGCCTTTTTGTGGCTTCTTATGATATAGAATTTGTTTTGAGGAATCATGTCAAGTTGTTTGGAAAGGAATTTAGAAGAATTCAATTGGGTGACTATTTTTATCTGCCTTCTTGGCCCTGTCCCCATCTCCCATATTTTACAAATACAACAATGCAAAAATTAAATGCAATCATAAAATAATTTTGATGAGATTAAAATAAGAATTAAATAATTAATTTTAGATACATTTCTGGCAATTTTCCCCTTATAATCACACAGAATTTTCTAGTTTAATATCCATTTTGACTCACACCCAATCTTGGTTTCTATTTTTTTTTTCCCTAAGAAATTCTTGTTACTGAGAGAGTTCCAATTTTTCCCTCCTTCCCCCCCACTCCCTCCCCCAGATGGCAGGTTGACCATTACATGTTAAATATTTTAGAGTAGTAATTAAATACAATATATGTATACATGACCAAACAGTTGCTTTGCCGAACAAAAAGAATCAGACTTTGAAATAGTGTACATTTAGCCTGTGAAGAAAATCCAAAATGCAGGTGGACAAAATTAGAGGGCTTGGAAATTATATGTAGTGGTTCATAGTCATCTCCCATAGTTCTTTCTCTGAGTGTAGCTGGTTCAGTTCATTACTGTTCTATTGGAACCAATTTGGTTCATCTCATTGTTGGAGAGGGCCACACTCATCAGAATTGATCATCATATAATATTGTTGTTGAAGTATATAATGATCTCCTGGTCCTGATCATTTCACTCAGCATCAGTTCATGTAAGTCTTTCCAGGACTTTCTGAAATCATTCTGTTGGTCATTTCTTACACAACAATAATATTCCATATTATTCATATATCACAATTTATTCAGCCAATCTCCAAATGATGGGCATTCATGTACTTTCCACTTTCTGGCCACCACAAAGAGGGCTGCCACAAACATTCTTGCACATACAGATCCCTTTCCCTTTTTTAAGATATCTTTGGGATACAAACCCAGTAGCAATGCTGTTGGATAAAAGGGTATGCACAGTTTGATATCTTTTTGAGCATAGTTCCAAATTGCTCTCCAAAATGGCTGGATGTATTAGCAGTTCCACCAACAATGTATCAGTGTCCCGGTTTTTCCACATCCCCTCCAACATTCTGCATTATCTTTCCCTGTCATTCTAGCTAATCTGACAGGTGTGTAATGGTATCTCAGAGTTGTCTGAATTTGCACTTCTCTGATTAATAATGATTTGGAGGATCTTTTCATATGACTAGAAATAGTTTCAATTTCTTTATCTGAGAATTATCTGTTCATATCTTTTGACCATTTATCAATTGGAGATTGGCTTGATTTCTTATATATTAGAGTCAATTATCTACATATTTTGGAAATTAGGTCTTTATCTGAACCTTTGACTGTAAAAATGTTTTCCCAGTTTATTGTTTCCCTTCTAATCTTATCTGCATTGATTTTGTTTGTACAAAAACTTTTCAATTTGACATAATCAAAGCTTTCTATTTTGTGATCAATAATGATTTCTAGTTCTTCTTTGGTCATGAATTCATTCCTCTTCCACAGGTCTGAGAGGTAAACTATCCTATGTTTCTCTAATTTATTTATAATCTCATTCTTTATTCCTAGGTCATAAACCCATTTTGACCTTATTGTGGTATATGGTGTTAAGTGTGGATCAATGCCTAGTTTCTGCCACATTAATTTCCAATTTTCCCAGCAATTTTTGTCAAACATTGAGTTCTTATCCCAAAGGCTGGGGTCCTTGGGTTTGTCAAACACTAAGCTGTTAGAGTTATTAATAATTTTGTCTTTTGGACCTAATCTATTCCACTGATTAACTAGTCTATTTCTTAGCCAATACCAAATGGTTTTGGTAAACACTGCTTTATAACATAATTTTAGATCTGGTACAGCTAGGCCACCTTAATTTGATTTTTTTTTTCATTAATTCCCTTGAAATTCTTGACCTTATGTTTTTCCATATGAACTTTGTTGTTATTTTATCTAGGTCATTAAAATAGTTTTTTGGGAGTCTGATTGGTATAGCACTAAATAGTTTATAAATAATTAGTTTAAATAATAAATAATAAATATAAAGCTGTAATATAAAAATAAATAATAAATATAAACAAATAATATAAAATAATATAAATAATATAAATATAAATAATAAAAAATTAATTTAGGTAGTATTATCATCATTATTATATTTGCTTTCCCTATCCAAGAGCATTTAATATTTTCCCAATTGGTTAGATCAGACTTAATTTGTGTGGAAAGTGTTTTGTAGTTTTGTTCATGTAGTTTCTGATTTTCCCTTGGCAGATAGATTCCTAAATATTTTATACTATCAGTAGTTACTTGAAATGTAATTTCTCTCTGTAACTCTAATTGTTGGACTTTGTTACTGATACATAAGAATGCTGATGATTTATGTGGATTTATTTTGTATCCTGCAACTTTGCTAAAGGTGGGGATTATTTCTAATAGCTTTTTAGTTGAATCTTTGGGTTCTCTATGTATACCATCATATCATCCGCAAAGAGTGATAATTTGGTTTCCTCATTACCTACTCTAATTCCTGTAATCTCTTTCTCCACTCTTATTGCCAAAGCTAGCATTTCTAATACAATGTTGAATAGTAATGGTGATAGTGGACAACCTTGTTTCACCCCTGATCTTAATGGGAATTTTTGTAATTTTTCTCCATTATATATGATGCTTATTGATGGTTTTAAATAGATGCTACTGATTATCTTAAGGAAAAGTCCATTTATTCCTATACTCTCAAGTGTTTTTAACAGGAATGGATGTTGAATTTTATCAAATGCTTTTTCTGCATCTATTGAGATGATCATATGATTTTTGTTAATTTGATTATTAATATGGTCAATTATACTGATAGTTTTCCTAATGTTGAAGCAGACCTGCATTCCTAGTATAAATCCTACTAGATCATAATGTATTATCCTGGGGATGATTTTCTGGAGTCTTTTTGCTAATATCTTATTTAAGATTTTAGCATCAATATTCATTAGTAAGATGATTGGTCTATAGTTTTCTTTCTCCGTTTTCAACCTACCTGGTTTGGGTATCAGTAACATGTCTGTGTCATAAAAGAAATTTGGTAGGACTCCTTAATTCTCTATTCTTTCAAATAGTTTATATAACATTGGAACTAATTGTTCTTTGAATGTTTGGTAGAATTCACCTGGGAATCCATCTAGTCCTGGAGATTTTTTCTTAGGAAGTTGATTAATAGCTTGCTCTATTTCTTTTTCTGAAATGGGACTATTTAAGAAATTTAATTCCTCCTTTGTTAACCTGGAAAGCCTATACTTTTGGAGGTAGTCCTCCATTTCACTTAGGTTATCAAATTTATTGGCATAAAGTTGGGCAAAGTAACTCCTTATTATTTCTCTAATTTCCTCCTCATTGGTGGACAGTTCCCCCTTTGCATTTTCAAGACTATTTGATTTTCCTCTATCTTTTTTCTGATCAGATTTACCAAAGGTTTATCTATTTTATTGTGTTTTTTTTTTCATAAAACCAACTCTTAGCTTTATTTATTACTTCAATAGTTCAATAGTATTTTTACTTTCAATATTATTAATTTCTCCTTTTAATTTTAGAATTTCAAGTTTAGTATTTGATTGGGGGTTTTTAATTTGGTCTTTTTCTAGCTTTTTTTTAAGTTGCAAGCCCAATTAATTGATCTTTTCTTTCTCTATTTTCTTCACATAAGCCTCCAAAGATATAAAATTTCCTCTTATTACCACTTTAGCTGCATCCCACAAATTTTGGTATGGTGTCTCATCACTGTCATTATCTTGAGTGAAATTATTAATTGTGTCTATATTTTGCTGTTTCACCCAATCATTCTTTAAGAAGAGATTATATAGTTTCCAATTACTTTTTGATCTATTTGCCCCTAACGTTTTGGTGAATGTAGTTTTTTTATTGCATTGTGATCTGAAAAGAAATCCTTTACTATTTCTGCCTTCCTGCATTTAATTTTGAGATCTTTATGTTCTAATATATGGTCAATTTATGTATAGGTTTCATGGACTGCTGAGAAGAAAGTATACTACTTTCTGTCACCATTCAGTTTCTCCAAAGATCTATCATACCTAATTTTCCTAATATTTGGTTTACCTCTTTAATTTCTTTCTTAATTGTTTTGTGGTTTCATTTTTCTAGTTCTGAGCATGCAAGGTTGAGATCTCCCACTATTATAGTTCTCCTACTATTATAGATTTGCTCTCTATTTCTTCTTGCAACTCTCTTAACTTCTCCTTTAGGAAGTTAGATGCTATATCACTGGGTGCATATATGTTTAATATTGAAATGGCTTCATTGTCTATGCTACCCTTTAGCAAGATATAGTTTTCTTCCTTATCTCTTTTGATCAGATTGATTTTTGCTTTTGCTTGATCTGAGATAACAATGGGCACCCCTGCTTTTTTGACTTCACTTGAAGCATAATAGATTCTGCTCCACCCTTTTACCTTTACTCTATAAGTATCTCCCTGCTTTAAATGTGTTTCTTGTAAACAACATATTGTAGGGTTCTGACTTTTGATCCAGTCTGCTATCTGCCTCTGCTTAATGGGAGAGTTCATCCCATTCACATTTACAGTTAAAATTACTGATTCTCTATTTCCTGCCATAATAATATCCCCTGATTATGCTTTTTTTCCCCTTACCCCAACGAAACCCCTTCCCCAGTATTAAACTTATGAGCCCCACTTGTGTCACATAGCTCTCCCTCTTTAATATCACTCCCTCCTCCCTTTAAATCCCTTTCCCTTTCTTATTCCCTTTCCTTATTTCTCTTTTCCTTTTCCCTTTTCCTTTCCTTCTTTTTAATGTGGTGAGAAAGAATTTTCTGTAAAACTAATATGTTAATTATTTTCTCTTTGAGCCAATTCTGATTGGAGTGTGCTTCACACAATGTTTCTCCCCCTCTCTAACTTCCCTCAGATATGATAGGTATCCTTGCCTCTTCATGGGATGTGGTTTCCTTCTTTTTATCTCTCCTTTCCCCCCCCCTTTTTTTTTTACACTATCCTCTTTCCATTTCTACTTCCTTTTTTTTTTTTTTTTGTTATATCCTTAAAATCAAATTATACATGTAGTCTTAATGCATATCCACAACAGAAATACAGTTCTCAAGAGTCCATTTTACCTTTTCCTGCTTCTCTTGAGTCCTACGATTTTTTCTTTAGATCTGGTTTTTTACTTAGAAACATATGAGTTGTTTTGCTCCATGGATTTTTTTTTCCATTTCACTAAATATGTTTTTTAATGAGTTATTTTCTTATTCCAATTCACAGATCCTACTTTCTTGGGAATTCTTCATCTTTTCCAATTCACAGATTCTACTTTCCTGTTATTTCTTTACCTTTTCCAATTCCTTAATTCTGTTTACCTGCACTTCCTGTGAATTCTTTTTATCTTTTCCAATTCACATTTCAGGACATTGGTATTCTCTAGCATAGCTTCTCTTTCCTTTCCCCATTTCTCTTCTAATTATCTCTTCAGATTTTTAATAGTTTCTTCTAGGAGAGTGTTATTTGGGGAATTGTCTGGAGGCTGTCTGCTATTAACCTCCTCAGGTTTGGAAACCAGCTCTTTTTCTTCATAGAAGCTTTCAATCATTTTCTTCATTTTTTTGCTCATTTTTTTAAAGCCTTCAGGGAAAGGAGCTTACCAGCTTCCTCTGCAGAAGGAGGATGGGTTTATGGACAGTATTTGCCCTCTCACTGGACTGCAAGGAATGGCTGAGCTGTGGGAGGGCTCTGGGAAGAGCTCCACTCTGAAGTGACTAGGCCTAGGTAACATGGGCTGGGATGTTTAAGTGCCCTGCTAGGAGCCCCACTGTGAGGATTAGTGACTGCCTTGGGGCTAGAGGTTAAGGAGCAAAGTTATCACTGCCCCCCCACAAATGCTCACTTTAAGTATTTGCAATCCTCCTTTTCCTCACCATACCGGAAGTGTCCCTGCCTGTGGAAGCACAGTAGGGCTGGGAAAATTCCACTACCCCAGTCAGCCCCTCACTATACAAATGAAAGGCTGCCCTGGGTTGTGCCCCTGCTGTGTGTGACTGCCCCCCACAAGCCCCTCATTGCTGAATGTTGCAGAGAGCTGTGTTATGGTCTGCTCTAGGTCACTTCCAGTCCTAGGTCAATGGAGCCCGAGCCTCTCCGGCTTTGGCATCCCTCAGAGTACCCACTAACCCAGGCTCCAACTTCTCTGCTGTTCCCCTACTGTGCCACCAAAACAAAGCTGTCAGGCTACAGCAGAGAGCTCTGTGTAAACCTTCCAACCACAGAGGCTGCCCTGCTTCTGTTTCTCTCCTTGCTCTGTGCTGGTCTGCTCCCGCCACCTCAGGTCAAACCTTTTCTGGCGATATTCCAGATTCTCTTCCACTGCTAAATTGTTGAATTTCCAATCTTCCTGGGTTTTACCAATCAAGAGCTATTTTTGAGGCTGAATTAAATACTTGGTAGAAAGGGAATTAGAGAGCTTAGAAAGATCAGTCTAGCTTCTCAGCCATCTTGGCTCGCCCCACCCCCAAGTTAGTATTTTATTGTTTTATTACCTTGTAAAAAATTGATTTAGATTATATTGAATAATTTTACAGTCTATAACACTTTGACTTAATAGAATTGTCATTTTTTAAATAATTAGAGCTTCTCAAAAGTGTAATATAATTTGAGATAGAAAATTACTGATCACCACCTATCTTCAATTGGATCCTGAATTCCCACTTTGGGGCAAAAGGTGTAGATATCATTCCATTTAGTTAAAAGGAGAATAAATTCAATGACTTTTGTGATATATTGCATGTAAAGGAGGAAGTGACATATTTTGATAGAAATTTCAAGAAAGTTTTTATTTTTAACAGTTGGTGCTAAAATTTCTAGCTTTAATAATTTAGATAAGTCAATTATATGTATGTAATAAATGAGCAGTCTATCCTTCATTTGGTATAGCAGTTTTTCTTTAAGTGGTTCACTGTGTAAGATAAATAAATGAGCTAGTCAAATATTTGTAATACTATGTTATCTATAATATCTATGTATTATAAGACTGAAAGACCCAAAAGAAAGCATCACAGTACTTCAGTGCACCCTCTGTGGAAGATTTATGATATATTATGGACAAGCATCACACAATGAAAAGGTATAGCCAATTTGTGATATAGGCCAGTAGAAGGAATAACCATGCCATCAAAAGTACTGATCTATAGACACGTCTGGACTTCTATAATAAATAATGAAATTTATTATCACTAAAAAGGGAAGAATTATGTTGCCATACCATTCTTCTCTTCCAATTTGTAAAAATTATTCAGACTTGGAATATATTGTTTTAAGTGTCAATCAATCATCTGATAATTTATTTTCTGGTCAGTTAAAATAATCAGTTCTGGTTATAAATTTAGAGGACCTTTTTTTTGCCTTGTCATCTCAGTTTCCTTTTTCCCCTCTAGAAAATCAAGGAATTCGACCAGATAATCTCTAGTTAAACTACCATGTTATGACTCTAATTGTGCTTTTAATATAAATAATTAGTGTAAATGTGGATGGTATATGAAGGAAAATTCCTAGTAAAGTTGAAAGAGAAACATTGAAAGCCCTTCACCATCTGGCTCCAGATAACTGCATAGTGTAAAATCTCCAGTCTAGAGAAATTATTTTTTCTTATTTTTCCTCATATGTTACATTCAATCTTCTATCTCAATGCTTTTACATAGACCTCTCACCTCACTCCTTGGCAAGTATGTCTCCTATCTATAGTGTAGATATCCTTAGTTATTTGAGTGCATGGTATTTGTTTCCTATAAACCATTCCTATGTAGTCTTGACTGATATTATAGGAAAGGCTGCTGTATAACCTATATTTCTTAGAATCTTTCACTGAGTTGACTTTACACTTGAAATTTTTTATTCTTGATTTTTTTCCCCTTCTGTTAATGAGACAAATGGCCCAGTCATCAATTACTATTACTTGTTTTTCCTTTCAAGTCCTTGTACATAAGTGTTTTTATAATAAAAAAACAATATAGGCAATTATCTTGGATACCCCAGCTTTGGTGCTGATTCATCAAACTTCAGTAGCATGTTTAAACACTCCTTTCAATTATTACTGAGCAATTTTATTTTAAAAATCTTTATAAGTAATCCTTAATGAAGAGTTTTTGAATCTCTATTTTTCACATAGCTTTTATACTTCTTTCTCCTCCCCCATACCAAGTTTGTGTAAGTATTAACAACTGATATGGAACTTAATTCTAGAGATTTTTTCTAGGTCTCCAAAAATTGAAATTTTATATATATACTGACTCTCTTCTTTCCATCCCACAGTGGGAAAAAATGAAAAGAGGGAAAACAAAGAGACACCAAAACAACTATGTATACATCAGTAAAATAAATTCTGTGTTAGTCATAACAACAAAAATTAGCATACCTCATTCTTACCCCCACCATCATCAATGTTTATTGGGAGCTTACAATAGAGAAAATTATTTTTTATTTATTATTGTCTCTGCACTTGAGAAGCTTCCATTATATAACAAAAAATGCACCTCTCTTTAAATGTCATGAGTATGTGTGTTGTTTTCTTTTTTCCTTTTTTTAATCTAATAAATTTATTTATTTTTAACCCACACTGCTTTATGAATCATGTTGGGAGAGAAAAATCAGAGCAAAAGGAAAAAAATGGGAGGGATAAAAAAGAACAGAAAAAAAGAGAAATAAATTGACATAGCATGTGTTGATTTACATTCAGGCTTCTTAGTTCTTTTTCTGGATGAAAATGGCATTTTCTGTCCAAAATTTAGGGGATTTGCTTTAAATCACTGTACCACTGAGAAGAACCAAGTCTTTCATAAATAATCATCTTGCATTCTTGCTGTTATTGTCAGTTCATATAAATCTTTCTAGGCTTTTCTAAAATCAGCTAGTTCATCATTTCTATAGAACAAAAATATTCTATTTCCTTCATATACCATAACTTGTTCAACAATTCCCCAATTTATGGAAATCTATTTATTTTCCAATTCTTTACTATCACAAACAAGAAATGCACATTTGGATCCTTTTCCCTTCTTTGTGATTTCCTTGGGATGGATACCCAGTAGTGATACTGCTGGGTCAAAGGGTAAGCACAGTTTTATAGCCCTTTAGATATACTGCCAAATCGTTCTCCAGAATGGTTGGATCATATTACAACTCTTCCAATAGTGTGTTAGTGTCCTAGTTTTCCTGCATCCCCTCCAACATTTATCATCATCTTTTACTGTCATCTTAGCCAATCTCAGAGGTGTGAGGTGGTACCTCAGAGCTGATTTAATATGCATTTCTCTAATCAATAGTGATTTAAGGGATTTATCATATGACTATAGATTGATTTAATTTATCATCTGAAAATTGTCTCTTTATATCATTTGACCATTTATTAGTTGGGGAATAAAATATATTCTTATTAAATTGACATAGTTCTTTATGTATCTTGGAAATGAGAAATGTATCAAAAACATTAGCTATATACATTTTTCCTAGCTTTGTACTTCTCTTTTAATCTTGTTTCTGTTGGTTTTGTTTGTGGAAAAATTAATTCAATGTAATCAAAGTTGTACATTTTGCTTTTCATAATGTTCTCTAGTCCTTCTTTGGTCACAAATTCATCCCTTCTCCAAAGATCTGATAAGTAATTATTCCTCACTCTCCTTATTTGTTTATATTATCTCCCTTTATGCAAAAATGTTGTACTCATTTTGACCTTATTTGGAATGGTTGTGAGATGCTCAGTTCTATGCTGAGTTTCTCTTATGTTATTTTTTAGTCTTCTGAGAAATTTTGTCAACTGGTGAGTTCTTATTATACTACCTGGAGTTTGGGGGGTTAATCAAATATTAGATTATTACAGGACTGGATTATTATGTCATGTATAACTAATTTATACTACTCATCTACTACTCTATTTCTTTACAAGTACCAAATGGTTTTGATGGTTGCTGTTTTATAATATAGTTTTAGGTTTGATAATGCTAAGTCATCATTCTTTGTATTTTTTTATCATTAATTCCCTTGATATTCTTGACATTTTGTTCTTCCAGATGAATTTTGTTTTTTTTTTTTTAATTCTATAAAATATGTTTTGGAATTTGATTGGTATGGCACTGAATAAATAGGCCAATCAACGCAGAATTGTCATTTTTATTGTATTAACTTGGGCTATCTATGAGCAATTAAGATATTTCCATTTGTTTAGATCTAAATTTATTTGCATGAGAAATGTTTTATGCTTATGTTTATATAGTTCTGAGGTTTGCTTTGGCAGGTAGATTCCAATTATTTTATTTTATTTTCAGTAATTTTATCTTATTTTATTTTGGACAATATTACTTTTTATTTTATTTTTTTTATTAAAGCTCTTTATTTACAAAGCTTATGCATGGATAATTTTTCAAACATTGAATTTCAGACATTTTCAGACATTGACTTTTTGTTGCAAATTTTCCCTTCCTTACCTCTACTCCCTCCCCTAGACGGCAGATAGTCCAATACATGTTAAATATGTTAAAATTAATGTTAGATCCAATAAATGTATACATATTTATATAGTTATCTTGTTGCTCAAGAAAAATTAGATCAAGAAGAAAAAGAAAAAAAATCTGAGAAAAGAAACAAAATACAAGCTAATAATAACAGAATGAGAATGTAATGTTGTATCCCACACTCTGTTCTCATGGTTCTCTCTCTGAATGTAGATAGTTCTCTTCATCACTGCACAAGTGGAATTGGTTTGAACCATTTCAATGTTGAACAAAGCTACATCCATCACAACTGATTATCATATAGTATTCTTCTTGCCAGGTATAATGATCTCCTGGCTCTGCTCATTTAACTTTGTATCAGTTCATGTGTGTCTCACCAAGCCTCTCTGAAATCATCCTGCTGATTGTTTCTTACAGAACAATAATATTCCATATCATTCATATATAATAATGTATTTAGCCCTTCTCTAATTTATGGGCATCCACTCAGTTTCCAGTATCTTGCCACTGCAAAGAAGGCTGCCATAAACATTTTTATAAATGTGGGTCTCTTTCTCTCCTTTAAAATCTCTTTGGGATGCAATCCCAGTAGAAACACTGATTGACCAAAGGGTAGGCACAGTTTGATAACTTTTTAAGCATAGTTCCAAAATGTCTCCATAATGATTGGATCCATTGACAGTTCCATGTATCAGGTATCAGTGTCCCAGTTTTCCCACACTGCCTCAAACATTCGTCATTATCATTTCATTTTTTTTTTTTTTTGCCAATCTGACATGTGTATAATGCTATCTCCGTTGTCTTAATTTGTATTTCTCTGATCAATAATGATTTAGAGCAATTTTTCATGGGGTACAAATAGTTTCAACTTATTCATATAAAAATTGTCTGTTCATACCCTTTGAGCATTTATCAATTGGAGAATGGCTTGAACTATTATGAATTTGAGTCAATTCTCAATATATTTTAGAAATAAGGCCCTTACATTCTTTAGATGTAAAAATATTTTCCCATTTTATTGCTTCCCTTCTAATCTTGTCTGTATTAATTTTGTTTGTAGAATTTTTTTAACTTAATATAATCAAAATTATCTATTTCATGATCAATAATGATCTCTATTTCTTCTTTGGTCACAAATTCCTTCCTCTTCCACAAATCTGAGATGTAAACTACTGTATGTTCTTCTAATTTGTTTATAACACCATTCTTTATGTCTAGATCATGAAAATATTTCGATCTTACCTTGGTATAGTGTTAGGTATGGATCTATGCCTACTTTCTGACATACTAGTTTCCAATTTTCCCAGAAGATTTTGTCATATAGTGGATTATATCCCAATAAGTGGGGCTTTGGGTTTGTCAAATATTAGGTTGTTAGTCGTTAGCTATTTTGTTCTATGAAGATAATCTATTCCAATAATCACCTTCTATATTTCTTAGCCAGTGGCAAATGGTTTTGATGACTGCTGCTAATATAGTTTTAAAAGGCCACCTTTATTTGATTTTCTCTTCATTAATTCCATTGAATTTCTTGTCCTTTTGTTCTTATAGATGAATTTTGTTGTTATTTTTTCTAATTCAGGAAAAATTTTTTGGTAGTTTGATTGGTATAGCACTAAATAAGTAGATTAGTTTAGGGAGTATCATCATCTTTATTACATTTGCTCAACCTATCCACGAGCACTTGATATTTTACCAATTGCTTAGATCTGACTTTTTTTGTGTGGAAAGTGTTTTGTACTTTTGCTTATATAGTTCCTGACTTTACCTTGGCAGATAAATTCCCAAATATTTTATTTTATATTATAAACAATTATTTTAAATGGATTTTCTCTTTATATCTCTCGCTGTTGGATTTTATTAGAGATGTATAAGAATGCTGATGATGATGGAGCAAAGATGGTGGAGAAGACACATGTGACATTCTAGATTCCTTTCATACCCTCATTACTAATTACCAAATTCAGCCTCAAAATAGTGCTTGACTGGAAAAATTCACAAAGATTGGAAGTATAACAACTTACCAGCCAAAGAAAATCTGGAAGATAGCCAGAAAAGATTTGTCCTGAGTGGTGGGAGCAGGCCAGCACAAACAGGGAGATAGCAGAGGCTAGCATATTAAGCAGAGAAGGTGGGGGTGGTCTCCATGGCTGGAAAATTTACAAGGAGGACTCTAACACAGTTTGGAATCTCTGCTTTGGTTTCAAAGCAGTAGACCAGCAGAGAATTTAAAGCCAAATGTAAAGTATACTCTGAAAAAAGCCAGAATCTAACAGGATCTGGGTATACTCACACAGCACAAGAAGTGAGTGACTCAGCACAGACCACAGCACAGCTGCACAGCCCCATTCTGCAGCAGGAGGTTTTCACTTGGGCCTGTCACAAATCTGTATGGCAGGGGTTTTTTGCTGGGGAAGCCACAAATCTGCACAGTAAGGGGCTAGGTCTGGGGCAATAGAACTTCCACAGTGTGACTGTGCTCTCCAGGGCAGAGACACTTCCAGTCTGGAGTTTTTCGAAGGGCACTTCTGCAGCTCAGCTGCTCTTTGCAAGACAGCTACTATCCATATACCTATCTCTGCTCTGCAGAGGAAGCTGGTATCCTCCTTGCCCTGAAGAAAGACCATAAGGGCTTTAAACCAAAATGAGTAAAAAAAGCAAACAGACCATCAATAGCTTCTATACGGAAAGAGAGCAGGTTTTCACCCCCCAGGAGACTAATAGCAAACAGTCTCAAGACAATGCCCCAAAGGGGAATGTAATCTGGTCCCCATTACACAAGGCTCTTCTCAAAGAAATTATTTAAAAAAAAAAATCTTAAAAGAGAGCTAGGAGACTTCCGGCTAAGATGGTGGAGAGGACGCACATATATGCTTAAGTTCCGCATTTTCTCTCAGAATAATTTATCTCATGACAAGCCTTGGAATTAGTGCTTGAATGAAAAAAAATACAGATAATTACCAAAGGAAGGTATCCTTGAAAGTTGCCAGAAAAAGTCCATTTTTGCTCAGTGGTTTTAGATGGGGCACAAACTGAGAGCAAGCAGCAGCACCATAGCAGAGTAAGGCAGGCAGCTCACAGCCAAGAAGACCTGAGGAGGGAAGCGTGTGATCTTAGCCATTTCTGTGAAGAGAGCTTTAATACAGCATTGGCTACTTTGCTCTACCAGCAAGCTAGTAGAGAAGCAGGAAAGCTAAAAATGCAGGGGGTGAAGACTATAACTCCGAAAACCTAGTGTCTCTAACAACACCCACCTGGAGCGACTCAGCAAGCTCTCAGAGTCTCAGAACAAAGATGCAGTGAAACAACTGCTGTCCTGCTAGTGCCTCGCGACTGCCCCTACAGTCTGTAGAGGAAATTGGTAATATCATCCAGGCCCTCCTAAAAACCAAACAAACAAACAAACAAAACAATAAAACAAAAACAAACAGACCATTTTTTTTTTTTTGGTTAGTTTGTTTTCTTTGATTCTTCTTTGACAAAATGAGCTGAAAATTAAAGCACACCCTAACTATATGGATAGAGAACAGACTTTAAACCCTGAGGAGATGAAAAACAGACTGT
This sequence comes from Sminthopsis crassicaudata, assembly GCF_048593235.1. NCBI lineage: Eukaryota > Metazoa > Chordata > Mammalia > Dasyuromorphia > Dasyuridae > Sminthopsis > Sminthopsis crassicaudata. The sequence goes on along the minus strand of NC_133619.1, from coordinate 130,425,454 downwards.
CTTCAGATGAATCCCTAAAGCACACAAGACTCTCATAGAAGAAATTAAAAAGGCTCTCACAAGAGAGCTAGAATAAAAATGGAAAAAGGAAAGGGAAGCTTGGCAAGAGAGTCTGGATAAGTCATCTCACTCATTTAAAGATAGAGTGGATAAAAAAATCAAATCACTTAAAAATAGAATTAGTGAGTTGGAAAAAAATAGATCTCTAAAAAATAAGATAGGTAAAATGGAAAAAAAAATTCCATAGAACAAGACAACTTACTTAAAAACTCAATTGGACAGTTAGAAAAAGATGTAAAAAAGTGAGTGAAGAAAATGCTTCATTCAAAATTAGAATTGAGCAAATGGAATTGAATGACTAGAGGAGATACTAAGAATTAGTAAAGCAAAACCAAAAAATAAATAAATAAACAAACAATGGGAAAAATGTCAAATATCTTCTTGGGAAAACAACAGATCTGAAAAAATAGATTCAGGAGAGACAATCTGAGGATTATTGGATTCCCTGAAAAATATTATGAACAAAAAAGCCTGGACACAATTTTTCAGGAAATTATCAAAGAGAACTGCCCAGATATTTTAGAAACAGAGGGTAAAATAGAAATTAAAATAATTCATTGATCACCTACTGAAAATCAGGACCCTAAAATCAAAACACAAATAAATATAATGGCCAAATTCCAGAATCATCAGATGAAGAAAAAAAAAAAAACAAAACTGCAAGCTTCTAGAAAAAATAAATTCAAATATGGAGGAGCCACAATAAGGATTACCCAGGATCTAGCAGCATCCACATTAAATGATTGAAGAGCCTGGAAGATGATATTCTGAAAGGCTAAGGAACTTGGTATGGAGCATCTTTTTTTTTTTTTTTCCCTCCAGGGAAGAAGATGGACATTCAATGAAATAAGTGGATTCCATTTATTCTTGATGAAAAAAAACAGATCTAAACAAAAAGTTTGATCTACAAATATAGAATTCAAGAGAAACCTAAAAAGGTAAAAAGAAATCTGGGGAACTATATTTCTTTTATAAAGATTACATATATACATTGTTCTATAAATTAGAAGTGGATAGGAAATTGTTCCCAGAAAAGGGTAAAGTGGGGGTACTACATCTCACTAAGAGGCAAAGGAAACCTATTATATCTGAGAGAAAAAATGGAGGAGGATAAACATAGTATGTGTCGTATTGCCATCAGAATTGGATTAAAGAGAAAAATATTATAAATATTTGATTTATGGTGAAACTTCTCCCACCTCATTATAAAGTAGGAGGCGAAAAGTAAAAAGCGAAGGATTAAGCTAAACTGAAGGAAATACAGAAATTGTGAGAAAAGGGGATAAGATGGGGGAGGAACTCTAAGGTGGGGGGGAGGATACTAAAAAGGGAGGACTGTGAGAAGCAAATGATGATTCATAATTTTAATACTAGGGAGGGGGATAAAGGGGAAGGAAAGGATAAAAGCATAAGCAGGTGTTAACAAGATGGTCTCCTCCATCTCTCTCCAATGGATAAGGCAAATAAGGCTCATTGGCAACCATCTGATTCCTTTTCCATCTGTAGAGATACAAGCAAACCCTCTCCCCCAAGCAGTTAACTTATCTGGTCCCTTCCATTCACCACTTTCTGGGTTTCTCCACATGACCTGGCAATTATCTAAAGACAGTGGAGCTGCTCGCACTGGACACTGTCCTTCTGGTGGTTTATAAAACCTGTCTGCCAGAGCCAGTGCATCTTTGTCAAAAATTACAAAAAAAAATTAATGATATAGAGAACTAAATTTAGAAGTTTTCTAGGGTTACCCGTGTCTCCCCCTCTATTTTGTTTTTGTAGGACTGTCTTAATAAATATGTTTCTTCTCTTTACTATCACCTAACCTTGAGGATTAAAAGATATGCCAGTGGTATATGAAATCTTATAATCTGCACAAAAGTGTGCAAAATGTTTAGAAGTATATGCAGGTCCATTATCTGTTTTTATTGTTTGTGGCTCACCCATAATTGCAAATTCTTGTTTAAGGAATTCAATGACCACTCAGGCTATCTCTTTTGTTGCTGGTATTGCAAAAGTGAATCCTGAAAAGGTATCTACCACAATGTGGATAAAAGATACGTTGCCAAAAGATTTATAATGGGTCACATCCATTTGCCAAATTTCATTACTTTTCAAACCACAACGGTTCTTCCATGGAGGGAGTGTAGGAGCATGGAAAGGAATAAATGGACTTTTCCTTAAAATAATCAGTAGCATCTACTTAAAACAATCAGTAAGCATAATATGTAATGGGGATAAATTGCAACCATAACCAATAAAATCAGGAGTGAAGCAAGGTTGCCCCCTATCATAATTACTATTGAATATTGTATTAGAAATGTTAGCTTTGGCAATAAGAATTGAGAAAGAGATTAAAGGAATTAGAGTAGGTAAGGATGAAGCCAAATTATCACCCTTTGTTGATGATATGATGGTAGACTTAGAAAACCCTAGAGATTCTACTAAAAAGCTATTAGAAATAATCCACACCTTTAGCAAAGTTGCAGGATACAAAATAAACCCAAATAAATTATCAGCATTCTTATAATCACTAATAAAATCAAACATTTAGAGTTACAAAGAGAAATTCCATTTAAAGTAAATACTGAGAGTATAAAATATTTAGGAATCTATATGCCAAGGGAAAATCAGAAACTATATGAGCAAAACTACAAAACACTTTCCACACAAATTAATTCTGATCTAACCAACTGGAAAACATATTAATTGCTCTTGGATAGGGCAAGCAAATATAATAAAGATGAAAATACTATCTAAACTAATTGATTTATTTAGCGCTATACCAACCAGACTCCCAAAAATGATGTTAATGACCTAGAAAAAAATAACAACAAAGTTCATATGGAAAAAACAAAAGGTCAGGAATTTCAAGGGGATGAAAAAAAATCAAATGAAGGTTGCCTAGCTGTACCAGATCTAAAATTAAATTATAAAGAAGTAATAACCAAAATCAATTGGTATTGGCTAGGAAATAGACTACCTGATCAGTGGAATAGGTTAAGTTCAAAGGAAAAAAAAAACAGCCAATAACTTCAATAATCTAGTGTTTTACTAATCCCAATACCCAAGATTTTGGGATAAGAACTCACAGTTTGACAAAAATTGCTGGGAAAATTGGAAATTAGTATGGCAAAAAATAGGCTTTGACCCTCACTTAGCACCAGACACCAAAATCAGGTCAAAATGGGTTCATCAACTAGGCATAAAGAATGAGATTATAAATAACTTAGAATAACATAGAATAGTTTACCTCTCTGATCTGTGGAAGAAGAATGAATTTATGTCCAAAGAAGAACTAGAGAGCATCACCAATCCCAAAAAAAAAAAAAAAAAAAAAAAAAAAAAAAAAAAAAAAAAAAGGTTGATTATATGAAACTGAAAAGTTTTTGTACAAACAAAATGAATGCAGATATAATTAGAAGGGGA